>NC_083584.1:7103983-7419983 GCF_027579695.1 Neoarius graeffei
ACGGAAGTGTGACGAACTGGTGTAAGCCGAACGGTGTGGAAAAGGCCATTTTTTCCTGGGATAATGGAGTCAAGGGGATCTGCCAATATCCCTTCGTCAAATCCAGTGTCGAGTAAAAGCGAGCCGTGCCTAGTCGATCGAGCAGCTCATCAATACGAGGCATTGGGTACGCGTCGAATTTAGACACCGCGTTGACTTTTCTATAGTCCACACAGAACCGGACCGAGCCGTCGGCCTTGGGAACCAAGACCACCGGGCTGCTCCAGTCACTGTGGGACTCCTCGACGATGCCCATTTCGAGCATGGCCTGAAGTTCTTCCCGAACCACCTTTTTTTTGTGTTCGGGTAATCTATAAGGACGGCTACGCACTACCACCCCCGGGGGCGTCTCTATGTGGTGTTCTATGAGATTGGTGCGACCGGGCAGGGGCGAGAACACATCCGAAAACTCGGCCTGCAACTGGGCGACCTCCGTGAGTTGGGTCGGGGATAGGTGGTCTCCACAGGGGACCGGAGAGGTGCGAGATGCCAATGACCCTTTTTGGACCTCCGGCCCCAGCTCCGCCTTCTCCGGAACTACCGACACCAACGCCACGGGGACCTCCTCGTTCCAGAGCTTCAGCAGATTGAGGTGGTAGATCTGTAGCGCCCCCTCCCTGTCGGTTCGCCTAACCTCATAGTCGACGTCCCCGACTCGCCGTGTGACCTCGAAGGGCCCTTGCCACATGGCGATTAATTTGGAGCTCGACGTGGGCAGCAGGACGAGTACCTTATCTCCCGGAGTGAACTCTCTAAGGCGCGTGCCCTTGTTGTACAGGCGGGTTTGCCGTTCCTGGGCCTGCCGCAAATTCTCCTGAGTTAAGTGGGTGAGTGTGTGGAGTTTTGCGCGCAGATCCATAACGTATTGAATTTCATTTTTGCTCTGCGAAGGTCCCTCCTCCCAATTTTCCCGCAGTACATCTAAGATGCCGCGCGGCTTACACCCATACAATAATTCAAACGGGGAGAACCCCGTGGAGGCTTGGGGACCTCTCGCACTGCAAACAACAAGGGTTCGAGCCACTTATCCCAGTTACGTGCGTCCTCACTTACGAATTTTTTGATAATATTCTTGAGGGTGCGGTTGAACCGTTCGACTAAACCGTCCGTCTGTGGGTGATACACGCTGGTGCAGATCGGCTTAATACCCAGTAGCCCATACAGTTCGGCCAGTGTTCGTGACATAAACGAGGTGCCTTGGTCAGTCAGAATCTCTTTCGGGATTCCGACCCGGGAGATGATGTGGAAGAGGGCCTCTGCAATACTACGTGCGGAGATATTGCGAAGAGGCACCGCCTCCGGGTATCGCGTTGCATAGTCCACCAGAACCAATATAAAGCGGTACCCTCGTGTTGACCGATCTAATGGCCCGACGAGATCCATCCCAATTCTTTCAAACGGGGTCTCGATTAATGGTAGGGGGCGCAAAGGCGCTTTTGGAATGGCCGCGGGATTTACTAACTGGCATTCGCGGCACGCCGTACACCACTTACGGACGTCGCCGCGAATCCCCGGCCAATAGAACCGGGCTATTATCCGGGCGAGTGTTTTATCCTGCCCGAGGTGTCCCGCCATGGGATTAAAGTGAGCCGCCTGGAATACCAATTCCCGGTGGCTCTTTGGAATTAACAACTGGGTGACACGCTCCTTCGTCTGAGTGTCCTGCGTCACTCGGTACAACCTATCCTTTAAAATGGAAAAATAGGGGAAGGTCGGGGTGGCGTTCGGCTGGAGCGTTTGACCATCGATTACTCTCACTTGGTCAAACGCGTGTCGCAGAGTTTTGTCTCGCGATTGTTCCAGTGGGAAATCCGTGAGGGATTCCCCAATAGAAAGAGGAGGGGCCGGGGGCTCCTCACTCTGTCGCGGAGATGACGTAGACGGCTCTGCGACCGCAGCTCCAGCCAAAACGACACCGGGACCCCCCCCGCTAACCGGCAGGACCCACTCTTTACTAGGTGTGCCATCAACCCCCGGAATCCCGGCCAATCAGTCCCCAAGATCAAAGAGTGGGTAAGGCGAGGATTAACCGCCGCCTTTACTATGGATTTGTCCCCTCTGAAATGTATGTGGACCGACACCAACGGGTAGCAGTGAACATCCCCATGCACACACAACACCTTCACCCCTTGTGCTCCCCCCAATGCCTCGTCTTGCACCAGGCTTTGGCGGATCGAGGTCTGGTTGCAACCCGAATCCACCAACGCCTGATATGTCGCCCCTTGTACACTTACCGGTATGCGATATGCTCCGGCCTGATCGAGGGCAGCCTCTGGCGCGTCGGGGATCCGCACCACCGCCCCCACCTCCATCGCGACACACTGTTGCTGCAGGTGGCCCGGTTCCCCGCAGCGCCAGCAAACCGGCCCAGGCCTCCCCTCTGCAGCTGTGGTTTGAGGGTCACTCACCTGAGGGGGGGGGAGAGACAGACACAGAAGGGAGAAATGGGAGGGCACCACGGGTGCGGCGGGCCGGCTGGGGTGGAGCCGGCCCCCGCCTCCGTGGTGGGGGAATGGGGCGAGGACGGGACACGGGAGGAGGGGGAAGAGAGAGAGAGAGAGAAGAGGAGAGAGAAGAAGATGACAGCCGTTGTCCTGCCGCCGGGACAGCCGCCAGATGATCCTCCGCCAGTCCTACGGCCTGATCCAGCGACGCCGGGCGGTGGCACTGGACCCACTCTGCGGTTCCGGCGGGTAGGTGGGCGATGAATTGTTCCAGCGCCGCCTGGTCTATGATCCCCTCGGCGTCGCGATCTTCCGCCCTCAGCCACCGCCAGCAGGCGTCCCGGAGCTGCTGGCCGAACGCGAATGGGCTGCCGACTTCCTCCATTCGCAGCGCGCGGAAGCGCTGGCGCTGCTGCTCCGGCGTGCGCCCCACGCGCTGGAGGACAGCCCGGCGAAGGTCGGCGTAGGCCAGCCGGTGGTCGGCGGGGAGCTGTAGTGCGGCTAACTGCGCCTCTCCCGTCAGGAGGGGGAGGAGGCGCGCCACGCGCTGCTCCATCGGCCACCCCGAGGCTTCGGCGACCTGTTCGAACAACGCGATGAATGCCTCGGGGTCGTCCTGCGGGCCCATCTTAGTCAAGGTGATGGGAGACGGGCCCCCGGCCGGTGCGCTGGTGGACCCCGCCGACGCGAGGAGGCGCCGGAACGCCTCTCGGTCTTCCTGTTGAGCCAGCACCAGGGCTTCGAAGCGCTGCTCCTGCTCCTTCCGGAGCGTGACGAGTGCCTGGTGCTGGCTCTGCTGAGCCGTGGCGAGGGCGTGGATCAAGTCCGCGAACGGGGAGGATTCCATGGGGCTGCAGGACAGGTGCTCCACGATCCCGGGTTTTGGCACCACTGTAAAGGTTCGCTAGATGTGGGTGGAGCACAGAGGACGGCAGGACAGAGACTGAGTTCGCAAAACTCTTTTATTTGCACTTTTCAGTGGAAACGTTTCTCTCTCAGCCACACACGCACGCACACACATTCCGGTCCTCGGGTTGTGGAGAGAGCTCCTCTGCTCTCGCTCTCCCTCCTTAAATAGCCCGGTTTACTGGGGAGAACACACACAAAACATAGATTAATCACACTCAGGTGAAGCGATTCTGCCACTTACCTTCCCCAACTCCGCCCTCCTGTCACAGACCGGCGCTTGACCATGCCCCCGCTGCCACAGCGCTTTTTCTGAGGTCCTCAGAAATCTTCTTTGTTCGTGCCATGATACACTTCGACAAATGTGTTGTGAAGATCAGACTTTGATAGATCCCTGTTCTTTAAATAAAACAGGGTGCCCACTCACACCTGATTTGTCATCCCATTGATTGAAAACACCTGACTCTAATTTCACCTTCAAATTAACTGCTAATCCTAGAGGTTCACATATTTTTGCCACTCACATGTGTAATCTCTTCTCGTCTTCTTCCACTAATCCGGGGCCGGGTCGCGGAGGCAGCAGTCTGAGCATGGAAGCCCAAACTTCCCTTTCCCCAGACACCTCAGCCAGCTGCTTGGGAAGAACACCGAGGTGTTCCCAGGCCAGCTGAGAGACATAGTCCCTCCAGCGTGTCCTGGGTCTTCCCCGGGGCCTCCTCCCGGGGGGACATGCCTGAAACACCTCCCCAGGAAGGTGTCCAGGAGGCATCCAAAAGAGATGCCTGAGCCACCTCAGCTGATTCCTCTCGATGTGGAGGAGCAGCGGCTCTACTCCGAGCTCCTCCCGAGTGACTGTACTTCTCACCCTATCTCTAAGGGAGCGCCCAGCCACCCTGTGAAGGAAATTCATTTCGGCCGCTTGTATCCGTGATCTTGTTCTTTTGGTCATTACCCAAAGCTCATGACCATAGGTGAGAGTCGGAATGTAGATCGACCGGTAAATTGAGAGCTTCGCCTTTTGGCTCAGCTCCTTCTTCACCACGACGGAACGGTAAAGTGACTGCATCACTGCGGAGGCCGCACCGATCTGCCTGTCGATCTTACGCTCTATCCTTCCCTCACTCGTGAACAAGATCCCGAGATACTTAAACTCCTCCACTTGAGGCAGGACTTCTCCACCAACCTGGAGAGGGCAAGCCACCCTTTTCCAGTCGAGAACCATGGCTTCGGACTTGGAGGTGCTGATTCTCATCCCAGCCGCTTCACACTCGACTGCAAACTGCCCCAGTGCATGCTGAAGGTCCTGGTTTGAAGAAGCCAACAGGACACAGATGTGTAATCACGGACTCTGACTCTGACTTCCTGGTTTACGCACTTCCTGCTTCCTGAGTTGTTTGCGCCGAGTCCTTTTTCCCGCGAGTGCCGGCGTTAATTACTAATCCTTTTTTAACTTTTTTTCTACAAATAAATTTCCAGTATCCTCTTCATTTTTATTGTACTGTCGCTTTCATTTTTGTACTTTTCACTTTCGCTTTCCTTTTTCCCTTTCTTTTTTAGGAAGAACGCCGAGACCGGAAGCTTTCTTTTTCTCTCCTCCTCTGTAAAGTCCACAAGCGGAGGCCATCCACATCTGATCTGCTTTACTATCAACAGATCTTCATTTAAGGTACGTGAATCTTTTCATCATGGCACACCTTCTGCCTGTTCAGTGTGCTGAGTGCAGGATGTTTAGTCATTCTTCCTCCGTCACTAGCGATAGCTCTATTAGCTTTACTTGTGATAAGTGCAGATTAGTTAGCTCTCTGACGGAGAAGATTACAGTGCTAGAAGCGCGTGTCCAGGCTTTAGCGCAGGTTAGTGAGCGTGAGAACAGTGTAGTTTCTGTAAGGGAAAGTCTGGACGCCCTAGGTGGAGTTAGCAATCCCCCAACTCCGGCATTAGAGCCCTTACAGCAGGGCGAATGGGTGACGGCTCGGCGGCATAAGCGTAGAGCCAAAGCTACCGCTGAGGCTCGCCCACGGGAGCACCACTCCTCTCTGCGTCACGTGTCGAACAGGTTTGCTCTCCTTAGTGATGCACCCACTGAGAAACCTGAAAGAGCTCTGGTTATAGGGGGGACTATCATACGGCACGTGAAATTAGCTCAGCCTTTAGGGGCACCAGCAGCTTTAGTCAGGTGTATACCGGGAGCCAGGGCGCCGGACATAGCAGGTAATCTTAGGGTCCTAGGCAAGCACAGGTTCTCAAAGATAGTTATCCATGCAGGAGCTAATGATATACGCCTTTGTCAGTCTGAGGTTACTAAGAGTAACTTTGTAGACGTGTGTAAATTAGCGAAGGCGATGTCCGATGCTGTAGTATGCTCTGGCCCCATCCCAATGCAGCGTGGCGATGTAGCTTACAGCAGGTTATGGTCGCTGAACTGCTGGCTGTCAAGGTGGTGCTCTGAAAACAGTGTGGGCTTTATAGATAATTGGGCTAATTTTGAGGGCACTGCTGGCCTGTTAGGGCGGGACGGTATCCATCCCACTCGGGAAGGTGCTGCTCTCATTTCCTGCAGCATAGGTCATAGTCTCAGAACAGGCCTAGTTAATTTCTGACAATACAGAGTCAAGGCCAGGGAGCAGACGAACAGGCTAAACCGACTGTCTGCTAGCTGCACAGAGTCATCACTCAGGGCCCACTACATCGAGACTGTGTCTGTTCCCCGAGCTCAACAAAAAGGTAGAAATTTTCAGACAGTTTGTTCCAGTAATCTAATCAATATAAAAATAGATCATACTGACTGTACAGCTGCTGCCAGCACCTTTGATCTAAAGGTGGGGCTGTTAAATATTAGATCTCTTACATCTAAAGCGCTAATGGTTAATGAACTCATTACTGATCAGGAGTTTAATGTACTGTGTTTAACAGAAACATGGATTAAGCCAAATGAATATATAGCATTAAATGAAGCGAGTCCTCCTGGATACAGTTATATACACCAGCCTCATCAAACTGGCAGAGGAGGAGGCGTCGCGGTTATTTATAACAATTATCTAGGTGTAACATACAAACCTGGTTATAAATTTAATACATTTGAAGTTCTTCATAGTCATATAATGTATGTAGCCTCGAAAAATAAGTTTACCCAGTTAATTCCATTGCTTATTATTTACAGGCCCCCGGGGCCATATTCTGAGTTTCTTTCTGAATTTGCAGATTTTATCTCAGATCTGGTTATTTCCTTAGACAAAGCTTTAGTTGTCGGAGATTTTAATATTCACTTCGATAACCCAGAAGACCCTTTAAAAACAGCGTTTGTGTCCATCTTAGATTCAGTCGGGATTAAGCAGAATGTCATAGGACCGACCCATAATGGTGGTCACACCCTTGATCTAATACTAACATTCAGATTAAACGTAGACAATATAGTCATACTTCCACAGTCTGAAGTTCTCTCAGATCATTATCTCATCTCATTCAAAATATGTCTGAGTAATAATATATGCACCTCACCACGCTACTGTATTAAACATACTTTCACGTCAACTACTGCACAGAGCTTTATAAATGATCTCCCAGAGCTGTCAACTTTGATTGGGTCACTGTCAGCCCCTGCAGAACTTGATCAGGCAACTGAATGCTTAGAGTCAACATTCCGCCATACTTTAGATAATGTAGCTCCTCTAAAAAGGAAAATGGTCAGAGACAAAAAATTAGCACCCTGGTATAATGATGACACTCGCAGATTAAAACAGACCACTCGAAAATTGGAACGTAAATGGCATCAAACAAAATTGGTAGTGTTCAAATTAGCTTGGAAGGAGAGCTTCCTGAAGTATAGAAAAGCTCTTAGTGCTGCGAGATCAACATATTTCTCCTCCCTAATAGAAGATAACAAAAATAATCCTAGATTCCTATTTAATACTGTAGCAAAATTAACCAGGAATAAGTCCACTATCAACACATGCACACCTGCAGTATGTAGTAGCAACGACTTCATGAATTTTTTTAATGACAAAATTGAGAATATCCGACAAAAAATTCAAACTACTAATTTAAGGTTAGACAATGAAAGTGACCTTGTAGTTAACAATATAACTGTATCAGATCATCAGTTAGAATGTTTTACTCCCCTAAAAGAAACTGAATTACTTTCATTAATCTCTACATCAAAAGCCTCAACTTGCGTACTAGATCCCTTACCAACACATCTATTCAAACAGATAATGCCTGGAGTAATTGAACCGCTTCTAAAAATAATAAATTCTTCTCTTATGATTGGCTATGTACCCAAATCCTTTAAACTAGCAGTTATCAAACCCCTGATTAAAAAAACCTGACCTTGATCCCTGTCAGCTGTCCAATTATCGGCCAATATCAAACCTCCCCTTTATCTCCAAGATCCTTGAAAAAGCTGTGGCACAGCAGTTATGCTCATATTTACATAGGAGTAACATCCATGAAATGTATCAGTCAGGATTTAGACCTCATCATAGCACAGAGACAGCACTGGTTAAAGTAGTAAACGACCTACTGTTGGCGTCTGATCAGGGCTGTGTCTCGCTACTTGTGTTGCTTGACCTTAGTGCAGCATTTGATACCATTGATCATTCCATTCTTCTGGATAGACTAGAAAATGTTGTGGGAGTTAAGGGAATGGCCCTCTCCTGGCTCAGGTCTTATCTAACTGATCGTTATCAGTATGTTGATATAAATGGTGATATTTCTAGACGTACCGAGGTAAAGTTTGGTGTTCCACAAGGTTCTGTCTTGGGTCCACTGCTTTTTTCTCTATATATGTTACCTCTGGGCGATATTATTCGTAAACATTGTATTAGTTTCCACTGTTATGCTGATGACACACAGTTGTATGTCTCTGCAAAACCTGATGAGAGACACCAGCTTAATAAAATTGAGGAATGTGTTAAGGACATTAGACACTGGATGCTTATTAATTTCCTTCTGCTTAACTCTGACAAGACTGAAGTACTTGTGCTAGGACCACATACAGCTAGAAGTAAGTTTTCTGATTACACAGTAACTCTGGATGGCCTTTCTGTTTCTTCACGTGCAGCAGTAAAAGACCTCGGAATGATTATTGACCCCAGTCTTTCATTCGAAACTCACATTGATAACATCACCCGGATAGCTTTCTTTCATCTCAGAAATATTGCAAAGATAAGAAATTTAATGTCATTGCATGATGCAGAAAAACTAGTCCATGCTTTCGTTACCTCCAGGTTGGATTATTGTAATGCCTTACTGTCTGGATGTTCCAATAAGTGCATAAACAAGCTCCAGTTAGTTCAAAATGCAGCAGCAAGAGTCCTTACTAGAACTAGAAAATATGACCACATCACGCCTGTCTTATCCACACTGCATTGGCTCCCAATCAAATTTCGTATTGATTATAAAATACTACTATTGACCTTTAAAGCACTAAATGGTCTTGCACCACAGTACCTGAGTGAACTTCTGCTCCTCTATGACCCGCCATGCCTACTTAGATCAAAAGGTGCAGGCTATCTGCTGGTACCTCGTATAGTGAAGGCTACATCAGGGGGCAGAGCCTTTTCTTACAAAGCCCCACTGTTATGGAACAGCCTTCCAAGTAATGTTCAGGAATCAGACACAGTCTCAGCATTTAAGTCTAGGCTAAAAACATATCTGTTTAGTCAAGCCTTTTGTTAATGGTGTTTATGAGGTAAAGGAGTAGATCTGGAGGGTCCTCAGACATAGTGTGTTTTGGTAAACTGGGATGTATGGATGCTGTCAGTCCCCACTTGCTTGCTCACTCGAGTTTGTTGATGGTGTAGTGGCTGGCTGCTTTATGTCCCGGGGCTCCCTCATGCCTGTGTTACCTTCTGGCTCTCTCCTTTTAGTTATGCTGTCATAGTTAGTTGCCGGAGTCCCTGCTTGTACTCGGTGCAATATGTATACTGTTCCTACTTATTCAGGTGACATTGGGCATACCTAACCACCTGTGTTTTCTTTCCCTCCCCCCCACCCCAAATCTGTCCCTCTGAGTTACATGGAGTCAACAGGAAATATTTTGGTGGAGAGGGTGGAGACCTCGACTGGCTATCGTAGCCTGCAGGGAATCGGCCGTCAGACATTCTGTCGCATGTCCCAGACCCGGTGAAATGTAACTGAATTGTCTTGGCCAGCCCTAAGGGTCCAATCTGCATCTCATCATTGCTGAGGAGTGTGCTCCCATCACCCAATCAAGCATCCAGCCAGAGCAGGTCATGATATATTTTACCATGTTAACATGCCATTGTTGTGTGTTATACCTGATGTCAAGACTCTCGTCTCTGTGAGCCTACCACACAGATTTAATACTTGTCATTTTTAGGGCATACCTAACAACGTGTTTTATTTCTCTCTCTCTTCCCCCCCCCAATCTGTCCCTCTGAGTTACATGTTGATCCTGGGATTGAGATGCTGGCCTCTTCTGCCCCTCGGACCTGCTTGATCTATCCTGGTGCCCTGTGTCTGGTCGGAGTTTTATCGCACCGCTCCTGTGAACGATGGCTCCATGAGGACAGTTGAGGGTTATACCTGTTAAACCTGTTAATATTATAGTCAGGCTGTCTGTTGTTGCCCAAATGAGGATGGGTTCCCTTTTGAGTCTGGTTCCTCTCGAGGTTTCTTCCTCATGTCATCTGAGGGAGATTTTCCTTGCCACCGTCGCCACAGGCTTGCTCATTGGGGATAGATTAGGGATAAAATTAGCTCATGTTTTAATTCGTTCAAATTCTGTAAAGCTGCTTTGCGACAATGTTTATTGTTAAAAGCACTATACAAATAAACTTGATTTGATTTGACAACATCATCTGCAAAAAGCAGAGATGAAATCCTGTGGTTCCCAAAGAGGATTCCTTCTGGCCCCTGGCTGCGCCTAGAAATTCTGTCCATAAAAATTATGAACAGAACTGCTGACAAAGGGCAGCCCTGCCGGAGTCCAACATGCACTGGGAACAGGTCTGAATTACTGCCAGCAATGCGAACCAGACTCCTGCTCCGTTTGTACAGGGACCGGACAGCCCTTAGCAAAGGGCCCCAAACCCCATACTCCCGAAGCACCCCCCACAGAATACCATGAGGGACATGGTTGAATGCCTTCTCCAGATCCACAAAGCACATGTGGACTGGTTGGGCAAACTCCCATGAACCCTCGAGCACCCTATGAAGGGTATAGAGCTGGTCCAGTGTTCCACAACCAGGACGAAAACTGCATTGTTCCTCCTGGATCCGAGGTTCAACTATCGGCCAAATTCTCCTCTCCAGTACCCTGGAGTAAACCTTCCCTGGGAGACTGAGAAGTGTGATTCCCCTATAATTGGAGCACACTCTCCGGTCCCCTTTCTTAAAAAGAGGGACCACCACCCCAGTCTGCCACTCCAGTGGCACTGTCCCCGACCACCACGCGATGTTGCAGAGGTGTGTCAGCCAAGATAGCCCCACAACATTCAGAGACTTGAGATACTTGGGGCAGATCTCATCCACCCCCGGTGCCTTGCCACAGAGGAGCTTGCTAACCACCTCAGTGACTTCGGCTTGGGTAATGGACGAGTCCGCACCTGGGTCATCAGCCTCCGCTTCCTCAATGGAAGACGTGACTGTGGGATTGAGGAGATCCTCGAAGTATTCCTTCCACTGCCCGACAATGTCCCCAGTCAATGTCAACAGCTCCCCACCCACACTGTAAACAGTGTTAGCAGAGTACTGCTTCCCCCTCCTGAGGTGCTGGACGGTTTGCCAGAATTTCTTCGAGGCCGACCGATAGTCCTCCTCCATGGCCTCACCGAACTCCTCCCAGTTCCGAGTTTTTGCCTCCGCAACTGCCCGAGCTGTGGCACGCCTTGTCTGCCAATACCCGTCAGCTGCCTCAGGAGTCCCAGAGGCCAACATGGCCTGATAGGACTCTTTCTTCAGCTTGATGGCATCCCTTACTTTCGGTGTCCACCACCGGGTTCAGGGATTGCCACCACGACAGGCACTGGAAACCTTGTGGCCACAGCTCCGAACAGCTGCGTCTACAATGGAGGTAGAGAACATGGTCCACTCAGACTCAATGTCCCCTGCCTCCCTCAGAAGCTGGGAGAAGCTCTCCCGGAGGTGGGAGTTAAAGACCTCCCCAACAGAGTGCTCAGCCAGACGTTCCCAGCAGACCCTCACCATATGTTTGGGCCTGCCAGGTCTGTCCGGCTTCCTCCTCCGCCAGCGGATCCAACTCACCACCAGGTGGTGATCAGTTGACAGCTCAGCCCCTCTCTTCACCCGAGTGTCCAAGACATAGGGCCAGAGATCCGATGAAACGACAACATCGACCTCCGACCTAAGGTGTCCTGGTGCCACGTGCACTTATGGACACCCCTATGCTTGAACATGGTGTTCGTTATGGACAAACTGTGACTAGCACAGAAGTCCAATAACAAAACACCACTCGGGTTCAGATCGGGGAGGCCGTTCCTCCCAATCACGCCCCTCCAGGTGTCACTGTCATCACCCACACGAGAGGTGAAGTCCCCCAGTAGAACAATGGAGTCCCCAGTCTGAGCACCTCTCAGTACCTCTCCCAGGGACTCCAAGAAAGCTGGATACTCTATATTGCTATTTGGCCCGTAGGCACAAACAACAGCAAGAGCCCTCTCCCCAATCCGAAGGCGCAAAGAGGCGACCCTCTCATTCACTGGGGTAAACTCCACCATATGGTGGCTGAGCTGGGGAGCTATAAGCAAGCCCACACCAGCCCACTGCCGTTCACCATGGATGACTCCAGAGAAGTGGAGAATCCAGCCCCTCTCGAGGAGCTGGGTTCCGGAGCCCAAGCTGTGCGTGGAGATGAGCCCGACTATCTCTAGCTGGTACCTCTCAACCTCCCGCACAAGCTCAGGCTCTTTCCCCCCCAGCAAAGTGACATTCCATGTCCCAACAGCTAGCCGCTGTGTCCGGGGATCAGGTCGTTGAGGCCCCTGCCTTCGACTGCCGCCCAATCCACACTGCACCAGCCCCTTATGGCTACCTCTGTGGGTGGTGAACCCACAGGAGATCGGGCCCACATCACCACTTCGGGCTGAGCCCAGCCGGACCCCGTGGGCAAAGGCCTGGCCACCAAACGCTCGCATACGAGCCCCAACCCCAGGCCTGGCTCCAGGGTGGGGTCCTGGCTGCGCCATACCAGGCGACGTCACGGTCCTTGATTGATTATTCTTCATAAGGGGTTTTGATGAACTGCTCTTGGTCTGGCCTGTCACCTAGGACCTGTCTGCCTTGGGAGACTCTAACAGGGGCGTAATGCCCCCAACAACATAGCTCCTAGGATCATTCAAGCACACAAACCCCTCCACCACAATAAGGTGGCAGTTCTAGGAGGGGACACATGTGTAATATTGGATTATTTTTCTCAATAAATAAATAAATGACCAAGTATAATATTTTTGTGTCATTTGTTTAACTGGGTTCTCTTCAGGGGCGGACTTACCATTAGGCAAACCAAGGCGGTTGCCTATGGCCCCCAAAATTTGGGGGCCCCTAACAGTCAGCCCCGTCACGGTAAACACCAAAGAATATATATGTCATCTTAATTTGTCTCTGATATTAAGTAGTCAACAATATAAATGGAAAAACACACCAAAATAGCATCAGAATATCGAATTCATGTGTATATAGTATTTGTCCCAGCACACACACACACCCTGGTTGTTTTACATTGGACTAGTCCATGATCTGACGACGTAGACAGGTGCGCGACGGAAATTCAAACCAAAGCAGAGGGAACTGTAAACAAGATGAAGCGCAGTTATGAGAGTGGTTGCGCTAAACAAAACAAAAAAAAAAGGGCACAAAACAAAAAGAATGCAGCTGCACTTCTGAAACTAACTACATTTTTCAAATCGCCTGAGTCTGCTACAGCCTCAACCTCCGCTGTTGACTCTGTTGAGGAATGTGTTCCTTGTGCTCCAAAAGACTTTGGAGAAGCCAGCAACAAGTAGGACTTTCTTTCTCATATGATTATGATGAACAATGGACATTTGGAGATTAAGGACTTTTCAGTAATGTACTGGTTGCAACCTTTAAAAACTCATACCTCTCTCTCTACCCCCCCCCCCCCCCCCCCCGCGCGCGCGTGCGCACACACACACACACAAACTCTCTCTCTCTCACACACTCACACACACACTCACCCACCCACCTACACCCCATTATGGAATGGTGATGGAATACATGAACAATGGAATTTTGAAGATTAAGGACATTTCAATAATGTACTGGCTGCATCCTTTACAAACTCACAATCCCTCTGTATCTGTCTCTCAACTACTGTATTGCCGGTCACTAAATGGCTCCCTCCCTCCCTCTCACACACACAAACTCTCTCTCTCTCATACATTTATCTTGGCATCAGTCTTATCCCATTGAAATGTAGAGGTTTCGATAGAGTAATATCCATTTGTGGGGATGACCATTATTCTGTATGTGTGTTTCAAGACTGACTTTTGAGGGCCCCATGTCTGTATTTCGCCTAGGGCCCCAAAATGGCTAGAACCGCCCCTGGTTCTCTTTATCTACTTTTAGGACTTGTGTGAAAATCTGATGATGTTTTAGGTCATATTTATGCAGAAATATAGAAAATTCTAAAGGGTTTGCAAACTTTCAAGCACCACTGTAACTGCTGCAAGTCTCAGCAAGTTCAGCTGCCCAATAATTTTATAGGAAATAGGCATCCAAATAACAAATAAAATCAATTTATATGAAAAAATATAGTGTTTACAGCTGTCCTACAGAAGCAGTAATGTGGATGTATATGACCACATCAAATTTGTAGTGTGATGCTTTAAAAGCAGACCTGAGAGCAGCTACTTTTCATAGTTTCAGTCATCTTCTCATTTCTTATTTAAAGTTTCTTCAGCAGATCACATGATTAAAACATTTGAAACAGTCCATACAGATACACGAGAGAGGATTTGCGGGACATTTCTGTCTGAAAATAAATGCATGAGAAAATTATTGAAGGGTTTAAAAATGATGTTCCTCAAAGAAAGATAGGAAGGGATTTAGATATTTCATCCTTTACAGTGCATAAATCTGTTCCTCTGAGTTACATGTTGGTCCTGGGATCGAGATGCTGAACCTCTTCTGCTCCTCGGACCTGCCTGATCCAACCTGGTGCCCTGTGTCTGGTTGGAGTCTCATTGCATCGCTCCTGTGGAGGGTGGCCCCATGTGGACAGTTGGGGGTCACGCCTGGAGGACACTCTGGACTCTTGCAGTGGTGCTTTTGTGGCTGGGGACTGCAGTTGACTTGCTGACTTTGGGACTACGGTTGTCGTAAACGGTTTTGCGCTCGGGTTTCTGTCGGCGGGGGTTTATAGCATCAACAAAGCTGACTTTATGTCAGGACTGTTAATGTTATAGTCATGTTGTCTGTTGTTGCCCGGATGGGGATTGGTTCCTGTAGGATATAATGATGAGGAAAGTACTGGTCGTACACCCGCTGGCCTAATTCTTCGGTCAGAAAGAATGCAGCTGTTCTAGAGGTTGTATCTTGTCATTTATTAATTGTCTCTGTGCATATCTACATCTGTGTCAAAGGTTCTGAAGTTGTGTTGTGTTCTCTAAAACAAAGACAGAAATAAAAGGAAAAACAGGACAATGCTAAGTTATTCACATTACAAACATGTCCTATCTCACTCTATTCGAAGGTAATAATTACAGCAAAGTACAGAATACACAGCAATAATTATACGGTGATTAACAGTACAAAACATCATTTACAGCATGAAAACAACACAGGAAAATCGTACCGCCTTATATATCCATGTGCTAACATAAAACACCGTTGATAGGATTGCTAACACAATATTGCTGAGTCACGGAACATTCTAGACATTTCCAATTACAAAGAAAGATTGTCTGGCCCAAACACAAACCCAGAAATGGCTACACCAAAAAAACAAACCGCTGCACAAATGAAATGAAGCCCAACAAGGAAAATAAGGACACTTACATTTACATTCACGCACAACAGCACCGAGAGACTTTCAAACGAGATATGAGACTCCGAGAATGCGATGGCATGAAAGAGAAACGTCCGTGCCGGTTTCATATCACGCAGCTAAACATGCATTCGAAGCGTGATCAGCAGCTCCTTAAAGGAGCGGTGCCGCATTTTTTTAAAGGCAAAGTATTTTACATAGGACAACAGGAATTTACACAGAAGGCGGCAGAGAATTTTGTACAGCTGCCCCCAAATTTACCTAGTAAATTTGTAAACAACATAAATTAACTGCCTATCAGTTATTACACTAATCAGCTACATCACTGGGCATTTCAGGTAACTCAATTAGCTTGGCCACAGGTCGTAGGTAGGTGCTACCTTTAATGTCCACTGCAGCAGTCCGGACTTTACCGTCATCACTAGTAATGACCTTACTGACCCGTCCTACTGGCCACATAGCTCTTGGCAGCTGACTGTCCATTACCAGGACAACCTGTCCAACCTTTAGGTCTTCTGATGAACCCTTCCACTTCTGTCGCAGTTGAAGGTTGGGAAAGTATCTCTGGATGAACTGGTTCCAGAAGTGGTCGGCGATGACCTGGCTGTGTCGGTAGAATCATCGTCCCAGCAGAGTTTCAGGCCCGTACAAGGCCTGTGGCAGGGAGGCATCCCGCCACCCCATAAGGAGTAGGTTTGGTGTGATCGGGTCCAGGTCCACCACGTCTGATGACACGTAGCCCAGAGGTTTTGAATTAAGAATCCCTTCCACCTCCACCAACACAGTGGCAAGGACCTCATCTGGAACAATTTGGTCGCGTAGCACAACCTGGAGAGAAGCCTTGACAGACTTGATCTCTCTTTTCCATGCTCCTCCGAAATGAGGTACATGAGGTGGATTGTATCTGAAGGAGATGCTCTGTCCGACGAGCTGCTCCCTCAGGGAAGGTTCAAGTTGAGCAAAGGCTTCCTTGAGTTCTCTGTCTCCCCCTCGGAAGTTAGTGCCCTGGTCACAGAGAATCTCAAATGGCTTTCCCCGTCTTGCTACAAACCTCTGTAGGGCAAGGAGGAAAGAGTCACTGTCCATATGGCAAAGGAGGTCTAAGTGGACACACCTTGTAGTCAGGCACTTAAATATGATGCCCCACCTTTTCTCCTGTCTTCTGCCTATTTTGACTGCATAGGGCCCAAAACAATCAACCCCTGTGGACCAGAAAGGAGGCTTATTCAAACAAAGTCGTGCAGAGGGTAAATCGGCCATTTGGGGAATCCCCGGTTTCTTGCGCCACTTGCAACATTCTGTACACTGCCTCTGATGCTTACGGATGGCTTGCTGTCCACGCAGTATCCAATACGATCTTCAGACCTCTGGTCCAGGATGAAGGAGACGATTGTCATAGTCTCTAATCAGTAGGTGTGTGACCATGTGATCAGGTGATAGTACAATAGGATGAAGAGTGTCGTCCTCTAGATCCTCAGCCTTGCGAAGCCTCCCACCAACTCTTATCAGTCCAAGTTGGTCGAGCATTGGTGAGAGTGAGCTCAGTTGGCTATTGGTTGGTATGGCCTTTCCAGCTTTGAGAGCTGTCACCTCCTCTGGGAAGCTCTCTAACTGTGTTCTCTGTAGGACAGCCAGTTCAGCTGCAACGCGTTCAGAAGCGCTTGGGGGTGTGGAAGCCGCCCCATGAAGAGCCTGATGCGTGGTAAGTAGGAGGTCCTCCCAGGTCTCACAGGCAACCAAGTCAGGTAATGGCATGTCTGTAGTGGAGACTGTACCACAGAAACTGCCATGTCGGAGCTCGGTCACATCATCCAGGACAGTGGAGGGACAGACAGGCCAGTGCTCTGGTGAGAACTGTAGGAATGGAGGACCGCAATGCCAGTGACCAAGCTGTGAGAGCTGAGACAAAGTTAGACCTCAGGTTATGTCATCAGCCGGGTTATTCTTTGAATCAACATATCTCCCGTTACTAGTCCCGACTAGGTCTTGGATTTCTGCAACACGTGTTCCTATGAACACTTTGTATTGCTGGGACTCTGACTGAATCCATTTCAGAACAGTGGTGGAATCAGACCACATGATGGAGCGTGTAATGGGTACTGTGAGCTCAGTACTCAGTAATTTGGCAAGTTGTGCTCCAGTTAGGGCTGCACATAATTCCAAGCATGGGATTGAAAGCTGGTGCTTGGGTGCAACACGGAACTGAGCCAGGATGAAGGAGACATGGGTCTGACCAGCTGGATCTAACACCCGGAGGTAAGCTACAGCTCCATAAGCTTTCTCGGATGCATCACAGAACACATGTAACTCCATGTCTTCAGTTGTGATGTTGAATGGGGTGTAACACCGAGGAATGGTAACATCCTGGAGGTCAGTCAGCTCAGATTCCCATGCCTTCCACAGTGGGAGCAAGTCATCCTGAATGGGGTCATCCCATTGTCGCTCAGTCTGCCACAATGCCTGCACTAGTACTTTAGCCCTGGTGGTGTATGGGATAATGAACCCCAAAGGGTCATACTGGCTAGCAAGTACGCGGTACACCGTCCTCATGGTCACTTCGGTGGTAGAGACTGATCTCTTCTTGTAACCGAGGACATCAAATAGGCAGTTCCACTTCAGGCCGAGAGTGGATTCTTGGGGCTCCGTTTTGTCTGCAGAGAGCAAAAGCTCACAGGCCTCGGATCTGGCTTCAAAAGGAAGATGAGCTACCACCTCTGGTACATTACAGGCCCACTGTCTGATGTCGAAGCCACCTTTGGCGAGAACTGCTCTCAACTTGCCGATGAGTGCTGCGGCCTGCTTAGGACATGATAAGGACTGGAGACAGTTGTCTACATAAAAGGCTGTCAAGACTGATTCCATCACATCTTCATTGCCTTTCACATGGTCCTTGACATGCCTCTGGACTGCATAAGTGGCGCAACAGGGGCTGCATGTAGTCCCGAACGGTAGTACACGCCACTCATAAATGTCCGGCAGATGGTCTTGCTCCATGTCTCTCCACAGGAAACGCAAGAAAGGCTGGTCTGAGGACAAAAGCCTAACTTGGTGAAACATTGCACGAATGTCACCACTGATAGCGACAGCATGCGCTCTGAATCGGAGCAGTATTCCTAGTAAAGGAGGGCCTAAGGTAGGGCCAGGCAACAGGTTGGCGTTGAGGTTGTGCTCCTGATATGTGAAAGAGCAATTAAACACTACTCTTGCCTTCCCATTATGGAACACCATGTGATGGGGAATATACAGTGGCAGCCATTGAATTTGTTCCATGTTTCTGTGACTGGCCCTCTGCAGGTCCTTGGCCGTCCCCTGACTGGTTCTTGACTGTCTGCCGATTGGTTAGTGCAGATAATTTATCCCCCACAATGACGTAGTCAATGCAGTCCTGACTGTGTGAAAACCAGCTGCTATCCCTCATTTTTCCACGGGGAGGAGCAGTGATTGTCCGTTTCACAAAGCAGGTTTATCAAACACTGAGAACAGCTGATTTCAGTTAGTTAATTCAACCCGGAGGAGTTTCACCGTGAGTTAAAAAGCCATAAGATTTTAGTGCGCTCATACAGCAAGTTTGAATATGTTTTCTGAAAGAAGCGTAACACTGCTGCAGCTGCCAATCACACTGGGAAATCCTAATAGAAATGAAATTACTAATCGGTTACAGCACAATGTCAATATAATTAAAAATTAATTCAACAGATCTGACAGGGGCGGCACGGTGGTGTAGTGGTTAGCGCTGTCGCCTCACAGCAAGAAGGTCCTGGGTTCGAGCCCCATGGCCGGCAAGGGCCTTTCTGTGTGGAGTTTGCATGTTCTCCCCGTGTCTGCGTGGGTTTCCTCCGGGTGCTCCGGTTTCCCCCACAGTCCAAAGACATGCAGGTTAGGTTAACTGGTGACTCTAAATTGACCGTAGGTGTGAATGTGAGTGTGAATGGTTGTCTGTATCTATGTGTCAGCCCTGTGATGACCTGGCGACTTGTCCAGGGTGTACCCCGCCTTTCGCCCGTAGTCAGCTGGGATAGGCTCCAGCTTGCCTGCGACCCTGTAGAAGGATAAAGCGGCTAGAGATAATGAGATGAGATGAGATGAGATCTGACAGGTGATTTATGTATGGTATGTGAAGGGAAAACGGCAGGGACTATATGCGCCTTGGTAGCCTGGGGGTTACACTGCATGCCTGGGTTTTCTGTAGAGGTCTGCGCGGGACAGAATTTTTAGTCCCGCTCCCGCAAAGAATTATGATTTTCAGTCCCGCTCCCGCCCGCAAATCCCGCATGATGCAGACGTTCACGTTATTTCTCACGAAAGTTCTTGTCATTGGCTTGGGGAATTAAACATGCTGAGCTTAGCTGAGCTCTCCACTGACCGATCCTTCACCTAGCGAGGGTGCGCGTTGCCAGGCAGCATGCGCAGCTGAGGCTTTACATGTACATCTATCTATCTATCTATCTATCTATCTATCTATCTATCTATCTATCTATCTATCTGTCTGTCTGTCTGTCTGTCTGTCTCTCTCTCAATCCGCATGTTGTGTGTGTGTGTAAAACCCTGACAGCGTTTGGCCAGTGTCATATTACACTGAGGCTATTCATTCTCTCTCTCTCTCTCTCTCTCTCTCTCACACACACACACACACACACACACAGAGGAAATGAAGAAAATAAAAAGGAATAAGAAAAAATAAATAGAAAGAAAGAAAGAAAGAAAGAAAGAAAGAAAGAAAGAAAGAAAGAAAGAAGTTTGAAAGTGAAAAAGAAGAGTGCGTGAGAGAGAGAAGAGAATGAGAGTGTCAGTGTATGAACAAAATAAAAAATAAGACTTTACACACACGCACACACATATATACACACACTTATGCGTGCGCACACACACTTATGTACGTGCACACACACACACACACACACACACACACAGACACAAATATTAGAATTGCACATTGGCAGTAGTGCATTGGCATTGTGTGTGTGTCCCCTCTGAAAAAACGTGTGGAAAGGAATCGGAAACGTACGCGAGATTAGACCACATCCACAAATTTAGGCATCTTAAAATGTTTTTATTAATGCCAAATAAAATATCCAGCACAAATGATATATGATAGACATAAATTAATATTTAATTTGGTTTATCCAAAGTATAATTTTTTTCAGTGTGTGTTCTGAGTGTTTGCCCTTAGCAGTTTACAGGAGACAGAAAAACAGGTTCTGAAATGTTCTGTTTTGGGGGATGCCTTTTGCATTGTTCAAAGAGAATGGTCCCTTTTCACTGAATGGGGGGGTAGGGCAGCTTGCGCATTCCAGCCAAAGGAGCTGTTACGCATTACAAAAGGTTAGACGCCATACTGTAGTTTACCCTGTAAGACCCATTTTTTCAATATTACAACATCACTTTTAGGCCAAGTTTACATTAGACCGTATCTGTCTCGTTTTCTTCGCGGATGCACTGTCCGTTTACATTAAAACGCCTGGAAACGCCGGGAAACGGGAATCCGCCAGGGTCCACGTATTCAATCCAGATCGTGTCTGGTCTGGTGCTGTGTAAACATTGAGAATACGCGGATACGCTGTGCTGAGCTCTAGCTGACGTCGTCATTGGACAACGTCACTGTGACATCCACCTTCCTGATTCGCTGGCGTTGGGATCACACACACAGCGGCTCAGTCCCGAATCACTGCTCGTGTGCTTCACTCGCGCGCTCTGTGAGCTGCACAGGGCCGGAGTGCACACCCTCCAGAGGGCACTCGCTGTTCAGGGTGGAGTGATTTGGAGCGCAGGAGGAAGCGCTGAGCCGCACTGAGGTTTATTTACACATTTCAACCTCTTTCAGGCGCTTAAACTCAGTGAGAACATGAACATCACAGCCAGGTGTGTTTATCTGCTGGAGAAGGTGTTCGCTTGCCATCCTTCCACTTGCAAGTGGTGAGTGACTTGCGCATGCCCGATATGCACTGGGATCCTGTGACGTGCCATCTAATTAGTCATGTGATTAGTGTATCTGTGTATTGGCGTTGCTGTGTGCAAGCTAATCGTTTTAAAAACGTTAATCTGATGATCCACTGATTCGAAATAATGTAAACAGGGCCTTAGCGATTTTAACAAAAGGTCTGCAAACATGCTTTTTTTTTTCTCAAGACCACATTTACACCGTAATGTAATCATATGAAAAATACCATTACAGACTGGTGGAGCAGCGTGCCGAAAATAATATGTATAATCCAAGGTGTGTTTTTTTTTTCATACGTCGCTGACTCTTTTGCCAGTAGCACATCACTTGTGCAGGTCTGGGGTTACCCTGCAATTTTCAGGTTGTTCTATTATTATTAGGCTACCGCATAAAAGCGGTCACATTGTGTGCTCAATACCTGTATACAGCGCTGAAATAAACGGTTTGCAATGAATAAGAAGTGTTTTGAGTTAACAGCATATTTTTAACACTAGAAGGCCCAAAGTGCAGACTTTAGTCTGCAATGAAATCCCCCCCAAATTTGTGAATAAGTCATTGTTGTGTGAAGAAGCCTAATTATTGTGTTACCTGAGAAATAGCCTCTTTGTTTCTAACCCTAACCAGACTTCACAATGTCACAACCAAGGCAACCAAGAAGGATCAGTTCTAACCCTAACCCCAAATCCTGGATCTAACCCCAACCTGAGCTCACCCCTAACCCAACCCCTAGCCTTAGCCCCTTGCCCAAAACCTAGCCTCAAATAATAATGGAATAATAACCCAAATATAACATGGGAGTACTGACCAGGCACTTGTGGAGTATTGAGGATGGGGCTTGGGAAGGACAGTGCACAACACGGCCTTGGCCTAGGCCAGGACGTGGATCTTTCCGGAAACCCTAACCCAAGTATGTGATTGAGCAGGACAGTTCAGACACAGAGGCCACATCAGATGAGGAGGAAGACACAATGCACATCAACCCCCCTTGTAATAAAAAAACAAAAAAGTTGCAGATGTGGGCATAACACCTGGATCCACAGAGAAGGCGAAAGATGGCACTGTGTGGTTCCACCACAAAGTTGGAGACTTTTCTGCTCATGAAACTCCACAGACAGCATTCAATGGATCTGGAGGGCCAACAGAGTTTGCAACACGCAAAATCACGAGTCGCCTTCAAAGCTTCCAGTATAGAGGGCTACCGCGTGACGTCACCGTACCGCGAGATTTTGTTAGGGCGCCATATTGGAAGACCTCAAGTACATACATACGTACATACTCACAATATAAAACAAACTACGAGCGAGAGTTTTTACTACTTATCTGTTTTTATTTATATATCTTTGAATTATTTGGACATGGGGGAAAACTACATTTAAAATCCAAAGAGGGATGGAGGGAGGAAAATTAAAACAAAAGAAAGAAATGAAATATATAACATAAATGTGATAAAATTAAGGATGTTTTTATTCAGTAAACATTTAAAAAATGTTCTACAACACTCTAGCCTAGTGACTTACCAGTAACAAAATGGTCTGAACATATTCTGTACTGTTGTAGATTTGAAGTATTCAGATCAGCTCTGCATAAAGCAGCTAAATACTCTCTCTGTCTCCTGGCAGAAAGCTCCTTGGTTTGCTCCCCTTGTGTCTCAATCACAGCTGGTATTCTGTAGAAAGACTTCTTTTCACCTTTCCCATCAGCTTTGTTAGAACACCCTAACACAGCACAAAAGTTTACCATTGTAGGTTGTTTGATGAACCAAGTGCATGAAATTCTAACGAAAACACCCTAGTCATTAGACACACTAAATGTGTCAGTAGCTGGCTGTAATAAATGCAGCCAAGGGACAAAACCATCAATCAGAGTCAGTTTCTCAACATATTGCTTCCTTTTAGCAGGCTTCAGGGTTTTGAAATAATCTGCCATGTCCACAGATCATGCACAGGCTTATCCATTATATCCACAGTTTTTTGCCAAGTCTCACACAGGTTTCTTTCAAGTCTATTGGGCCAATAAATCATAAATAAAGCCACTCCACTTTATTCTCGTGGGTTCACATACCACTGCCGTTATTTCCCCCTAATCACGAGTTTGTTGGTCTTCCAATATGGCGCAGAGTTTGTTTACTTCCGGTTTCGGGTGACGTCAGTGCAAGGGGTCTATTTGTTGGATATCAGCATGCTGTTGGCCATCAGAGACTGCACAGTCCAGGAGGGCCGTAGAACAAATCCCAGCTGGCAGATGAGTGTCTTCGAGCTGATGGCGTTCCTCGCAATCCTTTTTCGAAGGGCTGCCAAGGGCTACATTGGTGCCATGTGACTCATGTGGGCCAATAGACTCGGCAACCCAGATATCAAAGCCATAATGCCCCATAACCGCTTTCTTGAAATAAAGCGGTACCTTCGCTTCAACAACAAGGACACCCGCAAGGAGCGCATACAAACGGACAAATTTGCAGCAATTTCAGACATCTGGCAGGAGTTTGTTCAGAATTGTGTGTCGTCCTACAGTCCAGGGCAACATGTTACCATACATGAGCAGTTATTTCCTTCAAAGGTTCGTTGTCCCTTTCTGCAGTACATCGCATCCAACCCTGACAAGTTTTGAATCAAGTTTTGGATTGCAGCAGATCTGGACACAAAATACATGTGTAATGCCATCCCTTACTTGGGAAAAGATCCCACTTGTCCAACGGGAGAGAGGCTATCAGAGAATGTTGTCTTGAAATTGATGGAACCATTTACCGTATGGACCAGGGAAGGACTGTAACTATGGATAATTTCTTCACCTCTCTGTCTTTGGCTAACAGGCTTCTTCAACGAAAAACAACTCTGCTTGGCTCAACTCTTTTTTTTATTTAACTTTTATTTCATTTTATTATTTTATTTCTACTATTGGGCAATTCCATATAAATGTCAACCTCACCATGCAAAAATAAAGCAACATGTAATACATCAAAACCACTCCCAGAGATATCACCTAGGCCTGTATTTTACAGATGTGAATAAGTTGAACCAATTTGTAACCAACCTAATATGTCACTGTCAGTCTTTCTTTCTTATAATGTAAAACCCAAGCTAAAATCAACTTTGATCGTGTACAATTCTATATTATTCCCACAAGCCACAGAAATGTATGCTAAAATCCACAAAACAGCAAAACAATAGCCATCCTAAATATTATTTAAGAACTTTGATAGTTTTAGCTGATATTTAGAGAGTTTTTCAAAGGGTTATGGTGGTTAAATTGCTGATTTTCTAAACATATGCCATGTCTATTTCAGACGCGTCACATCCATAACGGAATTTCGTCACATCCATAACGCTGACTTTTCCTTCCGAAACTCTGCATGAAATACAAAATATTTTAAACAAAGATTTTTTTAATATTCACCTTGGACCCCTCTATCAAATGGATATCTCCATTTCGACATTAGGTTTACAATTTCACAGAGTTTGATAAAAATGTACAGTCACCCAAGAAAAGTGATACTTTTTCTGTCACATCCATAACGCACCTTTTATTGGCATTTTCTGGCATGCCCTAGATGTACTATGGGAATTGTTCTTGTTCTATCACTTCTCCAGTATGGTACAGCCTTAAAATATGCAACACCTGTTTAAATACTGGGAGACAATAAAACATGCACTGGGTCATTTGTTGCCATTTTGAGTTCAAGTGTCATGTCCATAACGCTGGAATTGCTCTATTGTTTAATTCTTATTTTTATTCCCCATTTATTTTATGTAATTTTATTTTCTATTGCTTACTGTTTTGCTTTTACTTCTGTAAAGCACATTGAACTGCCACTGTGTATGAAATGTGCTATATAAATAAACTTGCCTTGCCTTGGCACCATCAACAAAAATCGTCAGGCACTACCAGCAACTGCAAAGGAAACCTCGGGACGCCAGTTGTACTCCACACAGGTGTCCACATCTGGAAGTGCCTTGCTGATGGTGTTTGCAACAAAAAAAAAGAAATCTGTTTGTCTTCTGAGCACCATGCATCAGAAAGTGGAAATTGTGGACACCCAAAAACCAAAACCAAACACTGTTGTTGATTACAACCATTTCAAATGCAGCGTTGATATCATGGACCAGAAATTACGCAACTACTCGGTGCATGCAGGAACACGGAGATGGCCCATGGCTGTGTTTTACAACCTGCTTGACATGGCTGTCACAAATGCACATGTCTTGTACACAGCATGTACAGGATCCAAAGAAAGTCGCCAATTGTTCATGCTGGAGCTTGCAGAGGAACTTCAAAACAGGCTTTTGCAGAAAAAGGTATAAGGGGAAGAACACAAACAGCAGTGTGAGATGAAAGTTTCTCAGAAGAAAAAGACACAGTGCTAGGTGCGCATAACCTGCAATAATAACAGAAGCACTGAACTTTGTGTACGCTTCCACAAATACACCTGTGGCAAATGTACTGTAGGAAAGAGTCACCATGGGAATGTGGAAACTACTAGATGGGACAACTGTATGCTACATTTCTGTGCTTTGTATAGCCTCCATATGTAGTGAGCCTGCTTTTCTTAGTGTGAAATAAATGTTTATTTTCTTCCTGAAGTTATACTGTCTGTAGTTTTTCCAAGCTGAAATTGTGTTTTTGGGGCACTAATTCCAGTCCTCTGACATTCAGTGCGTTTACATGCACATAGAGAGAATCGAATTTCTGCCGTTGCTCGACTGAAATCGAAGTTCAAAATGCCATGTATACACCTTAATTCGGCTGAAATTGAACCGAACTTGATTTCTCGGAATCGAGCTACACGACCTAGATTATGCGATTTCTGCTGAGCTACTTAGTGCATGTAAACCCTAATGAGCTACGTATTCGATCTACTTACTTCAGCACTGCCCCTTCCGGAAGTGACGAGTGACGAGACCACAAGGGAAACACAACAGCCTCGGTCGGCATGACAACGAAAAGAATCTTTTCTTTTTGTGGCATTGTTTGCACTGTTAAAATTGAGCTCACTTACTGTATCACCAAATACATCTGTACAGCTGTTGCATAGCTGTGAATTGTGTACATAAACAAGTCATTGTATTTGTGTGTGTGTATATATATATATATATATATATATATATATGTCCAACATCTGAAGAATGTCAATAAAAACAAAACAATTGAACTTTTTGTGTGTTTATTAAGACATAAGTTAAATTGTAAGCAAAAAAAAAATATTTTTTGTAAGCAAAAAATGGACTTTAGAAAAATATTATTGTGCAAAATAAGTTGTCTTACAAAACAGTGGTCTGCGCCGGACAGTTTGTAGCCATACAGTCTGTTAGAGCAAGCCGAACAGCTTGAGCAAGGAACTGCCAGTGTTGCCAGATTGGGGGTTTTAAGTGCATTTTAGCGGATTTGAACATGTTTTGGGCTGGAAAACGTCAGCAGTATCTGGCAACACTAGGCTCTTCTTCATGACGACAACCAGAAGTGTACCAACACGATGGGGCGTGTAGCGCCACGTGTGGCTCGGGTGCACAATGCACCTTGCACAATAGCCCGATTTCACTTGTGCATGTAGGATTGGATTTCTCTGGCACCCCTGCTGGGACCCTTTGCTCGATTACCGACAGCAGCTCGATTTGGACTAGTTTTGCCCAAAATGCCAGTCTTACTTCAATATCTTGCTTCTATGCAAGATTATGCAGAGATGTTCTGAAGAGACAGAGTTTCACAGAACTTGTGGAGGCTTCCGTGAAAGCGCAGAGAATTTCTTGGTCCTAACTTCAGCGTTCGTGAGGAAAAGTCTCTGATCAAACAATGTGCACAGCGATCAAATCAGAAGGAATCCGGTCGCTTCTAACTTTAATTAACTGCTTTGGGCTGCAGTCATAACGTTACTTATAATGAACACATAAAAAAACGGTTGTAACTCAATCTGAGTGAAATAGCGCGATTTAAATAGTTTTACCGTGGCCAGTGGTAAACTAAAACGCGCTGTCTCTTTTTCTTGCAAGAAAGACGTCTCTATCTCGGATGTTCTGATGAGCAGATGTCTCTTTGTGTCTGTGTGATGAGTTCACGCAGCGCCAAAAGAGGAAGACGGAAGTGTGGTTGAGTCACTTATGGGCTCATGGAGGAAGTGACGTAGGTGATCCCGCCCAGGCGTAACGTAGGTCATCGCGGAAGTTGGTTGATGGGATCTGTAGTTCTTAGGCGGGACTGTGGCGCTGTACCTACATGTGTAATAGTTGGTGAGGTCACAAAGGACCCCAGGGTAACTTCTAAGCAACTGAAGGCCTCTCTCACATTGGCGAATGTTAATGTTCATGAGTCCACCATCAGGAGAACACTGAACAACAATGGTGTGCATGGCAGGGTTGCAAGGAGAAAGCCACTGCTCTCCAAAAAGAACATTGCTACTCATCTGCAGTTTGCTAAAGATCACGTGGACAAGCCAGAAGGCTATTGGAAAAACGTTTTGTGGACGGATGAGACCAAAATAGAACTTTTTGGTTTAAATGAGAAGCATTATGTTTGGAGAAAGGAAAACACTGCATTCCAGCATAAGAACCTTATCCCATCTGTGAAACATGGTGGTGGTAGTATCATGGTTTGGGCCCGTTTTGCTACATCTGGGCCAGGACGGCTTGCCATCATTGATGGAACAATGAATTCTGAATTATACCAGCGAATTCTAAAGGAAAATGTCAAGACATCTGTCCATGAACTGAATCTCAAGAGCACACAAGTCGTTCTACCAAAGAATGGTTAAAGAAGAATAAAGTTAATGTTTTGGAATGGCCAAGTCAAAGTCCTGACCTTAATCCAATGGAAATGTTGTGGAAGGACCTGAAGCGAGCAGTTCATGTGAGGAAACCCACCAACATCCCAGAGTTGAAGCTGTTCTGTACGGAGGAATGGGCTAAAATTCTTCCAAGCCGGTGTGCAGGACTGATCAACAGTTACCGCAAACGTTTAGTTGCAGTTATTGCTGCACAAGGGGGTCACACCAGATACTGAAAGCAAAGGTTCACATACTTTTGCCACTCACAGATATGTAATACTGGATCATTTTCCTCAATAAATAAATGACCAAGTATAATATTTTTGTCTCATTTGTTTAACTGGGTTCTCTTTATCTACTTTTAGGACTTGTGTGAAAATCTGATGATGTTTTAGGTCATATTTATGCAGAAATATAGAAAATTCTAAAGGGTTCACAAACTTTTAAGCACCACTGTAATGTATGTATATATGAGTGTTTAGTCTACGTCTAGTTCTTATCTAGAGTGTTTATACTGTTTATATTGTTTGTTTTTTCAATGATTCTATTTTTATTTATTGCATTGCCTGTTTGCACCGTGGGTCAGAGAGGACTGAAATTTCATCTGTGCTGTATGTCAAGCATGTATAGCATATTTGACAAAGTTGACTTGACTTGTTTTCACGCGTTTTTTGGATCCACTCCTCCTCCTAGGGCTTTTGAGATAGAGACACCGTTCCAACGCTGAAACGTAGTGCCCGATCTAGAATGGTGTGCTTGTTCAAATGGTTGCGCTACCCCTTGTCGTTCGTCCGGTATTCCCATTTTTTGGTAAAATTCCGTGCCATTGAAATGAATGGGAGTGATGACGCCATAAGGAGCTCCCCCACTCTAGACGTTTAGAGCACGCGCAGCAGAAAAAAAAAATTTAAAACTGCGCTTTTACAGCCAAAATCCATGTTTTAAACCCTGTAAAACCTCTGAATTAAATTGAAAAACTTATAAAAGGGTGGAGAGGAGATTTCACTGCGCGAAGCGTCTCCCTTCAAAATGCTGTGAAAGAGTGTGACGGGCTGAGCCGCGACGCTGACAGAGCGCGCGCAGGCAGCCATTTGCTGGCATTTTTAAATCACTGCTGTCCTGTCACTACATTCTTCATCTGTATAATCTTTGTCTAGTTTCAAAAAGTAAAATAATCCACACTGGCTGTTAAAAACTTCATTTATTGGTTCAAACTTTTGTTACTACAACTCCGGTAGCAATTCACTCACCAGGCATTCAAAACGTTCTTCGGTGTCTCCGATGGACTGTTCCACTACGGGGGAAAATAGAGGGGTGTCCCAGGTTCTTTGTGGAGCAGCCCATTGTGACCATTCTGACGGGGGTGTTTTAGGGGTAATGACTTAAAAGCCATTTGGATGGTTCAATAAGGTATTTTTGTGTATGTCAGTTATTGTATGTATTTTATAGAATGTGACTTCAATTGCTTTTTTTTTCGTTTCCGGTTGAGAGTACGTCGTGCGCATTCTGGCTGCCGCTTCTCACCAGAGCTTTTTTAATTTTATTTTCTTTCTTTTTCAATTTTAATTTTTTTTCTGTGTGTTTGTGTAGTTTGATGTTTGTTTGAGTGTTTTGTCCACCGGTGGTGGTGTAGCTCCGGACCCAGTTTTGGGCGTTGGTTTCCCTCCAGGCCTTGGTTCGCTGTGGGTGATGCCTGCGCTCCCAGCTGTGGACCGCAGTGAGCTCATTGCTCATTTAACATCGTGGTTGTCCAGTGCTCTGTGCTTTAACGCTTGGCGTGATGTTCTGAGCGATGTTGCTCGGTGGTGTCGCGGCGGCTGTGCAGGCGGTTTGGGACACACCAGCGCTCTGCGTGGCTGAGTTTCTCTGCTCGCTTTGTGGATCCACGGCGTGGTGTCTGAGCGGTGTGGCTGACGGCGTCACGGCGGCGGTGCTGGAGATGTGGGACTCGTTTTCATGTGCCTTTTGGTGGGACTGTGGCTGCTACACCAAGGGAATTGCATCCTGACCCCTACTTGGTGGACTTTTTACTTTTTATTATTTATTCATTTATTTATTATTTTTATTTTTTTCCTTTATTTTATTTATTTTTTTCTTTGTTTATAATTGTAAAGCATCCTTGGGTTTCTTGAAAGGCACTATATAAATTCAACTTATTATTATTATTATTATTATTATTATTATTATTTGAGCAAGCACACTCCAGCAGTTTCTGCAGAGGAAATGCAATCTAGTTTTTTTTCTGCTCACATTCGAGTTAGCTCCTTCATGAAAGTGTCTGATTTTCTTCCAGGTGAATCCACTTCCTTATTCATCTCATCCTGGGCAAAATATATACATCTTTTTTTCCTCCATCATCCACCTCGAGGTTTACTTTAAACAAAACCCCGCTGTGTCATGAGGCATTGATTCAGTTACAGGTTGCCAGGTCTGTATAAAGCACCCACAACCAACACACTCAATTTTAAACTCAGTCATGACGCAGAGTAGTTTTTTTTTTTTTTAAACCGAGAGGTGGATGATATAACAACAAAAGATATCTTCTCAAACACCGTACTGTTCAAAAGTCTTGGCACCCTATTGTTTTCTTCATACAAACTTTGTGATAGATTTCTATTTTATGATTTCTACATTTTTGAGTAATGAACCTACAGAGTTCTACACAAACACACTGAACTTTACAACAGCTGCATGCATGTGAAATGGAAATAAATCGACTAAGGCAGGAAAAACTATTTTGGATAAAATTGTTATTGTCTCTTAGAAATAAAAGTAACCAATAATCAAACTTAATAATAAACTTAACCAAACTTCAATTCAATGTCTCATTCTCATCTCATTATCTCTAGCCGCTTTATCCTTCTACAGGGTCGCAGGCAAGCTGGAGCCTATCCCAGCTGACTACGGGCGAAAGGCGGGGTACACCCTGGACAAGTCGCCAGGTCATCACAGGGCTGACACATAGACACAGACAACCATTCACACTCACACCTACGGTCAAATTTAGAGTCACCAGTTAACCTAACCTGCATGTCTTTGGACTGTGGGGGAAACCGGAGCACCCGGAGGAAACCCACGCGGACACGGGGAGAACATGCAAACTCCGCACAGAAAGGCCCTCGCCGGCCCCGGGGCTCGAACCCAGGACCTTCTTGCTGTGAGGCGACAGCGCTAACCACTACACCACCGTGCCGCCTCAATTCAATGTGTGAGCATCATTTTATGTTTCAATTCACAACTATTCTATGGTTTTCCTTAAAAAAAAGGAAACTCTCAAAATTGGAGGGTGTGATATCAGGGGGCCAGTAGAAATTAACCCCCTGTTGCCCCCCAGTGTGTTTAACAGTTAATGTCGAGCCCTGCATCAGTATCTAAAATCAATACACTATAACACTAGCATACATTTGTACAGTATAGTACTGACTAACAGCACAGCTATTGTGACAGGAGCATTAAGCTTTATCTCACTCAAATATGATGAAACATGAGCAGCGTCCATGTTAGATTCCATGTTCCATACAGTGCGGCTCTGCTGATATTTGCAATGCTCACTGGTGAAAGTACATTTAATATTAACATCACAACTCGGGGTGCACACCGGTGTCGGCCCAACATTTATATCGCTCTCATTATTATTTTAAATACCGGTATCGATCAACCACTTCACAATCGATGTAACCCTAATAACACCACATATTTTCCACAGAAAAATGTTAAAACTGAGATTTGTTGACATTTTTCAAACATTTACATCCTCAAAATTAAAACAATAATAATAAACATTAATATCTCCCTCACATTTTGTACTATTAACTGTGACTATATCAGTGCATTAATATTCCTGCTTCAAGCCACCTCAGAAATCAGAACCTTTGTCTCTGGGCCAAACTCCGTTCCATGCGGGTCGGACAGAACCACACACACAATTAGCATCATATTGCTAGTTTACTGAGAGAGATGGAGAAGGAAAACGGCACTTTCCAAACTCCAGGTCACCTCGACACACCTCAGTTATCTGCTGTTTTGAGTCGTTAGCTTGTAAATACTTTTTTTTTTTCTCTTTACTTTCCTTTTAAATCCTTTAACTTTCTCTGCTCCGGTCGCCACAAGCTCGTCTCTCTGTCTCTCACACACATCTGACCACACAGGGGCCTCAGGACCTGCCAATCATCTTCAATTAAGGCGGGACCTGACCAACTCTGCGCTCTGATTGGCTGATCATCTCTCTGTTGGTTCAGATGAGAAAACAGTAAAACTATATGGCTGATCATCTCTCTTATTGTTCAACACAGAAAACACTAACATTATATTAATACATCATTCACATTTTTAACCCTTTATTGTCACTGGGTTACACAGTAATTTACAGTGATTGGCATAAATACTGTGATCAGATCAGGAAAAAAAACATCAATGTGGAATGAAATGTAATGATTTTCCTCCTCAGGATATTTGATGCTGAACCTAAAACCTCTGCTTCAGTCTCACTATTAGAGAATGTGTCTTACTGAGGATCAGGTCATGTGACTCTCAGAGAGATGATCTTACTCCAGTATCTCCAGTTTACAGTGAGGATTCTCCAGTACAGCAGAGAGATGCTTCACTCCTGAGTCTCTGAGTTTGAGTTGCAGTTTGAGGAGAATCCTGAGGGAAAGTGTTACAGGTAAACCTCACACACGTGTCATGAAAAGAAAATGGGAATGGTTGTGTTTTACCATCACCTGCTTTGTTTGAAAGAGCAAAGAGACGACATTATTGAAAAAAGCACCAACTAAACACGGCCAAAGCCACAGAGAGACACAAACACACCCTCACATCTATTTATCTGGCAACTTTTATACCTCATGCAAGAAGAAACGCATCTCAGTTATAAGTTGGATTTTGTAACTTTCCAGATAGTTCGGGGGCTGCATTATAGAAAAGACATTTTAAGCTCCAAGTTCAATACAGAATCCACAAACATCCCACAACTAATCTAAAATTACTCAATAAATCAATTGTAATATCCATTACCGAGAAAACACCAGCACACACAGCTCTTTGGTGTAAACTGGTCACTGTTTTGTAACAGCTACCTATAGAAATGGGGAGGGAAAAAAAACCCACAATCCAAAGGTACATAATTTTAAAAGAAAATAAACTTTATGAACACATTTTATTTGACAAGCTTCCATCAACATTAAGACAGTACAGAGAACACGTTCAGTTTCTTCTTATGACTGGCTGGTACAAACTGTTTGTACCACCTCATTGGTGGATCTGACGTTAGCTCCTTTGAGCAGTAAAGCTCCTGAAGAAGCGACTGACAAATCAAATGTTCACTCATAATGGTGCCAAGAAGTCCTCTGCATGCTTCACACCGTGTCCCATGGGAAGGCTAAGAGCAAGAACATGCCGCCCTCTTCCTGCTGCCAAAAGAGAAACGAGGAAATGGAGAGACGCAGGAGCTGAGCATTTGGGTTCGAGCATCGTTAATGTCAGAGAGGCAGACAGCTCTCTGGATCACAGAGATCCAAAGCTCGACTCATTGTGGGACAGAAGAAGATGAATAACACTATGTTGAGTTTGAAGAGAAGAGATCTTTTGGAGATGGAAAGACACCAACCTTTGGCTGAATGGTTTCCTTTTCAAATGGACAACAGTGTGATTTATCCAGAGCTTGGGATGTCTGTTGAGAAATTAGAAAAAAAAAAGACATCTACAAAAAGCCATGTGGACCAACAAGGGGTAGCCTGAGAAACAGAGAAGAACCAAGGGTTATGCTGGAGGTCAGAAATCCAAAATTTGACTTCCTCAACAAGTGTGTGGCTGAGAGCATGACAAAGAAAAAGTGAAGCTCTCTTCAGATAATGTAAACAAAAAGAGAAACAAAGGTCCAGCTTTTGAGAGAAAGATGACAGACCTTGGCTGTACTGTTTCATGCCAGCGTTGTGTTTCCAGAACTTGAGTGAAAAGAAAAAAAATAATGCACAAAAATCCATCTGGACTAACAGTAATGGGCTAAAGAGAGGATTAAGATTCATTAAACTGGATGAATCCAGGACTGTAGGGGCAATTTCCAAAAACGAAGTTCAAAATAAGGAGTCTTGTGTCTGACGCGTGTTCCAGGATCCAAAAAAGAAATCTTCCACTTCAATAACATTTTGCAGTTTTATTTTAACAAACTAAAGATATGAATTCCATTTACGTACAATTCAAAAGGTTCCAAATAAATTCTGACTTGTGCATACGCACGTCTAAACTATACAGAACAGGACATTTCACAACAGGACATGACACGGTCAGAAAACCGTGAGACTCCAGGCTTCTCAGGCCGTGTCAATCCACTACTGAATCAGCAAACGCCTCCCGCCACAACTGCACCTAAGTGCTTAAAGTGGCAGTGCCCAATTCTTCATCATTAAAGTGCAATTACACTAAATCCAAGTTTTTTAACCATGTACATTACTTATGAAATTTACTAATACTAAATCTCATCTCATCTCATTATCTGTAGCCGCTTTATCCTGTTCTACAGGGTCGCAGGCAAGCTGGAGCCTATCCCAGCTGACTACGGGCGAAAGGCGGGGTACACCCTGGACAAGTCGCCAGGTCATCACAGGGCTGACACATAGACACAGACAACCATTCACACTCACATTCACACCTACGGTCAATTTAGAGTCACCAGTTAACCTAACCTGCATGTCTTTGGACTGTGGGGGAAACCGGAGCACCCGGAGGAAACCCACGCGGACACGGGGAGAACATACAAACTCCGCACAGAAAGGCCCTCGCCGGCCATGGGGCTCGAACCCGGACCTTCTTGCTGTGAGGCGACAGCGCTAACCACTACACCACCGTGCCGCCCAATACTAAATCTTAAATTATGAATTATGCAAATCAAGAATCTAAATGAAATTTAACTTATTGTGTAAAATAGACATCTGGCGCCTACATTACCGGCCCCTAATTGTTCTAATAACAAAATACCTAGAACAATTACCATATTTCTCTTAACTAAGTATAGCATGAACAATATCCATGTTAAGAAATATCCTCAATTTCTCACACATGGAAAAAGATACTATTAATAAGCACACTAAATGTCCATTGCTTTCTCAATCAACCTTTCAAAGGATAAAGTCCATCATCAGTCCACCTCCAAAGAAGAATGAAGAGAAAGAAAGAGACAGAGAGGAGAGAGAAAGAAAGAAAGACAGAGAGAGTCAGAGGTTGCCAGCACATGACTCATCGTAGGGGCTCAGTCTTTACCACTGGCCCAGTCAGATTCCACAAGCAGACAAATATCTTTGTTATGGGTCTGTCCAAGACATTAGTTTTTGCCTTTATCCAAACTCTGCGGACAAGACCCTTCTTGTCTGGAACTGCTTTGATGAGCTTGCCCATAATCCAAGAATTTCTTGGTGCACAGTCATCCACTAGAAGCACAACATCACCTTCTGCTAAGTTTCTGGATGCTGTGGCCCAGCGCTGGTGCTCCTGGAGTTGAGGTAGGTACTCTTTAGTCCATCTCTTCCAGAATAAGTTGGACACATATTGCACCTGTTTCCATCTGCGCCATGAGTAGAGGTCGTCCTGGTCAAACAATCCTGGAGGCAACGATGGTGTTGTTTTCAGCAACAGCAGATGATTAGGTGTCAGAGCCTCCAAATCATTCGGGTCACTGGATGCCTTAGTGATTGGTCGGCTGTTGATGATTGACTCTGCCTCACACAAGACTGTATGAAGACCTTCCTCATCAAGAATTTGCTCTCTTGCAGTGGAATTTAGCACCTTTCTGATTGATCTTATCAGCCTCTCCCACGCTCCACCATGATGCAAAGCAGTGGGAGGGTTGAATGACCACTTGATTCCATTCTGGTGGAACAGATGCTGAAACTGTGAGGTGTTCCAGTCAGCAATGGCTGCCTTCAGCTCACGATTGGCAGCAACAAAATTTGTCCCGTTATCCGAGCGAATCTCCTTTACTTGTCCTCTCCGTGCTATGAAGTGCCGGATTGCGTTTATGCATGAATCTGTGTCTAATGACGAGGCCAGCTCGATGTGCACTGCACAAATGGCTAAACAAGTGAATATAACTCCGTATCTTTTCAAAAAAGTTCTTCCACGCTTCACCTCAAATGGTCCGAAATAATCCACACCAACTTGGGTGAAGGGTGGATCATCTGGCATCACTCGCTCTTGTGGAAGATCAGCCATTAGTTGTTTTCCAACCTTTCCATGCAAGCAGCGACACGTCACACACTTTGTAATGACCTTTCTGATGGCCTTGTTGGCGCTTGGAATCCAAAACTTCTGGCACAATTCAGAGAGCATGTGACTGCGCTCTCCGTGCCCAGTTTCTTTATGTATCTGTTGGAGGACTAAATCGGCTATGTGAAAGTCTCTTGACAAGATGACAGGCTGCTTGCTATTTTTTGGCATAGCTGCCCGACTCGGTCTCCCACCAATCTTCAGTCTGCACAATTCTTGCAGGATAGTCTTTGCTGGCAAGACTACAGGTGACAAGATGCCTAATGGATCATAGACTGAACCAATGACTGAAAGAAGACCTCTTCTTGTGAATGGGCGATCTCTCATGGTGATCTTGAATTTGAACATGTCTGACTCAACACACCAGTTGAGACCGAGAGCCCTCTCCAGAGGAAGTTCGTCATGATCCAGGTCTAAGGTTTTCATTTCTGTAGCCAGTTCAGACTTTGGGATTGAGTCAAGTATTTTACATCGGTTGCTCACCCATTTGTTGAGGTGGAAGCCACCATTGGCACAGATTTTCATAAGATCCTGACACATTGATATGGCTGCCTCCTCTGTAGCGACAGACTTGAGGCAGTCATCAACGTAAAAGTTCTGTAGGACAGTCTGAACCACTTCAGCTCTGAACTGCCCACTCTGATCTTCAGCACACTTCCTCAAAGCGAAACTGGTGCAACTAGGTGAGGATGTAGCCCCAAACAAGTGCACGGTCATCTTGTGCTCAGTCAAAGCTTGATTGCAGTCACCGCCCATCCACCAGAGGAACCTGAGTAAGTCAGAGTCTTCATCAGGCACCTTTACCTGGTGGAACATTGCTTCCATGTCCGCCATGATCGCAACAGGCTCTTGTCTGAATTGGATCACTACGCCAATCAGACTGCTGGTCAAGTCTGGACCCTGGAGAAGTTGATCGTTCAGGGATGTGCCCTGAAAGGTTGCTGCACAGTCGAACACAACTCTTAATTTCTGCTTGACAGGGTGGTATACAGCGTGGTGCAGTATATACCACATTTTCCCTTCCTTGTGTGTCAATTTATCATTCGACAATTGCACTGCGTAGCCCTTGTTAATCAGGTCTTCCATAAAGTCTGTATACTCCTGTCTGAAGCAGTCATTCCTGAGAAATTTCCGCTTTAAGTTGTGTGCTCATTGCTCAGCGATTGGGCGATTGTTTGGCATGTTGACCAATCTGTTCATAGGGAGTAATGCCCGTCAATCAGTTTTGCAGATTCCATGACCATGTCCATGAACTGCTGGTCCTCTCTAGACATTTCCACCTCATCATGTTTTCCTCCTTCTGGAAAATCCACCTTGAACTGTTGTAGTCACAGGTTCTCTAAACTGCTCACTGATATGCAGTTTGCCATTGTCTTTATTGGCTTTCTCTGGTCTGCAGGTTTCCCTCAAAGGTCCATTCACAGTCCAGCCTAGCTTAGTTCTTACAGCGTACGGCCCATTACCAACACTGCTCACCACCTCCCACGGCTCCATAGCTCTAGGTATATTTGCTCCGATAAGCAAGCCGATGTCAGCATCAATTTGAGGTAGGTGTATTTCTTTAAAGCAGGTCCACCTTTCAAGATCTTTCTGCTGTGGTATGTTTTCCTTTCCAACAGGTATTGACCTTTGCATGAAGACATCTGGAAGATCAATGAATTCCTTGCCAGACAAACTACTGACCTCCAGGCCTGACACCACATAAGTACTGGCAGGTTTCTCTTCATTCATGGTTCTCAGTAGTATGTTGGTCTTTCTTCCAGTGAGCTTCAATTCATCCATCAATGCCTCCGTACAGAACGTGGCAGAGCTTCCTGGGTCCAGGAAGGCATATGTCCACACCGCCACACTTCCCCTCTTGGCTTTAACCTGAACAGGAACAATTGCAAGTGTGCAGTCATCCTCCCCGGCCCCAGTCAGCTCACAACCTTGAGACTCTGCAGCAATAAAGGCACTGAAGATTGTTTGAGTTTCATTGCTCTTAGTCTTCTTCTCTGTTTTAGCAGCAGGGTCCTTTTTGTTAATATGCAGCAGTGTAGGACGAGTTAGAGAACACACCTGACAGCTGACCTTTCACTTGCAGAATTTGCTCATGTGACCTTGCTTTAAGCAGCCAAAACAAAGTCCTTTGCTCTTTAAGAAGTCTATCTTCTCATCATGTGGCTTGATTTTAAGCTTACTACACAAGTCTATGGTGTGCTCAGCATCACAGAAGAGACACATCCGTGTTGCTGTCTTCACAGAATTTGTGTTTTCCTTTGGCTTTGTGTCCATCTCCTGATTGTCCAACTGTTTGGCACTTGTAGTGAATGACTTCTTGATTATGCCTTTTTTCTGCTCCTTGTTATTGTTTTGCTTAGTTGTAGATGTTTTAGCAGTTGTGTTATCCTTTATGTCACTGAAGACTGGATAAAATGCAATTTTGGCTTGTTTATTAATAAACTCCATCAAATCCTTAAACTTGACTCTCCTGTCACATTGCTCCTGCACACCACACAACGTTTCTCCACCTTTCACATAGCTTGTATGGGAGCTTTGTTACAATGGCTTTCAAGTTTGCAACATTATCAAGCTCCACCATGTAACTCACTTCAGCCATCAGGGTTTTTTCTAGAAAAATTTAGTATGAGGGTGCTCACCATGGCGAGGGAGCGAAGCGACGGGGGGGGGGGGATGGTGCCGGTTATCCGTCCCCCCCACCCCCCGCCGTGCGAAGCCTTTGAAAAATTGAGGCTACAATGGGACATTCTGAGGCTATCTGAGAGGGAAATTGTAACAAATTGTCTGTCAACATTGAAAAAGAAAGAAGTAATCATCTTCTGCCCCAGACAGTCTTTGGCTTTCTTCCGTTTCGTGCCACAGGATGACATCTTTAAATGCCCAAGTGTCAACCAAAACAACTCGCGAACTACTTCTGTCAAAAGCTCCCGCGCCGGTGGGTGAAAGGTCATTCAGTCTCGAGAAATCTCGCTCTACAAGTCAGCTGACCTTGTATGTAACCCATGTCAAATCTCGCGAGAGCAGCTACGACAAGTAAACAACTAAACAACATGGCGCCTCAGTCTGGAAAACGCCAATTCGGATTGTTTTTGCACCGTCTGGCGGTGTATCTACTATGATTGGAATATTTTTGGAGTAATTATAACGTATTTGATGATCAGACACATTGTCACGCGGTGTTGCTGGGATGTTTTCATGGAGAAAAGATCGTTTTGAGAAAGATTGCATGTTGTGCAGTAGCATATAAGTGCATGGCCTAAGTGTGACTTGGGGTTCAATCGGCATTTCGGTAAGGGGGCGCACGCCGAGAGTAAGAGGGCGCAGCGCCCCTGTTCCCCGGTTTAGACGAAAGCCTGGCCATGGTGTTACAGCAAGCTGTCAGAAAGAGTGAGAATGCATTCAGAGCTTCTGCATCCTCTGGCTTGATAGGTGTCCAGTTCAAGACTTTGTTCATGTAGGCTACAGCAATTTTGTAATCATTTCCGAAATGCTCTTTAAGTAGCTGTCTGGCCTTGTGGTAGCCGTCTTCTGACTGCATATGGAGGCAGCTCTTTATCAGCTCCTTAGGCTGTCCACTAGTGAACTGCTCTAAAAAATAGAGACGGTCCTTAGGGTTTTCAGTGCGGGATTCTACCCCATGCTCAAAGGCTCTTACAAATCTATTGTAATCAAGAGGATCACTGCTGAAGGTAGGGATGTCTAAAGGTGGCAAAGTCATCATTTTCTGTTGTTTCACCATCAACTCTGTTATAGTATTCTGACGAGTCATAACACTGCAAAGTGTTTCAACTGCATGGTTGTCTGCTACAAAATTCGCTGTAGACTGCTGTGTGCCAGTAGGCTGAGGTTTAAGAGGCACGAATTTACCATGCCCATTTTCAGTGCTGGTCACTGGATTTCGACTTACAGGTAATGGAATAAATCCAGACTCAATCGTCATTGCATGTGCACGGCTCACTTGTGACGAGCGCTCATTTTCAAAATTTTCTAAAACTCTTAATTTTGCATCAGAAGCAGCAATAGCAGTTTGTAGATCTAATTCTTCCCTTTTTGCTTTTAATTCCGCTTCCTGACGTTCCAAGTTTTGTTTTTGTTTAAGAGCTGCTGCCTGAGCAAGCAATGTGGCTCTCTCCATTTCTGTTTTAAAGCACGCTGAGGAAGCATTGGACGCTTTGCTCCCAGTAACCGACCCATGTTTACTGCTCGTAGTGCTTAATGCAACTGATATGCTGTCAGAGGGATGGAGGTTTGCGTCACAGAATCTAGTTTGTTCTGCGCGCTCCTCAGCTGCTTTAATCCACAATTCCACATGTTGAATAAATCCACGCATATGACTTGCATTTGGCTCATACCAATAACTTTGGTGCTTCTGAAATTCTTTCACATCTGTAATGAGATGCATGAACATCCCCAATAATGCGTGCCCCTGAATATATTAGGGAGTGACGTAGTTCCGGTTATGCGAGTTGAACAAGTCATGCTACCTGAAGACACGAGTGAGCTGGCTCTGTAATGCAACCTGTTTAGTTTTAATAAAAACCCACGACTGAGAACACAGCTACGTGTGTATATCGTGACATAGTGTCAGAAGTCACGGACCGAACGCCAAAGGAACGAAGATGGCCAAGTTTGGACCACCAGAACAGTTTAACTTTACCCAGCTAGCGGAATGGCCAGTGTGGAGGCACTGATTCGACAGGTTTCGAGCGGCTTCCAAGCTCAACAAAGAGATCAGTGAGGTACAAGTTAACTCTCTTCTGTATTCGATGGGGAAAGAAGCAGAGCCGATTTATGAATCGTTTGCGTATACTGAGGACGACGAAAGTGACAACCCAGAACTTGACTACGAGATAGTTATAGCAAAGTTTGATGAGCACTTCGTACCTAAGCGCAACATAATTCATGACCGAGCATGCTTCCACACGCGTGTACAGAAGGCAGGAGAAACTGTGGAATCTTTTGTGAGGAGCCTTTATGAGTTAGCCCAATATTGTGAATTCGGCATAACAAAGGATGAACAGATAAGAGACTGACTCGTCATTGGCATCCTAGATAACGAGGTCTCGCAAAAGTTGCAGCTAGAGGCGGATCTCACGCTGAAGAAAGCTATCCAGCTAGCTCGACAGAGTGAACAGATCAGGAAGCAGAGCGAGGAGAGTGCTCAGTGAATGCTGTGGGGCAAAGAGAACAGCCAGGCTGGAAGCGCGGCAAGGGCAGGCGGCAGCGAGATGGACAAAACGGTCCAAAACGAGACGAGTCCAGTAAACAAAATGGATGTTCATGGTGCGGCAGAACACATGAGAAAAGAGCGTTGCCCTGCACGTGACAAGAAATGCCGATGATGCGGTAAGCTTGGACACTTTGAACTTTTGTGCAAAACCAAAATGACTAAACAGTTAATGGCAGTGACACATGAAATGGATGATGATGATGATCAAGCTTTCTTCATTGGAGCAGTGACAAATCAGGCCCATACAGTAGTTGACCAGCCAGATTTCAATTATGATTGCCGTGTCACACTTCCCATTAACAATAGTCTAGTTGACTTTAAAATTGACACGGGGGCAGACATTACTGTAATGACTGAGAAAACATACAACAAACTCCCACACAAGCCCCAATTAGCCAAGACTACAGTCAGTGCCACAAGCCCAGGAGGGGAAGTGGAGTGCATAGGCAGATTCCTGGCCACTAGCCTGCACAAGGGCCAAAAGTATGCCTTCTGGATAACAGTAATTAAAGGACAGTTCACACAGAACCTACTGGGGGGAGGAGTGGCCAAAAGAATGGGCCTAGTGAAAAGACTCAATGCAGTCAGCACTGTGGCGGACAGCAACATATTTGGGGAAATAGGGCTCTTACAGTGCGATCCAGTTAAAATTGAACTGAAACCTGATGCTGAGCCCTACGCCACCACAACACCCCGCCGAGTGCCGTTTCCCCTCCTGCCCAAGGTCGAAGCAGAGCTGGAGCGCATGTTAGTGCTAGGCATCATCGAGCATGTCACGGTGCCCACTGACTGGTGTGCACCCATGGTGCCAGCAGAGAAGAAGAACAAGGATCAGGTCAGAGTGTGCGTCGATCTCAAGCGTCTTAACAAGGCCGTCAAGCGGGAAAGATATGTACTGCCGACACTGGAGGACATCGCTCCCAAGTTAGCTGGAGCCAAGGTATTCTCCACGTTAGATGCCTCCAGTGGCTTCTGGCAAATTCCCCTGGACTCCGAGAGCCAAAAACTGACCACCTTCATCACACCCATGGGTAGGTTCTGCTACAGGTGGCTCCCATTCGGGATCTCTTCAGCCCCTGAAATCTTCCAAAGACTGATGACTGACCTGCTCAGGGGCCACGACGGAGTCATGGTCATGATGGACGACATACTCGTCTATGGTGCGGACGAGGAGGAGCACAACAGGCGGCTGAATGCAGTCTTCCAGACCATCAGGTGGTCTGGACTGAAATTGAACAAAGCAAAGTGTCATTTCAACAAGTCAGAGATCGACTACTTCGGACACATAATCAGCGTGGAGGGCATGAAACCAGACAAAAGTAAGGTGAGCGCAATCACTGAGATGCCCAGCCCAAACAATGTGGGAGAGCTGCGTCAAGTCCTGGGCATGATCAACTACCTGGGGAGGTTCCTGCCAGGCCTCTCAACTGTGCTACACCCAGTAACTGACCTGCTCAAGAAGGACAGTGTGGGGGCATGGGGTGACCACCAAGAGAGAGCGCTGCAGAAAGCCAAAGACATGCTCTCATCAGCCCCAGCACTGGCCTACTACGACTCCAGCCATCGCACTGTCGTCAGCGCGGATGCCAGCAGCTACGGCCTGGGTGCCACACTACTTCAGGAGCACAGCGGTGAGTTGAGACCAGTTGCTTTCTGCTCACGCACACTTAGTCAGAGAAACGTTACTCCCAAATAGAAAAGGAGTGCTTGGCAGCGGTGTGGTCGTGGGAACGATTTGTACGCTATGTACAGGGGCTAGACAGTTTTTGTCTCCAAACAGACCACAAGCCGCTAGTCCCACTGATTAATGCGTGTGACCTGGACAAAGCGCCGGTGCGGTGCCAGAGACTATTAATGCGCCTTATGCGGTTCAATGTGACAGCTGTCCATGTTCCAGGAAAACAGCTGATCGTGGCAGACGCACTGTCCAGGAGCCCCCTGACTCATGAGAAAGAGTCAGAGACAGAGCATCACGTCAAGGCATACGTCGGCGCAGTGGTGACAAACAAGCCCATGTCATCAGAGAAGTTGGAGGAGATAAGAGGAGCAACGCAGATGGATCCAGACCTTCAGGCGGTCATCTCCAGTGTGCGAAACAGCTGGCGTAAGACTCACAACTTTCCCTCCTTCTCTGCATTCTATTCTGCCAGGCATCATCTCTCTGAAGTGAAGGGACTAGTTCTGTATGATGACAGAATTGTGATTCCAAAACAGCTGAGAGCAGACATTCTGAAAAGAATCCATGCAGGTCACCAAGGACTGACAAAGTGCCGTGAGAGAGCCAGAATGTCCGTCTGGTGGCCTGGCATTGGTGGCGACATCAAAACATCTGTGATGCAGTGCAAGTTCTGCATAGAGCACAAGCCCAAGCAGAGGCGTGAGCCTCTCATCACAACGGCCCTACCAGAGGGGCCTTGGCAGAGGATCGCTGCTGACTTATGCGAGCTGGAAGGGAAACAGTATCTGATAGTAGTGGACTACTATTCCAGGTACATCAAAATGGCACACTTACCTTCTACATCAAGCCAGCAGGTCATCACACGCCTCAAAGGCATCTTCAGCAGATGGGGTGTACCTCTTGAACTAGTCAGCGATAACGGTCTGCAGTTCACGTCAGCAGAATTCACTGACTTTAGCAAAGAGTACAGGTTCACACACACAACCTCGAGCCCCCACTACCCCCAGGCCAACGGGGCGGCCGAGAGAGCAGTCCAGACTGCTAAAAGATTGCTGAAGCAGCCGGACCCGTACCTTGCCCTGATGAGTTACCTGGCAACACCCATCGCTGCAACAGGGGCCAGTCCGGCTCAACTGATGATGGGATGTCAGATTCGTACCACAGTCCCCACATTGGAGCAAAACTTGCAAATGACTCCAATAAGCCCTGAACAAGTCAGAATAAATGACTCTAAAGCCAAGAAATCATACGAGTACTTCTACAACCGCCAACACTCCACCCACCGTCTCCCAGAGCTGCCGGTAGGTCAGGCAGTGCGCGTCAAGCTGGACACAGAAAAGGGGTGGAAGACTCCTGCGCAGGTGGTGGGAAAAGCGGAACAACCCCGATCCTACATGGTCAAGATGGACAACGGCACAGTGTTGCGGCGCAACAGGAGACACCTCCAGGCTGTTCCTGAGACCACCGGGCCTGCAGATCCACAGCTACAGCCCGAGACCAGCCCAACACGTCCCGTCAGCAGTCCACCTCCTGTGATGATCACCAGGGGCCACGGAGCATCATTGGGGCCCTCTGAACCAAAGACTACACAGAGAACACCGGCATGGCCTACTCTGTCTGGTGGCACAGCCAGACTGACCTCCAGGGGCTGTGAAATCAGACCACCTCTCAGATTCAGACTCAATGATTGATTTATGTTTACTGCTTTATTGCTTATGTTTATTCTTTATTCAGGTTCAACTACTGATTTACAGTAAAATGATTTAGTTGGGGAAGAGAGGAGGAAAGAAAAAAAAGAGAAAAAAGTTTGTCTGCAGTTAACGTTCTAAATGCACTTAAGGGGAATGTTACATGTGAATGTGTTACAAATGCTACAGTACAGTAGTATGAATGGTTTCTGGAAAAAAAGAAAAGGAGCAAGAAAAGAAAATGCTTTTGGGAAAACCAGATTTTGTTTTGAATAGGACCTAGTTTACTTTATCCTGAATCTACAATTGGAGTAAATATTGTTTGTTTGAATGTATGTTTCAAGATGCTCAGAATGAAGTGAGTACTGGTAAATGTTATTTTTAGTTTATTGTCTCAAAAGGGGGAGATGTAATGAGATGCACGAACGTCCCCAATAATGCGTGCCTCTGAATGTATTGGGGAGTGACGTAGTTCCGGTTATGTGAGTTGAACAAGTCATGCTACCTGAAGACACGAGTGAGCTGGCTCTGTAATGCAACCTGTTTAGTTTTAATAAAAACCCACGACTGAGAACACAGCTACGTGTATATATTGTGACATCCATTAATTGTTCTAAACTATCATTTAGCTTGCACAATTCTCCAAATGAATCTTGATAATCCAAACGCAATTTCTGTTTGTGTTCACGTTAGCATCGTCTTCCATTAGCCTTTCAATCTGATTAGCTTGACTAGTTAGATGGCGTAGCTTTGGCTTTCTAGATTGAGTTAACCTGTGCAGCCTTTCTTCAATAGCCTTCTCTGTCATTTTAGATTCTCTTTTTCCACAAGCTAATTGTCCAGTAACTTCGTCCATTATGGCAAACTTGCAAAATTAGCAAAACTAGTTGCAGCTTACCAGAACTTTCTTTCCTCCACACGTGGCTAGTTACCTTCCATCCACCGTGCACGGCTAAACTTCAGTTCCTTGCTAACATTATCCAAGCAGTCCACGGTGTCCTTTCCAATATTCCTTTTCCACACGACGCAGGGAGGTTTTCTGACTAACGATGTAGGGGCAATTTCCAAAAACAAAGTTCAAAATAAGGAGTCTTGTGTCTGACGTGTGTTCCAGGATCCAAAAAAGAAATCTTCCACTTGAATAACGTTTTGCAGTTTTATTTTAACAAACTAAAGATATGAATTCCATTTACGTACAATTCAAAAGGTTCCAAATAAATTCTGACTTGTGCATACACACGTCTAAACTATACAGAACAGGACATTTCACAACAGGACACGACACGGTCAGAAAACCGTGAGACTCCAGGCTTCTCAGGCCGTGTTAATCCACTACTGAATCAGCAAACACCTCCCGCCGCAACTGCACCTAAGTGCTTAAAGTGGCAGTGCCTAATTCATCATCATTAAAGTGCAATTACACTAAATCCAAGTTTTATAACCATGTACATCTCATCTCATTATCTCTAGCTGCTTTATCCTTCTACAGGGTTGCAGGCGAGCTGGATCCTATCCCAGCTGACTACGGGCGAAAGGCGGGGTACACCCTGGACAAGTCGCCAGGTCATCACAGGGCTGACACATAGACACAGACAACCATTCACACTCACATTCACACCTACGGTCAAACCATGTACATTACTTATGCAATTTACTAATACTAAATCTTAAATTATGAATTATGCAAATCAAGAATCTAAATGAAATTTAACTTATTTTATATTCTAATGTGTAAAATAGACATCTGGCACCTACATGGACAATAAAAATAAAGCCAATTTCAGTTGATTTAAAGAGAATGATGGTGACTAACATTTATTTGGATGTTTGGTTTCATATGCAAAAGGACCTCAGTGTTCGCCATACAGAGTTTGGGATGTCCACAAAAAAACAACAACAACAAGACAAACAAAAAAGCCATGAGTGGTCTAATAAGAGAAAATGAAAGAGAGAAGTTGTTGAGAATGACGTCTCCAAAGCCCGACTGCACTTGCACAATCAAGCCAGTTAAAAACAATTAATTATCAAAAGTTCCTGTTTTGATAAAGATTTGAAAACAAATCTAAAAAGAGAACTCTTCTGTGCTCTGGTATGATATGATGCTATTACCAGTGATGTACTGTATTAAAGTCATGAGAAGAATTTTTCTTTTTTTTTTTGCATGGTTGCAAATTTAAAAAAAAATATTATTTTCAAGGCTGCCCCTAAAAAAAGCTCAAAACAAAAGTCCGATTGGCCATTTTTAATGGTTTCTATTCAGTTCAATGAAGAGAAATGTCCAGTGCATGCTTTACAGTCAGAGTGACTGCAGTAAAGATTAAGATGTGATTGTCGTTGTACTTCTGTATTTGTTGCAGATCAGCAGCAGTGTGGCCTGGAAACATAAAACCCCATTCCAAATAGAAAAATATTTTTTTTTAAATCCAGCATATTTTCCAGACTACATGTTGCGGTGTTTTTCACCTTGTTGTTGCTACAGTACATTATCATATTTGCATCAGGCTTATGCTGAGTCTTATTGTGATGATTTTTCTAAACAAATACAGAAACTGAAATCACACATTTCAACAATCATGCTTAAACAATAGCAGCTGTCCTGGTGGAGACAAATCAGCAACTTTTAGTCAAATGGGAATCTCCATGCTCAACATGTTAGTTTTTTTTCTTTTTTCTGTAAACTTATAGTCTTGAAAATACAGCAAACAGATAAGACCCTTAAAATTCATCATCAATCCAATGGATTATGGTTATTTCTCTCTCTCTATCCATTTATCTTCCTTCAGAGGCGGCCATGCTGATTTGTTTCCACTGGGAGGCACTGTGTTAGATGGCTATTGTCTTTCACCTTTCATTTCTCCACTCATTTGTCCAAAATCAGGCGTCAAAAAAGGTATTAAGACTCACTCCCCCTTCTGAGCATGTTTTACTAAAAGATTAATGAATGTGAGCGTTAGTGGTTAGTGCATGTGGACGTGAAGCTCAGCTCTCGGATCCTCAACTTTATCAAAGGCTCTTAAAGCTCATTTTGTTTTGCAGTTAATTTCTCCTTTAAAAACCAGGTGATTCCCAGTGAAATAAAGAAAACAAAACACTTTTTTTTTGCAAGGGAGGCTGGCCAAGTTGTTTAAATGAATATTAAACTTGTTTTATATTTAACAGAAATTGAATAGTAATGTTGCAAGTATATTTTATTTTAATACTGTAATAAAGAAAATAATAAAAAAAAAATACCCTATTATACAGTGCAGTACATCACAGACTGGTTTATGGAAAATTGCCACAATTTTTGTTTTCTTGTTTTGAGAAAAAAATAACTTAAAAAAGCAGTGTGTGAGATATTCTTTGTCTGTTATTTTTTTTCTTTCTTCATGGATTGAAACCTTGTTGTGCTGAATGATTTCAGTCGAGCCACATTATTGAACAGATCTAACTGGAGAGGTCAGACCAAGAGCTATTCTAATGACTCCACCCACCCAATCCTACAACCACACACAGTAGAACATCTGGTGACTGGGCCACAAACATAACCTGGTAGGGTTCAGGATCACCACCTGCAGAATGGAGGGTGGGTGTCAGGGCCAATGCCAGTCCTGCAGCAGACTTGTGTTGGGCTGATGGACTACACCCTTTAAATGGAAGCTGGATTGGGGAACATGAGATGGAAAGATAAGGAGATTGATATATTTGGTCTTACGTCCACACACGGTTAGGGCTCTTGTACCAAACCTCTTGATTAGGAGTCGTCTCTCCTACAACAAAGGAAATAAGCCTCAGGTGGATGTGGAGCTCCTCACCACGGGCGCAGATAGAGGGTGGGACGGGTGGGATTCATCCCACCCAGATTTAAGTTCACCTCGTTTGGTCCCCCCCACTTGTAGTGTTGCCACCTTTCCTGGTTTTTCCTGATTGTCCTGGATTTTCATGGTCTGTCCCGGAAAAAAAGAAAAAAAAAATCCGGGACACTGAATGTCCCGTTTTTTTGTACATGATGGGCAAAATGTGTATTTCAACTTGCGAGCCAGCTGAGAACCAGTTTACTTTTCCATAGCTCGCCATGCTAAGCGGAGCCACATCATTACGTCGCTGAATACGTCATTACGTCGCTGTATACGTCAGTTACGGCGCTACGTTTACATAAACCTTGGCGCGAATATCAAAGCAAAAACAACACGGAAGAAGCAGCAGCAACAACAACAATAATAATGGATGACTTCGCGTTTGTACAGCTGCTGCTTCTCGTCGCTTAAAAATGGCGATCTTTCGCGGTCTTGTTATTGTTGTTGGTCTTAACAACTCCGCCCCCCCACTGACATAAGCGGTTCTTTCCTCTGGCCCAGCAGAGAGTTGGTGCTAGCTTGGAACCAGTTTTTCTGGCCCCAGAGCCAGTTCTTTGTCAGTGGAAACAGAAAACCCGGTTCCAAACTAAGCACTGGCCCTGAACCAGCCCTGGAACTGCTTTGGTGGAAAAGGGGCAATGGAGGATGCTTGGACTGATAAAAGAAACAGACTGTCTGTTGCAATGGTGAAGGCTGAGCTTCAAGTCAGGCTAAACTTTCAGTTGTCCTGTACTGAGTTCAAGACATTCATTGAAAATCAGCCAGGACTCATAGCAGCAGCAAAGAAAAACACCAAATATAAATGGAAGATTAGGTAAGGTTTTGGTGAATTAAATGAAAGTGTAGTACATACTCCTGTATGTACTGTATGTGCCCAGTTATATCAGTTACATGTCCTCCTATGTATTTGTTTAGCCAAGAGCAGCAGAGGCACAGGCAAGCACAAGCAAAGCACACACCACACTCTAAGCAATCAGGTAAGCTGTTTGACACTACACCTTACATTGATACATTCAGGTATACAATGAAAAATTAGATTATTTATTTTTATTCCACATAAGCAAACAGAACTTAATTATGTATTCCCCTTTTTCCTGTGCCCACTACTGCCCCCAGGTGTCCACAACCAAAAACTGTTGGAAATAAACCAAAATAATGAAGACCTGCTATATTATGGAAAGCAATTAACTAAACAAATAACTAGCAAAAGCGTCATTTTTACTAATTAGAGCAATACAATTTCAGTGTAGAAGGGCGATTTTTGTCTTGGGTTAGATGTGCGAAGGGCGCCGTTGCTTACAAGCAAAAAGGTCGATTGGATGGTCGAAATGTCCAGGATTTTTGTCAGACACAGGTGGCAACCCTACTTATAGGGAGGAAAAAAACATCTATGCTGTCTTTCTTTGCATAAGGCAAACCTCACGGAAAAATCAAAAGACTAATTACCATTCGGTTTATTGAGGTGCACAGCAGTACATACATAGTTGCAACAACTCACATAAAACAAAACAAAGACTGATATTCGGTTGGTTGAGCTGCGCAGACTGCACAGGTTGCGAGCTCGAGCTTGGTTGCTATGGTTACCCACAACAAGTTTGACAGGCATATCGGGGACAGCTCCTAGTTCAGGACCCCAACACGGCATGATGAAGGGTGCCAAACCGAAAAGGCAGAAAACGATTGCATCGTTTTTTCAAAAAACAACGACTGTAAGTAAACTGTGCCTTACTTTATCATATCACCTTGCAATTTTTTGATAGTCTGTTCAAAGTAATGTCGTAGTGAAAGTAAAATCGTACGGAGTAGAGATGCCTTTCTGGTAGCCTCCTTCTTTCAGTGGTAGCCTGTAGATACAGTGCTCAGAAGGCAGTTTTAATGTTTAATCTGGCGTTCCCTGCCATAATTTCAGCGAGCATATTGTTTCATAAGGAAACTTTGCGAAGAGTTGTTGCTGAGTTGTTAGCTGAGTAATGTCGCCGCCCTGAGGGCATCAGAGTATATTCCTCACACAACACATGTTGGGGTGGGGGTGGGGTTGGTTTGCTGGCAGCTTTGTCCCCCCCAGTTCAAAAAACGTATCTGCACCCCTGCTCCTCACTACTCTCAGGCTGGGGCCTTAAAGTTGGAGTTTTTCCCAGTGGACAAGAGGGCTTCCTCCATATGGTTTCGATGCTCAGGAAAGAAACCTCTGACTGTTTTTTGTGCTTCTGCACCCAATCGCAGTTAGAAGTATTTAACGTTTGAGAGAGTAAAGGTTTGTCGCTTTTGGAAGAGTAAAATTTGACAGGTCTCAGTCAAAGGCCATCATAAATCAAATCAGTGTTGACAGGTTAATGATAATCGGATCCCACTGAAAATCTAAATGTGTTTTTAAACACAGATGTAAAAAATGTGTAAAGAACGTCACATTTTGTTACAACTTTATTTTTTCCCAAGGAATTGTTTCAATTAGCCATATGGGCGGCACGGTGGTGTAGTGGTTAGCATGGTCGACTCACAGCAAGAAGGTTCCAGGTTTGAACCCAGGGGCCGGCGAGGGCCTTTCTGTGTGGAGTTGGCATGTTCTCCCCATGTCTGCGTGGGTTTCCTCCGGGTGCTCCGGTTTCCCCCAAAGACATGCAGTTAGGTTGATGTGGGGCGGCCTTGGGCTGAGGTGCCCTTGAGCAAGGTACTGAACCCCTGACTGCTCCCCGGGCGCTCTGGTGTGGCTGCCCACTGCTCTGAGTGTGTGTGTGTGTGTTCACTGCTTCAGATGGGTTAAATGCAGAGGATGAATTTTACTGTGCTTGAAGTGTGCATGTGACGAATAAAGGTTTCTTCTTCTGCTTACACACACACACACCCCAATGGAATTTAAAATGTATGGCGTTGTGAATGAGGGGCTTCATGAACATTATTATTAGTTGATTGGCTGATAAGTGGTGGGTCTCTGATCCACTGTGTACACGTCTCTGCAAAATCACCAAAATGTTCTTCATTCTCCAATGTGAGAGAAAACTGTCCAGGAAATGCTGCTGTGAGTCGAGCACATTTCATTCAAAAATATCTTCACTGGAGTCGGTATCAGATGAAGATTCTTCTTCAGACACTAAACATGAACAAAAACAAAAGTTTTTTTTTTTTTTTTAATGAACCTGACAGGTTGAACATGAACATTAAACACCAAAGTAAAAAGGACAAAGTTTAAAAAATCCCCAGTAACTCACTGAATATGAACCTGTTTAAAATCAATAGCTCTTTATAGAAATAGGACCAGGTTACAGAAACTTTCTTCAATAAATAAACAGCATCAATGTTTATGACTCTAAATATTTGTGTATATATTTTTGTAAATGTTTCACTGAAACACGAACAAATCACCTCAAGTTCTGTAGATTAAGACTGAAGAGTTTCTTCGTTCCTGAGGCTCTGAGTTTATTCCCAGTCAGATCCAGTTCTCTCAGGTGTGAGGGGTTTGATCTCAGAGCTGAAGTCAGAGCAGCACAGCCTTCATCTGAGATTTCACAATAACTCAACCTGCAGAGAGACAATGACACACTGTTCACTCTCTCAGTTTAAATAATTTGCATGGATTACTGCACTTTTATATCTGGAATATACTGTGGAGTTTAAATTGCTTATTGTTATTATGTTTACAGCATTTAGCCGACGCCCTTATCCAGAGCGACTTATAGAAGTGTGTGTGGGCGTCACTACATGCAAATCAGTTGTGCCAGGAACACACTTCACACATTACGGGTGATCAACTTAAACACAAACTTACAAAGAAAATCAGCCTTTCTGTCAGAAATATTTAACTCAGTTTGTTTACACAAATATTTACACAAAATTTTATGAAAAGATTGATAAATGAGGCCCTGTGTGTGTGTGTGTGTGTGTGTGTGTGTGTGTGTAATCAAATTTAAAAGAACAATCAGGGCTGAGTTTCCAAAAATCATTGGGAAGTTGAGATCATTGTAACTGGGAGAGAGAGAGTTCAAAGTGATGCTCACTCTACCATTAAACAATGATGTTTGTGTTTTTGGGAAACTCGGCCCTGATCTGTTTATACTACTACAAACACTGAATACAGAAATACTGTGATCAGATCAGGAAAAAACATCAATGTGGAATTAAATGTAATGATTTTCCTCCTCAGGATATTTGATGTTGAACCTAAAACCTCTCAGGCCTTTCAGTGACATGAAACCTGCGACAGATAACGTCGTAAGCGCCCAAATTAAAAAGGCGCCCAAATTAAGGTCAAGCACCCAAAACATGCTTCCAAAAGTAAAAAAAAAAATCCCGAAATGTTGATGAAATAAACTTGGCTGCATAAAATCCAATGTCTTGACTTTCTTCTTTAAAAACACCAAAATTAGCGAGAATTAGCATGTATTTCTCATAATTGACGCAAAATCCACGCCATTCCCATGTTGTTCCGGGTTTGTCAAACTAGCCGTAAGCCTCGCGCAGAGCACGAATTCTCCATCAACGGTGATCGGCACGCCATGATTTCAATGACCAGAGCGGGATTTCCACATTAGGTAAATCTTCTTTCTTCTTCTTTTATATTGTTTTATGGCGGTTGTCAAACAGCTTTTAGGTGCATTACTGCCCCCTTTGGACTGGAGTATGAACCAGAATGCTTACTACCCTACTGTGCTAAATTCTCCTAATGATTCCTGTATCATTTAAAAACCTAAAACTAGCCCAATATCCCACATTATCTGACCTCAACTGCAACAGCTCTCTGATACCTAGTGTCATAGGATTTAAATCAGGTAAAAGACTGAATAAAAGAGAGCTATTCAGGACATGACTGTGTATTTAAGATACAGCTTGCATCTTAAATACACAGAGTTGTGTTAGTGTGGGTGGAATCAGTGACTTGGAACTTGGTCCTCTTGTTGATGATAGTCTTAGACACTGGCCTTTCATTTAAACGAAAGCCTCACTCACAACCTGCCGCAAGTGTTCTGGACACACACGGGTCGCAGGGTTTGGTAGCTCGCAGCTGTGCCGCAGGGTCATGGTGAACCCGGGGGAAAGTTTGGGGGAGGAGTACGGGCAAAGTACTTGTCAAGTACAGGTTGCACGTCTAACTTCCTCGAGGCGTGGGAGAAGTTGCGCTGTTAGCCCGTAGAAAGCGTATGTCTGACGCACGTGATCCGTGTGTATTCAGTGAGTGTGGAGTGCGTGACTTTGCATTTTACCAGTTTCCTGCGCTATGAGTTCGGGCCGCACTTGTGAAGCGTGTGACGCATGTGATGATTAGCACATTACAATCACTCATAACTTGTGTGTGATGCAAGCCAGGACTGGGAATAAAACCAGCTTGTCTGCAGCATTCTGCATCTGTCTTTCGACTGAAGAACATTGGATATTTTGTGGGAAAAATTAAAAAAATTTCAGTTTAAAGTTTAGAATATGGGACCCAAGAAGAAGCGAGCAAAAGTGAAGTAACCCAGCCTGAAACAGCAGAGGGGGAGGAGGAGGAAGAATTTGATGATGATGGTAGCAGCACCGGTGAGCCCTGCACAGACAGGGAGAAGTTTGCCTTCAAGCCGGCAGAAGGCGCAGCCGCCCGCCAGAGGGATTTTCACAGGTAAATACACACGCTTTAAACATTCATTTCAGGATCGATATGCTTATGTAATTAATATTATATATGCTGATTTTCATGCATGTTTCAGCTAACGATGCCCAGAAGTGAGAACACTGCAATCCCATCATCGCTGTCAGGCCATTGTGCCATGCTCAGTGATGAGGACAAGGACATCCCGACACCCCGTCCCACCACTCAGCAGGAGCAGGACAGCAGCTCGGAGTCAGAGTGTGTTTCAGTGCTCAAACTGTTGGGCTATTTAGTTGGGATTTTTTACAATGTAATAAAATGCATGTGGCAGCGGGGGCGTGGTCAAGCGTCGGTCTGTGACAGGAGGGCGGAGTCAGGGAAGGTAAGTGGCAGAATCACTGCACCTGATGTCTGTTAATCTGTGTTTGTGTGTCTTCCCCAGTGACCACGCCCTATATAAGGAGAGAGAGAGCAGAGGAAGGAAGCTCTTTCCCCAACCAGACGACTTGTGTGTGTGTGTGTGTGTGTGTGTGTGTGTGTGTGCGCGCGCGTATGGCTGGGAGAATCGTTTTGCACTGAAAAGTGGAAAATAAAGAGTTTTGTTGGAACTCAGTTCTGGCCTGCCGTACTTCTGTGCTCCACCCACCTGCTCTCATACTACAATGCGTTATTCCCTTAGACTCATGTTTTATTATTTGATGTTTGCATGGTAAATTAACATATACTCAAATAAAAACAGCAAATGAGGTGGTCTTCTTCCTTTCTACGATGCTACACGCTACATGATCAGTTCCTTGGTTCCTCCCCAATATATATACCCAGAGTCTTGCCAGTCGGGTCACGTGCTGGTCACGTGCACTGCATGCAGGTCGTATGCGCTGCGTGCACGCCACACATAGTGGCAGAAAGTGAGATGCACTTCTGTCTTGCGGGCCGCACAAATAGCAAGTGTGGAATACTTGTGTAGTACTTCTGAGGCACGTCACTTGTACAATGCCCGTGCGTCACTCATGCGTCTTACTGTCATTGCAAAAAGCCCCTATTAGCCGCACTGCTGACGTGGTTCAGGCGTACAAAAGGAGTGCGGGTCCCATACATAGTGTATGCATTCTTGATTTGTCGTAAGACCTGTAGAATTTGCATGTGCAGGACCAAAAGTCTCCACGGGCAGTCTGTGACCTTCTACGGTGCTGAACACATGCAAGTGTCGCACAAGTCTCAAGCACGGTTTTGGCAAAATTTTTTTACCGTAGACCGCCCATAGCAGCACGTACGGCGGGTTGTGAGTGAGGCTTAAGACCTTTTACCTGACTACATGCTGTGAATTCCACTGCCAATTCTTGTGATGTGACTGAAAAACCTTTTGTGTCACAGGTCTGCTACAGGTTTGTCTCTTTGAAGGCAACAGTGCAGAACTTGCTTTGTCATTCCCAGGCTCCTTTCCTCCAGGCTCTCCTCAGGCCCTAACACATATCTTTTAAATACTAACTAATTGTATCCTAATTATTTTTGTCATGTGCATCAAGAGGGATTAATGCTGTAGACATTTTGCAATAAAGGTAAAAAAAATAATAGATTTCTTAATTTATTCATAACTTTGTAGCAAAAAAAGCAGCAGCAGGTTTAAACACAGAGCCCTGGGAAAACAGCACTTTGCGCACGCAGAAAAGCCCAAATTACCCTGTATCACGACAGAAAAAGCCCAAATTCAGAAATGCAGGGTGTAGCACAAATTATGTAATTGAAAGGCCTGCCTCTGCTTCAGTCTCACTATTAGAGAATGTGTCTTACTGAGGATCAGGTCATGTGACTCTCAGAGAGATGATCTTACCCCAGTGTCTCCAGTTTACAGTGAGGATTCTCCAGTACAGCAGAGAGACGCTTCACTCCTGAGTCTCTGAGTTTATTCCCAGACAGATTCAGTTTTCTCAGGTGTGAGGGGTTTGATCTCAGAGCTGAAGTCAGAGCAGCACAGCCTTCATCTGAGATTTCACAATCACGCAACCTGCAGAGAGACAATGACACACTCTTCACTCTCTCAGTTCAGGACACACAGATCAGTTCAGCAGGAACTTTTTCATCAAAGAGGCACTGCAGTCTTTAATCACAATGAAATACAGAAACTTCATCATGAATTATACAAGAGCAATAACTAAATAAAAAAATATATATATTTAGTGTGTGTGTGTGTGTGTGTGTGTGTGTGTGTGTGTGTGTGAGCTCCATGAGAATGATTCCTCTTGACTGTAAAAACTCGGCGGTGGAACATGTCGTATCTTTTCACATGCAGGTTTTTATGTTTCTTAATAACTGAGATGAAACCCTCGATATAAGTTTTAAATGTAAACATGGTGATAGCAGCTACACTGTGTTCACCAGGACTGAAAGCCTGAGATGTTTCCAGTGTGGGGACATCGGGGATAAGAAGTTGAGTTGGTGGCACAGAGCTGTGCAGTCGGGGAGCTCAGGGGGCGACACGGCCGAGATACAGCACCAGCAGGGCGGAGACAGTCAGCAGGAGAGCAGAAGAGGTCAGTGCTGAGCCCAGCAGTAATGCTAACGATGCTTACACTGCAAACAATCCTGATGCTAATGTTAATGCTTGTACAGATGCCAATTCTAACACTGGTGCTGGCAATAGCATCGCTGCTAAACCTGAGGTGACTCCAGATGTGAGCAGTAGTGCTAGTGGTGATACCGGCCTTAATGCCGACACTGAGACTGTCACTAATCCCACAAAGCTGCAGCAGGAGAACACACAAGACTCCAACTCAAGAAACATGGAGTCAAGAAACTTGGCAAAGGTGGAGAAAACTTAGATAAAGAAGAAAAACATATGGAAAGAGTAAGAAGTTGAGAAAATGCCAATCATCCCAAAAGCCCCAGTGAATCAGTAAAGAGTGTAATGTGAGACAGTGAAAGAGCAGAGTGCAGTCGAGGTGCTACAGGAGAACAGCTCACACACATGGAGGAGGGTGAGATCTCCTCAGATGAGGTGAGTTACTCTGACTGCTCAGGTGTGTCAGAAACACAGCCAGATGACATGAACTCCATCACTCAGATCAACCGCTTTCTAGAACAGACTAAAGGAAAAAGGACTATTTCACTGTCGAGTTCCTTCCCTGATAAGTTCATGAAATCAGCACAACACGTCACCAAGAAAGAGAACCTGAAGGTGCTGTCACCGTGAAGAACATTTCAACTCAGGAAATGGACATCAGCGGGACGAGAGACTCTTCTCAGTTAGTCGTGGACACGATCTATCTGCTCCTCTTTCTTGTGTTCTGGACTTTTCACTGTCGTTTCTGTTTCCACACATGAGATTGGACTGAAAACTCTGTGTCATGGACATTGAGAGACTGGACATGTCAGTGTGGAGTCAGTACACTCCTGCATCCTGAGCAAACACTGGACAAACACTTGGATTTATAAACTCCATCTACTGCAACTTGGATATCTGATCTTGATTTCCAGGCTTTCAAAATGAGAACAGACTGCAATGGGTTCTGGGTTTTAGGGTGGGGGGTTGATTGGTGTTTATAAATATGTAAATTTGTCAGACTGATGAATGAAAGACATCAAAAAAGTCAGAGTCTCTCTCCCCTTCCTTTCCATAAACAAAAACATCTGGGTTCACAACAAAAATCATGTTTGTTTTCGGTCATGTACGATCCAAAATTATGTCGATAAATACATCTAACTGAGGATCAGGTCATGTGACTCTCAGAGAGATGATCTTACCCCAGTGTCTCCAGTTTACAATGAGGATTCTCCAGTACAGCAGAGGGACGCTTCACTCCTGAGTCTCTGAGTTTATTCCCAGTCAGATCCAGTTCTCTCAGGTGTGAGGGGTTTGATCTCAGAGCTGAAGTCAGAGCAGCACAGCCTTCATCTGAGATTTCACAATAACTCAACCTGCAGAGAGACAATGACACAGTCTTCACTCTCTCAGTTTATATAATTTGCATGGATTACTGCACTTTTATATCTGGAATATACTGTGGAGTTTAAATTATTTATGGTTATTATGTTTACAGCATTTAGCCGACGCCCTTATCCAGAGCGACTTATAGAAGTGTGTGTAGGCGTCACTACATGCAAATCAGTTGTACCAGGAACACACTTCACACATTACAGGTGATCAACTTAAGCAAAAAAGTAGGAAGAAAATCAGCCTTTCTGTCAGAAATGTTCAGTTCAATTTGGCTTCCACAGACATTTACACACAACTCTACAAAAAATATTCATAAATGAGGTGTGTGTGTGTGTGTATGTGAGAGAGAGAGATGAAATTTACAAGACCAATCAGGGCTGAGTTTCCAAAATCATTGCGAAGTTGAGATCATTGTAACTGGGACAGAGAGAGTTCAAAGTGATGCTCGCTCTACCATTAAACAATGATGTTTGTGTTTTTGGGAAACTCGGCCCTGATCTGTTTATACTACTACAAACACTGAATACAGAAATACTGTGATCAGATCAGGAAAAAACAGCAATGTGGAATGAAATGTAATGATTTTCCTCCTCAGGATATTTGATGCTGAACCTAAAACCTCTGCTTCAGTCTTACTATTAGAGAATGTGTCTTACTGAGGATCAGGTCATGTGACTCTCAGAGAGATGATCTTACCCCAGTGTCTCCAGTTTACAGTGAGGATTCTCCAGTACAGCAGAGAGACGCTTCACTCCTGAGTCTCTGAGTTCATTCCCAGTCAGATTCAGTTCTCTCAGGTGTGAGGGGTTTGATCTCAGAGCTGAAGTCAGAGCAGCACAGCCTTCACCTGAGATTTCACAATTACGCAACCTGCAGAGAGACAATGACACACTCTTCAATCTCTCAGTTTATATCATTTGCATGGATTACTGCACTTTTATATCTGGAATATACTGTGGAGTTTAAATTACTTATTGTTATTATGCTTACAGCATTTAGCCGACGCCCTTATCCAGAGCGACTTATAGAAGTGTGTGTGGGCGTCACTACATGCAAATCAGTTGCACCAGGAACACACTTCACACATTACGGGTGATCAACTTAAGTACAAACTTACAAAGAAAATCAGCCTTTCTCTCAGAAATTTTTAGTTCATTTTGGTTTACACAAATATTTACACACAATTTTACAAAAAGATTGATAAATGAGACCCTGTGTGTGTGTGTGTGTGTGTGTGTGTGTGTGTGTGTGTGTGTGTGTGCGCGCACGCGTGAGTGAAAGTGATCAAATTTACAGTGCCTTGAAAAAGTATTCATACCCCTTGAACTTTTTCACATTTTTCCACATTACAACCACGAACTTAAGTTTTTTTTATTGAGATTTTATGTGATCGACCAACACAGAGTAGCACATAATTGTGAAGTGAAATGAAAATGATAAATGGTTTTCACTGCTCATCACCCTGCACACACCATCCCCACTGTGAAACATGGTGGTGGCAGCATCATGCTATGGGGATGCTTTTCTTCAGCAGGGACAGGGAAGCTGGTCAGAGTTGATGGGAGGATGGATGGCGCTAAATACAGGGCAATCCTGGAAGAAAACCTGTTGGAGGCTGCAAAAGACTTGGGACTGGGAAGGAGATTCACCTTCCAGCAAGACAATGACCCTAAACATACAGCCAGAGCTACAATGGAATGGTTTAGATCAAAGAATATTAATGTGCTAGAATGGACCAATCAAAGTCCAGACCTAAATCCCATTGAGCATCTGTGGCAAGACTTGAAAATTGCTGTTCACAGACTCTCTCCATCCAATCTGACTGAGCTTGAGCTATTTTGCAAAGAAGAATGGGCAAAAATTTCAGTGTCTAGATGTGCAAAGCTGGTAGAGACATACCACAAAAGACTTGCAGCTGTAATTGCAGCAAAAGGTGGCACTACAAAGTATTGACGCAGGGGGGCTGAATACTAACGTACACCACATTTTTTCAGATTTTTATTTGTTTAATATTTTGAAGACCATTTTTCATTTTCATTTCACTTCACAATTATGTGCTAATCTGTGTTGGTCTATCACATAAAATCTCAATAAAAAACTTTTAAGTTGGTGGTTGTAAGGTGGAAAAATGTGAAAAAGTTCAAGGGGTATGAATACTTTTTCAAGGCACTGTAAAAGATGAATCAGGGCTGAGTTTACAGAAATCACTGTGAAGTTGAGGTCATTGTAACTGGGAGAGAGAGAGTTCAAAGTGATGCTCGCTCTACCATTATACAATGATGTTTGTGTTTTTGGGAAACTCGGCCCTGATCTGTTTATACTACTACAAACACTGAATACAGAAATACTGTGATCAGATCAGGAAAAAACATCAATGTGGAATTAAATGCAATGATTTTCCTCCTTAGGATATTTGATGCTGTACCTAAAACCTCTGCTTCAGTCTCACTGTTAGAGAATGTGTCTTACTGAGGATCAGGTCATGTGACTCTCAGAGAGAAGATCTTACCCCAGTGTCTCCAGTTTACAGTGAGGATTCTCCAGTACAGCAGAGAGACACTTCACTCCTGAGTCTCTGAGTTTATTCCCAGTCAGATCCAGTTCTCTCAGGTGTGAGGGGTTTGATCTCAGAGCTGAAGTCAGAGCAGCACAGCCTTCATCTGAGATTTCACAATCACTCAACCTGCAGAGAGACAATGACACACTCTTCACTCTCTCAGTTCAGGACACACAGATCAGTTCAGCAGGAACTTTTTCATCAAAGAGACACTGCAGTCTTTAATCACAATGAAATACAGAAACTTAGTCATGAATTATACAAGAGCAATAACTAATTAACAAATTCTGTGTGTGTGTGTGTGTCTGGCAGCTCCATGAGAATGATTCCTCTTGACTGTAAAAACTCGGCAGTGAAACATGTCGTATCTTTTCACATGCAGGTTTTTATGTTTCTTAATAACTGAGATGAAACCCTCGATATAAGTTTTAAATGTAAACATGGTGATAGCAGCTACACTGTGTTCACCAGGACTGAAAGCCTGAGATGTTTCCAGTGTGGTGACATCGGGGATAAAAAGTTGAGTTGGTGACACAGAGCTGTGCAGTCGGGGAGCTCAGGGGGCGACACGGCCGAGATACAGCACCAGCAGGGCGGAGACAGTCAGCAGGAGAGCAGAAGAGGTCAGTGCTGAGCCCAGCAGTAATGCTAACGATGCTAATGCTAATTCTAACACTGGTGCTGGTGATAGCATCGCTGCTAAATCTGAGGTAACTCTGTGGTGATTTTATGTGCACAAAAACATACACACCTGAAGTAATCACAAATGTATTGATTCATATAACCACACATGCACTAATTTCCTTTTATGATGATTATAGATTAATTCAAAAGTATGTTAATTTGAATAAATGAAGTTAATTCTATTAAAAGTCATAATAAATTGGGTTATGAATGATCATAATTACAGTAAAATACAGCAAAGACATTGTTTATACTGAAGGTTGTTTTGTGCTAAGTGTATTATTCTGACTCCAACACCTGGAGCATTATCATATGTGGGAATGAGAAAGCCAAGACCATGTGGAATTAACCAGCTGTTCATTCTGGAGTGTGTGCATACCGACGGAGTACTTTTATCAGGCCGTTCTAAATTGGGCAGTGTTAGAAGCTGCAGAGTGCATTTTCTTTTTTTAAAATTATATGGAGTAGCAGACTGATCAAGGCCACGAGTGGTTTATTCGCACCTGCAGCCTGTATTAGCCTTAAACTTGATCTGAACTCAGTCATTTTGAATCATGTACTGTACGCTCTGAATGCTGAGTTGTTTATACTATACCCCATCTTATTGTATGCTTTGACTCTTTCTGAATTAAACGTTCATACAAAATATGAGAAGCGTGAGATGTATTGCCCAATAGAAGATGTTGAAGTGGTACGACGTGACATGAAAACCAATGAAATTATTTGTATACACTGTTTTGTCCTTGAGACAGTATGAAATGAGAACTTTGTCATTTTTGAGTCGGTTCAATCTGCAGACGGAACTCAGCTTTTACTGGTTGAATAAAAGTCTAAACCTTTCTGCAACTTCTTGGACTTTGAATCATTTTTTGTTTGGAGACTTGGAGAGTTTCCACGACAACTCCAGATGTTAGCAGTAGTGCTAGTGGTGATACCAGCCTTAATGTCGACACTGAGACTGTCACTAATCCCACAAAGCTGCAGCAGGAGAACACACAAGACTCCAACTCAAGAAACATGGAGTCAGGGAACTTGGCAAAGGTGGAGAAAACTTAGTTAAAGAAGAAAAAATATGGAAAGAGTAAGAAGTTGAGAAAATGCCAATCATCCCAAAAGCCCCAGTGAATCAGTAATGTGAGACAGTGAAAGAGCAGAGTGCATTAGAGGTGCTACAGGAGAACAGCTCACACACATGGAGGAGGGTGAGATATCCTCAGATGAGGTGAGTTACTCTGACTGCTCAGGTGTGTCAGAAACACAGCCAGATGACATGAACTCCATCACTCAGATCAACCGCTTTCTCGAACAGACTAAAGGAAAAAGGACTATTTCACTGTCGAGTTCCTTCCCTGATAAGTCCAAGTTCATAAAATCAGCACAACATGTCACCAAGAAAGAGAACCTGAAGGTGCTGTCACCGTGAAGAACATTTCAACTCAGGAAATGGACATCAGTGGGACAAGAGTGTTAGGGATTTGCTGGGATTCGAACCTGGTTCGTTGGTGTGATAATCCAGCAAACCCCCACTAGGCCACCAGGGGGATGACTCAAATGCAGAGGCGTGAGGCAGAAGTAGAAAAAGTATCAAACAACAGTTTATTTACACTATGTACAATATTTACAATCCGATGAAAAAACAAAAAAAAAGAAAATCCAAAAGCTCAGAAGATAACAAAAATAAAAATATCCAAAGGTACAAAACAAAAGCCAAAAAACCAGAAAAGCAAAGTGCAAAACAAAGAACACAGTACAGAGGAAACTGGAGATAAACATAACAGCACAAAGACTCCGTGACAAGAGGACTGAACTCAGGGGGTATAAATACACAAACTAAATTGAACACAGGTGAAAAATAATCAGGACTAAACAGGCAATTAACACAGACACAAAACACAGGAACAGTGGTGGCCTCTAGAGGCCAAAACAAACATGACACACAAAGGAAATAACAGCAGCCTCTACAGGCCAAAACAGTCCCAGTCCTAACAGGACCCCCCCCCCCAGGAGCGTCTCCTGACGTTCCCAGGGTGATCCGGATGGGCCGAATGGAAGTCCCGACACAGTTCTTTATCTAGGGCATCCCGAGCAGGAACCCAGCAGCGCTCCTCAGGACCATAGCCCTCCCAGTCCACCAGATATTGCAACCCGCCGCGGACCCGGCGGGAGTCAAGCAGGCGATGCACAGTGAACACAGTCTGACCCTGGAAGATGTGGGGGGGTGGGGGGGTTCCTAGGGGCAGGGGCATACGTAGACGTCAGTATGGGCCGCAACAGGGAAACATGGAAAGTGGGGTTGATCCTTAGAGTCCGGGGCAACTGGAGCCGGTAGGAGACAGGGTTCACCCTGTGCTCCACCTTGAAGGGGCCAATGTAGCGAGGAGCAAGCTTGCGGTTCTCCACCCGCAGCGGAAGGTCCTTAGTGGACAGCCAAACCCACTGCCCAGGGCGGAAAGCATGTGCAGGTCTTCTATGGCGGTTGGCCTGAGTCTGGTTGGTTCTGGAGGTCTGTATGAGGGTCTTCCTGACCTTGCTCCAGGTCTTGCGACACCGTCTCACATATTGGTTGACCGAGGGCACCCCCGCGTCCTCCTCCTGGTCCGGGAACAGAGGTGGCTGGAACCCGAATTGGCACTGGAATGGCGACAGCTTGGTGGCCGATGACTGCAGGGTGTTGTGGGCGTACTCCGCCCATGGCAGCCAGGTGCTCCACGATGTCGGGTTATCCATAGCCAGGCCTCGCAGGGTGGTTTCCAGGTCCTGGTTGAGCCTCTCCGTCTGACCATTGGACTGTGGGTGAAACCCAGAGGAGAGGCTGGCAGTGGCTCCGATGACCTTGCAGAACCTGTGCCACACTCGGGAGGAGAACTGGGGCCCTCGGTCTGAGACGATGTCCTGTGGGAGACCAAAGACTCGGAAGACATGATTAAACATAAGTTTAGCTGTTTCAAGAGCAGAGGGGAGTTTGCACAGTGGTATGAAGCGGCAGGCCTTGGAGAATCTGTCAACTATGACCAAAATGACCGTGTTACCTTGTGACTCAGGGAGACCCGTGATGAAGTCGACTGCCACGTGGGACCAGGGATGCCGGGGAATGGTCAGAGGATGCAGAAGACCCTGGGGACGCTGTCGCGGGTTCTTGGTTCTGGTGCAAACCTCACAGGACAGGACAAATGACCTTACTTCCTTCTCCATGTTAGGCCACCAGAAGCGTCTTTTCAGGAAGTCCAGGGTCCTCCGAGCTCCCGGGTGGGCGGTGAGAGGGGAAGAGTGACCGCACTGGAGAACCTTGGCCCGGGCTTGATGTGGGACGTACAAGAGGCCCGGTGGCCCCGTCCCAGGACCGGGGTCCTGGCGTTGGGCTCGTCGGACAGCCTCCTCAATACCCCAGCAGACAGGGGCCACAATCCGGGACACAGGGATAATAGGCCCGACTTCACTCTCCCTGTTAGTGGCAGAGAACAGCCTGGACAGTGCATCAGGTTTGGTGTTCTTGGAGCCGGGGCGGTACGAGAGGGTGAAGTCAAACCGACTGAAAAACAGGGCCCACCTAGCCTGTCGAGGGTTCAGTCTCTTGGCTTGCTGGAGGTACTCCAGGTTCTTGTGGTCAGTCCAAACCAGGAATGGATGTTGCGCTCCCTCCAGCCAGTGCCTCCACTCCTCAAGGGCCAGTTTGACCGCTAGCAGTTCTCGATCCCCCACATCGTACCGGGACTCCGCAGGACTCAGGCGGTGGGAGAAGTAAGCGCAGGGGTGCAGCTTACCTTCCGAACGTTGAGAGAGCACCGCGCCGACACCACTGTCCGAGGCGTCCACCTCCACGATGAATGGTTGTGAGGTGTCCGGGAGGACCAGAATGGATGCCGTGCAGAAGCGGTCCTTAAGGTCTTTGAATGCCTTTTCCGCCTGAGGAGACCAGACATAAGATCCACCTGTCCCTTTGGTGAGGTCCGACATGGGTGCTGCTACAGAACTGAAGTTCCTGATGAACTTGCGGTAGAAGTTAGCGAATCCTAAGAACCGCTGAACCTCCTTAATGGACTTGGGAGTAGGCCAGTCCCGGACGGCCAGGGTCTTGGCAGGGTCCATTTGGAGTTGGCCTGTCCGTACAATAAATCCCAGAAAGGAGACCTCGGGAACATGAAATTCGCATTTCTGGGCCTTGGCGAACAGATTGTTCTGTAGCAGCCTCTGGAGAACCTGGCGGACATGGTGGCGGTGCTCCTGCATGGTCTTGGAAAAAATAAGGATGTCATCGAGGTAGACAAAAATGTACAGGTTAATCATGTCCCTTAAGACATTGTTGATTAGGGCCTGAAAAACAGCTGGTGCGTTGGTGAGTCCGAAGGGCATCACCTGGTATTCGTAGTGCCCAGACGGGGTGTTAAAGGCAGTCTTCCACTCGTCTCCCTGTCGGATACGGATGAGGTGTTATGCGTTCCGTAGGTCCAACTTGGTGAAGACGGTGGCACCTTGGAGCAGGTCGAAAGCTGTGGACATCAGCGGAAGGGGATATCGGTTGCGCACAGTGATCTTGTTCAGGCCCCTGTAGTCAATACATGGTCGGAGCCCCCCATCCTTCTTGCCGACAAAGAAGAAGCCGGCACCAGCAGGTGAGGTGGAGGGTCGAATGAACCCAGAGACCAGGGCATCTTTGAGGTATTCCTCCATGGCCTTGCGTTCTGGCTGAGAGAGGGAAAACAGTCTGCCATGAGGAGGGGTAGTCCCAGGGAGCAAGTCGATGGCACAGTCGTAGGTCCGGTGCGGAGGAAGAACAGCGGCCCTGCTCTTGCTGAATACCTCCTTGAGATCCCAGTACTCTGTGGGAACTTGAGATAACTCGGTGAGATCAGGGGGCTCGGAAGGAGACACAGGAGAGCTAGAGAGCAGACAAGAGGCATGGCATGCAGGGCCCCATTCCACAACCTGGCTAGTTACCCAGTCTATGTGAGGGTTGTGGCAAGTAAGCCAAGGAAGGCCTAGAATAACTGGGAACTCAGGTGAAGGAATCAGGTGCAGGGATATTTCTTCCTTGTGACCTTGAGACTGGAGGAAGACTGGAGAAGTAACTTGGGTGACTCTTCCATCACCTAACGCTTGGCCATCGAGGGCAGACACAGACAGTGGGACTTCAAGAGGTGCAGTCGGAATATTGATGCTTTGGGCGAAGTGAATATCCATAAAGTTCCCAGCCGCCCCTGAGTCTATCAAAGCTTGACAAGAGTGGACAGACTCACCCCAGGAGATGGAGACCGGGATGTAGATTCCTTGGCCAGGGAGTCCGGGAGAGAGGGTAGGCCCCGTCACAACCCTCCCTCGGCTGGACGGGGCAGTCCTTTTCCCAAGAGTTCGGGACATGATGCTCGGAAGTGACCAGGCTTGCCACAGTAGATGCAGCACTTATCCCTCCTTCTGCGCTCCCTCTCAGATGCGGAGAGGTGAGTACGACCCACTTGCATGGGTTCTGGACAGTCACTGAAGGAGGTAGATGGTTTCCAGGTAGAGGTAGGGAGGCTGGGGGGGCTCAAGGCTTGGTGGCGTTCTCTCATCCTGTTGTCCAGACGAATAGCATGTGAGATGAGGGTTTCGAGGTCACTTGGGCATCCAATAGAGGCCAGACCGTCCTTGATGGGGTCAGACAGACCATGGTGGAAGGCTGACACCAGGGCAGTCTCGTTCCATCCACTTACTGCTGCGAGCGTCCGGAACGAGATGGCGTAATCTGCGACGCTTCCTCCTTGCTGGATGGACATGAGCTTTCGGGCTGCGTCGGTACTGATGTCTGCCTGATCGAAGACCCGAAGCATCTCTTCAGAAAACAGCTGGAAATCAAAGCACTCAGGTCCCTGTCTCTGCCAGATAGCAGTAGCCCAGGCTCGCGCCTTACCAGCTAATAAGGTTATCACAAAGGCAATCTTGCGGCGATCCGTAGTGTAGGTGGTAGGCTGAAGCTCAAAGGTGAGTTGACACTGGGTAAGGAACTCTCGGCACTCACTGTGCTTGCCGTCATACCTCTGTGGTGCAGGAAGGCTGGGTTCGCGAGGTGAAGAAGGCAGCATGGCAGGAGGCACTGGAGCAGGAGCGGGATCAGGAGCAGGAGCTGGATCAGGATGAGGAGATGCAGGCAGAGATGTCAGCTGTGCCAGGGTTTTCCCAATTTGCTGAAGCAGTTCCTCGTGGCGAGCAAGGGCCTCACGTTGGCTGGTGAGCATACGTCCATGAGCGTCCATGGTCGCTCCGAAGCGTGTCGGAGCTGCCATAATTCCCTGAAGGTTGGCCGGGTAGACAGTTGAAGCAGCCTCTGCTGAGTCGGTCATGACGGAGTCTTTCTGTTAGGGATTTGCTGGGATTCGAACCAGGTTCGTTGGTGTGATAATCCAGCAAACCCCCACTAGGCCACCAGGGGGATGACTCAAATGCAGAGGCGTGAGGTGGAAGTAGAAAAAGTATCAAACAACAGTTTATTTACACTATGTACAATATTTACAATCCGATGAAAAAACAAAAAAAAAGAAAATCCAAAAGCTCAGAAGATAACAAAAATAAAAATATCCAAAAGGTACAAAACAAAAGCCAAAAAACCAGAAAAGCAAAGTGCAAAACAAAGAACACGGTACAGAGGAAACTGGAGATAAACATAACAGCACAAAGACTCCGTGACAAGAGGACTGAACTCAGGGGGTATAAATACACAAACTAAATTGAACACAGGTGAAAATAATCAGGACTAAACAGGCAATTAACACAGACACAAAACACAGGAACAGTGGTGGCCTCTAGAGGCCAAGACAAACATGACACGCAAAGGAAATAACAGCGGCCTCTACAGGCCAAAACAGTCCCAGTCCTAACAGAGAGACTCTTCTCATTTAGTTGTGGGCACGATCTATCTGCTCCTCTTTATGGTGTTCTGGACTTTTCACTGTCTTTTCTGTTTCCACACATGAGACTGGACTGAAAACTCTGTGTCATGGACATTGAGAGACTGGACATGTCAGTGTGGAGTCAGTACACTCCTGTATCCTGAGCAAACACTGGACGAACACTTGGATTTATAAACTCCATCTACTGCAACTTGGATATCTGATCTTGATTTCCAGCCTTTCTATTTGCATGGACTTGTAAAGGTGTTCTGAGTGTGGACTTTCTGCTGACATCGACTTCAAAATGAGAACAGAGTGCAGAGGGTTCTGGGTTTTAGGGTGGGGGGGATGAATGGTGTTGTTTATAAACATGTAATATGGGGCGGCACGGTGGTGTAGTGGTTAGCACGATCGCCTCGCAGCAAGAAGGTTCTGGGTTCGAACCCAGTGGCCGGCAAGGGCCTTTCTGTGTGGAGTTTGCATGTTCTCCCTGTGTCTGCGTGGGTTTCCTCCAGGTGCTCTGGTTTCCCCCACAGTCCAGAGACATGCAGTTAGGTTGACGTGGGGCGGCCTTGGGCTGAGGTGCCCTTGAGCAAGATACCGAACCCCTGACTGCTCCCCGGGCGCTCTGGTGTGGCTGCCCACTGCTCTGAGAGTGTGCGTGTGTTCACTGCTTCAGATGGGTTAAATGCAGTGGATGAATTTCACTGTACTTGAAGTGTGCATGCGACAAATAAAGGTTTCTTCTTCTTCTTAAATATGTTTCACATAAATATTTACATGTTAAATACGAATGTAAGACCTCATAAAAGTCAAAGTCTCTCTCTCTCACTTTTCCTTCCTAAAAAAAAAGAACTCTGGGCCCCAAAAAATCATGTTTATTTTCTTTTCATGTACAATCTAAAATTAGCAGCAAATGTTAAATATGTCTTAGATCAGGTCATGTGACTCTCAGAGAGATGATCTTACCCCAGTGTCTCCAGTTTACAGTGAGGATTCTCCAGTACAGCAGAGAGACGCTTCACTCCTGAGTCTCTGAGTTTATTCACAGACAACTCCAGTTTTCTCAGGTGTGAGGGGTTTGATCTCAGAGCTGAAGTCAGAGCAGCACAGCCTTCATCTGAGATTCCACAATAACGCAACCTGCAGAGAGACAATGACACACTCTTCACTCTCTCAGTTTATATAATTTGCATGGATGACTGCACTTTTATATCTGGAATATACTGTGGAGTTTAAATTACTTATTGTTATTATGTTTACAGCATTTAGCCGACGCCCTTATCCAGAGCGACTTATAGAAGTGTGTGTGGGCGTCACTACATGCAAATCAGTTGTGCCAGGAACACACTTCACACATTACGGGTGATCAACTTAAGCACAAAAGTAAGAAGAAAATCAGCCTTTCTGTCAGAAATGTTTAGTTCATTTTGGTTTACACAAATATTTACACACAATTTTATGAAAAGATTGATAAATGAGACCCTCTGTGTGTGTGTGTGTGTGTGTGTGTGTGTGTGTGTGTGTGTGTGTGTAAAATCAAATTTAAAAGATGAATCAGGGTTGAGTTTACAAAAATTACTGCGAAGTTGAGATGATTGTAACTGGGAGAGAGAGAGTTCAAAGTGATGCTCGCTCTACCATTAAACAATGATGTTTGTGTTTTTGGGAAACTCGGCCCTGATCTGTTTATACTACTACAAACACTGAATACAGAAATACTGTGATCAGATCAGGAAAAAACATCAATGTGGAATTAAATGTAATGATTTTCCTCCTCAGGATATTTGATGCTGAACCTAAAACCTCTGCTTCAGTCTCACTCTTAGAGAATGTGTCTTACTGAGGATCAGGTCATGTGACTCTCAGAGAGATGATCTTACCCCAGTGTCTCCAGTTTACAGTGAGGATTCTCCAGTACAGCAGAGAGACGCTTCACTCCTGAGTCTCTGAGTTCATTCCCAGTCAGATCCAGTTCTCTCAGGTGTGAGGGGTTTGATCTCAGAGCTGAAGTCAGAGCAGCACAGCCTTTATCTGAGATTTTACAATAACGCAACCTGCAGAGAGACAATGACACACTCTTCACTCTCTCAGTTTATATAATTTGCATGGATTACTGCACTTTTATATCTGGAATATACTGTGGAGTTTAAATTACTTATTGTTATTATGTTTACAGCATTTAGCCGACGCCCTTATCCAGAGCGACTTATAGAAGTGTGTGTGGGCGTCACTACATGCAAATCAGTTGCACCAGGAACACACTTCACACATTACGGGTGATCAACTTAAGTACAAACTTACAAAGAAAATCAGCCTTTCTGTCAGAAATATTTAGTTCATTTTGGTTTACACAAATATTTACACACAATTTTACGAAAAGATTGATAAATGAGGCCCTGTGTGTGTGTGTGTGTGTGTGTGTGTGTGTGTGTGTGTGTGTGTGTGTGTGAGCGCGCGTGAGTGAAAGTGATCAAATTTACAGTGCCTTGAAAAAGTATTCATACCCCTTGAACTTTTTCACATTTTTCCACATTACAACCACCAACTTAAAAGTTTTTTATTGAGATTTTATGTGATAGACCAACACAGAGTAGCACATAATTGTGAAGTGAAACGAAAATGATAAATGGTCTTCAAAATTTTCAACAAATAAAAATCTGAAAAATGTGATGTGCATTAGTATTCAGCCCCCCTGCGTCAATACTTTGTAGAGCCACCTTTTGCTGCAATTACAGCTGCAAGTCTTTTGTGGTATGTCTCTACCAGCTTTACACATCTAGACACTGAAATTTTTGCCCATTCTTCTTTGCAAAATAGCTCAAGCTCAGCCAGATTGGATGGAGAGCATCTGTGAACAGCAATTTTCAATTCTTGCCACAGATGCTCAATGGGATTTAGGTCTGGACTCTGACTGGGCCATTCTAACACATGAATATTCTTTGATCTAAACCATTCCATTGTAGCTCTGGCTGTATGTTTAGGGTCATTGTCTTGCTGGAAGGTGAATCTCCTTCCCAGTCCCAAGTCTTTTGTAGCCTCCAACAGGTTTTCTTCCAGGATTGCCCTGTATTTAGCGCCATCCATCTTCCCATCAACTCTGACCAGCTTCCCTGTCCCTGCTGAAGAAAAGCATCCCCATAGCATGATGCTGCCACCACCATGTTTCACAGTGGGGATGGTGTGTGCAGGGTGATGAGCAGTGTTAGTTTTCCGCCACACACAGCGCTTTGCATTTAGGCCAAAAAATTCAACTTTGGTCTCATCTGACCAAAGCACCTTCTTCCACATGTTTGCTGTGTCCCCTACATGGCTTCTTATGCCTGTCTTTCAACAATGGCTTTCTTCTTGCCACTCTTCCAAAAAGGCCAGATTTGTGGAGTGTACGACTTATAGTTGTCCTGTGCACAGATTCTCCCACCTGAGCTGTGGATTTCTGCAGCTCCTCCAGAGTGATCATGGGCCTCTTGGCTGCTTTCTGACCAGTGCTCTCCTTGCTCGCTCTGTCAGTTTAGGTGGACAGCCATGCCTTTGTAGGTTTGCAGTTGCGCCATACTTTTTCCATTTTTGAATGATGGATTGAACAGTGCTTCCTGAGATGTTAAGAGCTTGGGATATTTATTTTATAACCTAACCCTGCTTTAAACGTCTCCAGAACTTTATCCCTGACCTGTCTGGTGAGTTCTTTGGTCTTCATGATGCTGGTTGTTCTTCAGTGTTCTCTAACAAACCACTGAGGCCTTCACAGAACAAGTGTATTTATGCTGAGAGTAAATTACACATAGTAGGACTCTATTAACTAATTAGATGACTTCTGAAGGCAATTGATTGCACTGGATTGTATTTAGAGGTATCAGAGTACAGGGGGCTGAATACTAATGCACAGCACATTTTTCAGATTTTTATTTGTTTCAAATTTTGAAGACCATTTATCATTTTGGGGCGGCATGGTGGTGTAGTGGTTAGCGCTGTCATCTCACAGCAAGAAGGTCCGGGTTCGAGCCCCGTGGCCGGCGAGGGCCTTTCTGTGCGGAGTTTGCATGTTCTCCCCGTGTCCGCGTGGGTTTCCTCCGGGTGCTCCGGTTTCCCCCACAGTCCAAAGACATGCAGGTTAGGTTAACTGGTGACTCTAAATTGACCGTAGGTGTGAATGTGAGTGTGAATGGTTGTCTGTGTCTTTGTGTCAGCCCTGTGATGACCTGGCGACTTGTCCAGGGTGTACCCCGCCTTTCGCCTGTAGTCAGCTGGGATAGGCTCCAGCTTGCCTGCGACCCTGTGGAACAGGATGAAGCGGCTACAGATAATGAGATGAGATTTATCATTTTCGTTTCACTTCACAATTATGTGCTACTCTGTGTTGGTCTATCACATAAAATCTCAATAAAAAACTTTTAAGTTGGTGGTTGTAAGGTGGAAAAATGTGAAAAAGTTCAAGGGGTATGAATACTTTTTCAAGGCACTGTAAAAGATGAATCAGGGCTGAGTTTACAAAAATCATTGCAAAGTTGAGATCATTGTAACTGGGAGAGAGAGAGTTCAAAGTGATGCTCGCTCTACCATTATACAATGATGTTTGTGTTTTTGGGAAACTCGGCCCTGATCTGTTTTTACTACTACAAACACTGAATACAGAAATACTGTGATCAGATCAGGAAAAAACATCAATGTGGAATGAAATGTAATGATTTTCCTCCTCAGGATATTTGATGCTGAACCTAAAACCTCTGCTTCAGTCTCACTATTAGAGAATGTGTCTTACTGAGGATCAGGTCATGTGACTCTCAGAGAGAAGATCTTACCCCAGTGTCTCCAGTTTACAGTGAGGATTCTCCAGTACAGCAGAGAGACGCTTCGCTCCTGAGTCTCTGAGTATATTCACAGTCAGATCCAGTTCTCTCAGGTGTGAGGGGTTTGATCTCAGAGCTGAAGTCAGAGCAGCACAGCCTTCATCTGAGATTTCACAATAACCCAACCTGCAGAGAGACAATGACACACTCTTCACTCTCTCAGTTCAGGACACACAGATCAGTTCAGCAGGAACTTTTTCATCAAAGAGACACTGCAGTCTTTAATTACAATGAAATACAGAAACTTAGTCATGAATTATATGAGAGCAAAAACTAATTAACAAATTCTATTTCGTGTGTGTGTGTGTGTGTGTGTGTGTGTGCGTGTGTGTGTGTGTTTGCCAGCCCCATGAGAATGATTCCTCTTGACTGTAAAAACTCGGCAGTGAAACGTCATATCTTTTCACATGCAGGTTTTTATGTTTGAGATGAAACCCTCGATATAAGTTTTAAATTTAAACATGGTGATAGCAGCTACACTGTGTTCACCAGGACTGAAAGCCTGAGATGTTTCCAGTGTGGGGACATCGGGGATAAAAAGTTGAGTTGGTGACACAGAGCTGTGCAGTCGGAGAGCTCAGGGGGTGACACGGCCAAGATACAGCACCAGCAGGGCGGAGACAGTCAGCAGGAGAGCAGAAGAGGTCAGTGCTGAGACCAGCAGTAATGCTAATGATGCTAATGCTAATTCTAACACTGGTGCTGGTGATTGCATCGCTACTAAATCTGAGGTGACTCTGTGGTGATTTTATGTGCACAAAAACATACACACCTGAAGTAATCACAAATGTATTGATTCATATAACCACACATGCAGTAATTTCCTTTTATGATGATTATAGATTAATTCAAAAGTATGTTAATTTGAATAAATGAAGTTAATTCTATTAAAAGTCATAATAAATTGGGTTATGAATGATCATAATTACAGTAAAATACAGCAAAGACATTGTTTACATTGTTTATACTGAAGGTTGTTTTGTGCTAAGTGTATTATTCTGACTCCAACACCTGGAGCATTATCATATGTGGGAATGAGAAAGCCAAGACCATGTGGAATTAACCACCTGTTCATTCTGGAGTGTGTGCATACCGACGGAGTACTTTTATCAGGCCGTTCTAAATTGGGTAGTGTTAGAAGCTGCAGAGTGCATTTTCTTTTTTTAAAATTATATGGAGTAGCAGACTGATCAAGGCCACGAGTGGTTTATTCGCACCTGCAGCCTGTATTAGCCTTAAACTTGATCTGAACTCAGTCATTTTGAATCATGTACTGTACGCTCTGAATGCTGAGTTGTTTATACTATACCCCATCTTATTGTATGCTTTGACTCTTTCTGAATTAAACGTTCATACAAAATATGAGAAGCGTGAGGTGTATTGCCCAATAGGAGGAAAGGAGGAAGGTTGGGCGTGGGGTTAGCTACCCCACCCCATAAAAAAAAAACACTCTAGCTACAGAAGCATCGACGACCAGAAGCCAAGAAATATACCTGGGCAAGGAAGGGTCTCAACCATCGAGACTTATGACGCACTGCAGTGAAAGCCGCAAGGAAGCTGCGAGGCTGACCCCCCTTTTGACACTCAGGAAAACAACAAAAATAGCCACATGGAACATCAGGACAATGTACGAAGCAGGAAGAATAATCCAAGTAGCACGAGAGATGGAAAGATACAAGATTGGTGTGCTAGGACTGAGTGAGATAAGGTGGCTGCAGGCAGGACAGTTGAGACTTGCATCAGGAGAGCAGCTACTGTACTCGGGGAATACGGAGGATGGTGCCCCACACACTGAAGGCGTGGCCCTGTTGCTGGCACCGGAAGCACAGCGAGCACTCACTGGCTGGGAACATGTCAACTCCCGCATCATAACAGCACAGTTCACCACCAAGAAGAAAAACATCAGACTGAATATCATTCAATGCTACGCCCCCACAAACGATGCCGAGGAAGAGAAAAAGGGCGAGTTTTACCAGCAGCTCCAGTCAGTCATTGACAAAGGAAGAAGCAAAGACATGACAATACTAATGGGTGATTTCAATTCCAAGATTGGATCAGACAATACAGGATATGAGGACATCATGGGCACCCATGGACTTGGAGAAATGAATGAGAATGGAGAGCGGTTTGCAGACATTTGCGCCTTGAACCAGCTGGTGATAGGGGGGAGCATCTTCCCTCACAAGCGCATCCACAAGGCTACATGGAGATCCCCTGACCATGTCACAGAAAATCAGATTGATCATATCTGCATCAGTCGGAAATTCAGAAGATCGTGGCAGGATGTGCGAGTGATGAGGGGAGCAGACGTTTCTTCTGACCACCACCTCCTGGTAACATCAGTGAGACTTCGGCTCAAGAAGCACAACACCTCTAGTAATATGCGGACAAAATACAATGTAGGACTACTTAAATGTAGAGACATACAGGAGGCCTTCAATATTAGCTTGAACAACAGGTTTCAGCCTTTGCAAGAACTGATGAATGATGCTGAGACAGACATTGAGACACAATGGGAGTCCAGCAAGAAACTCTGGCTAGACACCTGTGAGGAAGTACTTGGAAAAAAGAAAAACCAGCACAAAGAGTGGATATCTGCTGACACCAACCAGAAACTAGAACTGAGGAAAGAGAAGAAAGCTATCTTGAACATGAGCCGAACTAGGTCAGAAAAGACAAAAGCACAAGAAGAGTACACAGTGGTGGACAGAGAGGTGAAGAACAGCATCAAGAAAGACAAACGTGACTATGTTGACGATCTGGCCAGGCATGCAGAGGACGCTGCAGGACAGGGAAACTTGAAAGAACTGTACTTTATAACCAGGAGGCTTGCCGGCAGGGCTCAGCAGTCAGACAAGCCTGTCAAGGACAAAAATGGTAACCCACTGACAACAACTGAGGAGCAGCTTAAGCGATGGGCAGAACATTTCAGTGAGCTTTTAAACCGCCCTGCCCCAGAAGAACCACCAGACATTCCACCGGCAGAGACAGAGCTTCCCATCAACTGTGACAAGCCATCGAAAGGGGAGATAAGAAAGGCCATCAAAGCACTGAAGAATGGAAAAGCAGCCGGTCTGGATGAGATCCCAGCAGAGGCCATCAAAGCTGACATGGAAAGTACTGTCAACATTCTTCACAGCCTCTTCAGTAAGATATAGGAGAAAGAAGAGGTGCCAGCCATATGGAAAGAAGGAAATATCATCAAGCTACCTAAAAAGGGTGATCTCAGTGTCTGCAGCAACTACCGGGGGATTATGCTCCTTTCAGTACCCGGCAAGGTTCTAAACAGAGTCATCCTTGAGAGGATGAAGGAGGCAGTTGACCCTAAGCTCCGAGACCAGCAGGCAGGCTTCCGTAAGAACAGGTCATGCGCTGATCAAATTGCCAGGCTATGCATCATTGTGGAACAGTCACTGGAGTGGAACTCCCCACTCTACATCAACTTTATAGATTATGAGAAGGCATTTGACAGTGTGGACAGAGAGACCCTGTGGAAACTGCTGAGACACTATGGAGTTCCTCAGAAAATTATTGCAATGATCCAATGCACGTACAACAACATGAGCTGCCGAATCATTCATGCTGGGCAGATGTCGGACAGTTTTCAGGTGAAGACAGGAGTACGTCAAGGATGCCTACTCTCACCATTCCTCTTCCTGCTGGCCATTGACTGGATCATGAAGTCCACCACGACAGGCAGGAAAAATGGGATTCAGTGGACACCCTGGACTCAGCTGGATGACCTTGACTTCGCTGATGACCTTGCACTCCTGTCACACAACCAAAGCCAAATGCAGGACAAGACCACCCGTCTTGAGACCATATCCGCGCAAACAGGACTTAAGATCAGTAGAAAAAAAACAGAACTTTTGAAGATAAACTCCACTTCCAACACCCCTATCACTGTTGGAGGAGACCCTATCAAGGAGGTAGAGACCTTTGTATACCTTGGAAGTGTGATTGACCATCTGGGAGGCACCGACCGAGATGTCACTGCTAGAATTGGAAAGGCGAGAGGAGCCTTTGTCATGTTGAAGAACATCTGGACTTCTAAGGAGATTACCATGAAGACCAAGCTAAGCATTTTCAACTCAAATGTAAAATCGGTTCTGCTTTATGCGTGTGAGACTTGGCGGACTACAAAAATTATGCTGCGGAAGAGCCGGACATTTTTGAACACCTGTCTGAGGTGCATATTCAAGATACGCTGGCCTGACAAAGTCAGAAATGAAGACCTGTGGCAAAGGGCGGGACAGGAATCAGTGGCCAAGCAGATTCTGTGAAGGAAGTGGGGCTGGATAGGGCACACACTCAGGAAGGAATCATCCAGCACCACACGCCAGGCCATGACTTGGAACCCGCAGGGGAAGAGAAAACGTGGCAGACCCAGAAACAGCTGGAGGCGAGACACTGAAGCAGAACTGAGACAGCATGGGATCACCTGGAGTGAAGCAGCAAAAGAAGCCCAGAACCGAGTTCATTGGCGGAGGGTTGTCGATGGCCTATGCTCATCTGTGGGCTAAGGGCCTAACTAACTAACTAACTAATATGGAGTAGCAGACTGATCAAGGCCATGAGTGGTTTGTTTACTCGCACCTGCAGCCTGTATTAGCCTTAAACTTGATCTGAACCCAGTCATTTTGAATCATGTACTGTATGCTCTGAATGCTGTGTTGTTTATACCATACCCCATCTTATCGTATGCTTTGACTCTTTCTGAATTAACCGTTCATACAAAATATGAGAAGCGTGAGATGTATTGGCCAATAGAAGATGTTGAAGTGGTACGACGTGACATGAAAACCAATGAAATTATTTGTATACACTGTTTTGTCCTTGAGACAGTATAAAATGAGAACTTTGTCATTTTTGAGTCGGTTCAATCTGCAGACGGAACTCGGCTTTTACTGGTTGAATAAAAGTCTAAACCTTTCTGCAACTTCTTGGACTTTTCATCATTTTTTGTTTGGAGACTTGGAGAGTTTCCATGACAACTCCAGATGTTAGCAGTAGTGCTAGTGGTGATACTGGCCTTAATGTCGACACTGAGACTGTCACTAATCCCACAAAGCTGCAGCAGGAGAACACACAAGACTCCAACTCAAGAAACATGGAGTCAGGGAACTTGGCAAAGGTGTAGAAAACTTTGTTAAAGAAGAAAAAATATGGAAAGAGTAAAAAGGTGAGAAAATGCCAATCATCCCAAAAGCCCCAGTGAATCAGTAAAGTGTAATGTGAGACAGTGAAAGAGCAGAGTGCAGTCGAGGTGCTACAGGAGAACAGCTCACACACATGGAGGAGGGTGAGATCTCCTCAGATGAGGTGAGTTACTCTGACTGCTCAGGTGTGTCAGAAACACAGCCAGATGACATGAACTCCATCACTCAGCTCAACCGCTTTCTCGAACAGACTAAAGGAAAAAGGACTATTTCACTGTCGAGTTCCTTCCCTGATAAGTTCATGAAATCAGCACAACACGTCACCAAGAAAGAGAACCTGAAGGTGCTGTCACTGTGAAGAACATTTCAACTCAGGAAATGGACATCAGCGGTGTTCTATTATTTATATTTGCCGTGCAGTAATATCTGGAGGCTTGACACAGGACATATGACAGACACTTCTTGTTGGTTTACTCCGTACTTTATTAAACTCCCGCGTGCAACACAATACAACTCCACAAGGTTCCTACCCAGGTATTTTCCCTAATACTATATTCCCCTTTCCAAATAAAGAACCTTCCCTGGGAAGATGCATGAGTAAGCCTTAGTAAACAGTATGAAAACTGTAAATAGAGAAATATTCACTTTCCTTCACAGATGTAACGTATAGGACAGTGTTTTAATTCATGTATTAACGGGATAAATATTAATAAGAACACATATGGCTTATCCTGCCTTTTATCATTATCTTTATCTGTGAAACACTTTTGCTACGCAAACAACAAAACATTTTTCAGCATGCGCCGATGTAAACATTTTAACTCCCTCCAGCATAAGTGCTTGGTAAACAATGAAACATTTTTCAGTGTAACTTCAGTAAACACATCTAGCATTGCAAAACAACAAAGCGTTTCTAACACATTGGAGCCTGATGACTGCCGTTTTGCTGGACCTCAGGTGTGACAGAAGTAGTCACTGCATCAGGAGCAGTATTTTCAGGTTTTGCCTCAGGTAAGTTAGTAGGTGTTTCAGGCCCTCCAGGGGTTGGTGAGAGGTGGTATCTGTTTCTACACAAGGTGCCCCTAGTTGTCTCAGTGATGTAGGACCTTGGCATGTCTGCTGTAGACAAAACTTTGCCTCTTTTGAGCACATCTTTGACCCACACCTGATCTCCAGGTTGCAGGTGTGGCAAGTCATGCGCTCAGTGTCTGCGGTCATAGTTTTGTTGCTGTTTTTGTCTGTATCTCTGTTCTGTTGTTTTCAGTTTTTCCATGTCTGCACATCTCAGTTTGACCTGGGATGGAATGACAGGAACAGTTGTTCTTATTCTCCTCCCCATGAGGAGTTCTGTGGGACTGTATCCATTCACCAGAGGTGCAGCGCAGTAGACCATGAGAGCTAGGTAAGGATCACTGGATTTCTTGAGAAGACTTTCAATTGTCCTTACAGCACACTCAGCCTCCCCATTGCTCTGTGGGAAATGGGGACTGGATGTCACATGTTTGAAGCTCCAATCCTGTGCAAACTTTCTGAAGGGCTCAGATGCAAACTGTGGCCTACTGTCCGAGCGCACTTCTTCTGGTATCCCGTGACATGCAAAGATAGACTTGAAGTGCTCGATCACTTCAAAATATCTTGAGCAATACTCCACAATGACCAAGTAATGATTGTTTCCTGTCTGAAACAAATCTGCTCCTACAGGGGACCATGGCCTTGATGGGAACTCTGTAGGTAGTATAGTTTCTCTGAGATTTGTTCTCTCATGGGCAAACGTGTCACAGTTCTCTATCATTTTTGTCAGCTCTCTGCTGAGGCCCAGCCACCACACCGACTGCTTAGCTCTCTCCCTGCATTTGATTATTCCCAGGTGGCCCTCATGCAGCTTGGACAGCACATCTGCTCTGAGTGATGTTGGGATTACTCTCCTGCTGCCATAGAGTAGCAGACCATTGTTGACCATGAGTTCACCTGAGAATGGCAGACAGGTTTGGAACACTCTTTCAGTAGAGAACTTACTGTATCTACCATCCCTCCACACAGAATTTCTTCAGTTGCTGGAGAATGGCATCACTGTCCTGACGTGTCTGTATTTCTCCGAGTCTCTTTTCTGTAGCTGGCAGGCTTGCAATGACAGGATCAACATACAGGTTGATTTCCTCCTCTTGCAGACCCTCTGCCATGTTGCTGACAGGAGCTCTGAACAGCACATCTGCGGTTGCAATGTTTTTGCCAGCCACATGTGAGATGGTAGAGGAGAACCTCATTAATCTCATGCGCAGATGCTGTATGCATGGTGGGAGTTCATCTAAGCTCTTGGAGCCCAGCAGGGGAACTAGAGGCTTGTGTTCAGTTTTAATATGGAAGCTTTTCCCAATGAGGAACTCAGCAAACCTCTCACAGGCCCATGTTGAAGTGAATGCCTCCTTCCCAATCCGGGCGTATCGCTGTTTGGTACTGCTGAGGGCTCTCGAAGCACATGCCACTGGTTTCCATCCTGTGTCTGCCTGCTGCTGGAGAAGTACGGCGCCCAACCTGAATGAGGTCGAATCGGCAGAGACAAGTGTTTCAGCATTCAGGTCATACAGTGCCAGCCCTGGCGGTGATGTCAGTTCTGCTTTGATGCTATCAAAAGCCTGCTGCTGCTGCTTCTGCTGTGGCCCCCAGGCCCACATGTTGGAGTTTTTCAGTAGGTCTCTGCGAGGACGCATTTTCTCTGCCAAGTGAGCCAGGAACTTCCCGAGATGGTTTGTCATCCCCAGAAAGCATCTCACCTTGTTGATGTTGTTTGGCTCTTTTATGGCTTTGACAGTATTCAACTTATCTGCGCTGACCCCTGATGCCTCAATAACCTGCCCCAGGAATTTTATCCTACTTTTTGAGAACTCACACTTGTCATTGAGTGTAACTCCCACCTCCTGTAGGCATGATCGTGCCCTCTGCAGTCTCTCATCGTGCTCACTCTGTGTGGCTCCCCAGATGAGCACATCATCCATCTGACACAGAACACCATCCAGGCCCTCCAGAATGTGTGATGTGTTTCTGGAAGTGTTCTGGTGCTGATGAGATTCCAAAGCACCGATGGCTGTAACAGTACTGCCCAGATGGGGTAATGAAGGCGGTTAGCAGGGAAGACTCCTTGGACAGTGGAATCTGCCAAAATCCAGCACTGGCATCCAACTTTGAAAACACTTTGGCTCCAGCAAGTTGTTCGAAGGTGTGTTCGACTGAGGGGAGTGGGTGTTTCTCTCTCATCACTGATTTATTCAGCTCGGTGAGGTCGGTGCATATTCTCACCCTGCCCGAGCCTGTACATTTAGGCACCACCACCATGGGTGCACACCACTCCGTCAGCTCCTCCACCTTAGAGATGACTCCTTGCTGCTCCAGATGATTCAGCTCCTCTTTAGCCTTTGGTAGGAGAGGGAGGGAGATGCGCCTGGGCATTAAGAGGGAGAAAGGCTACACCCCAGGCTTCAGTACAATGTTGTACTCACCCTCCATTTTCCCTAGACCACTAAAAAGCTTTGGAAACTTCATTTTTACAGTCTCTTTGGAGTTCAGGCTGATGTTCTCCACTCTAGTGACCAGCTGCAATGCTATGGCAGCCATTGGGCCTCGTAGTGACATGCTCAGCCCTTTCACAACATAGATGTCCTCTGTGGCGCTCTTACTGTTCTTACTGAGAGTTGCTGTGAACATGCCTTTTACCTTGAGATGTGTGCCTCCTGGCCCCTGCAGAATTTTCATAGGCTTCACCAGCCTGTTGAAATGGCCCTGGATGTACAGTGTTTCTGGAACTGTGGTGACATCCGCTTCAGTGTGGATATTAAACAGTGTTCTGGTTGTCCACCTTTACGTTTGTCATTCATGGACTGGCTTTTGCATCAGCTGACAGTGAGCCCAGGAATGCAACTTCATCATCATAATCCTCAGTAGCAACACTCACTTAATTCAGTTTTTGTCCTGCACACTCTCGTGTAATGTCACTTTTTTCTGCAGTGATTACACACTGATTCTCTTGCTGGACATTGTTGCCAGCTGTGCCCTTTTGCATCTCCACGTCTTTTGTATTGAATCTGTCTGTCTTGCGGTGCTTTCCTGCCTGCCTGTCTGTATTGTGACCCCCACACATCGCCACGTTCACGTGTGTGCACACTGTCAAGCTGTGTGTTGGAGATGTCTGCTTTAAAGTTAGTCTTTAACATTTCTTGTTGCTGTATCCACTTTGTCCATTCATCTGCCTTGAATGCAAACTTCTCTGGTGGGGAGACTTGAAACTGACTCATGTTGCTGCTTTGCGGGCTTACTGCTGTAGCCTGAACTGTATCGCTCCCTGAAGGAAAAGAAAACTTACGCACTAAACTCGACACTCTCATACCAGCTTTTAGTCTTTAACAGTCTAACTTTCTTCCAATGTCACTTCTGACACCATGTTCTGTTATTTATATTTGCAGTGGAGTAATATCTGGAGGCTTGACACAGGATGCATGACAAACGCTTCTTGACCGGTTTACGCCATAATTTATTAAATTCACCTGTGCAACACAATACAACTCCACAAGGTTCCTACCCAGGTATTTTACCTAATGCTACAAGCGGGACGAAAGACTCTTCTCAGTTAGTTGTGGACATGATCTATCTGCTCCTCTTTCTGGTGTTCTGGACTTTTCACTGTCTTTTCTGTTTCCACACATGAGACTGGACTGAAAACTCTGTGTCATGGACATTGAGAGACTGGACATGTCAGTGTGGAGTCAGTACACTCCTGCATCCTGAGCAAACACTGGACAAACACTTGGACCTATAAACTTTTAAAAGTCATAGTCTCTCTCTCAGGTGTGAGGGGTTTGATCTCAGAGCTGAAGTCAGAGCAGCACAGCCTTCATCTGAGATTTCACAGTAACTCAACCTGCAGAGAGACAATGACACACTCTTCACTCTCTCAGTTTATATAATTTGCATGGATTACTGCACTTTTATATCTGGAATATACTGTGGAGTTTAAATTACTTATTGTTATTATGTTTACAGCATTTAGCCGACGCCCTTATCCAGAGCGACTTATAGAAGTGTGTGTGGGCGTCACTACGTGCAAATCAGTTGTGCCAGGAACACACTTCACACATTACGGGTGATCAACTTAAAGTGCATATTCTGGACCAATTTCGTGTTTTTTTTTATATGAAAGTATGTCCCTTTACACACTCATCCAGAAGGGTAATTTTGCACAAGGCCATCTGTCTACAGCAGAAAAAAATAAAATAATAAAACACGTCTGGAAAAATCCCAAGGGAGTCTGGAGCCAGCAGGGCTCAACATTAGCACTTGCCCGATGGCCCGGCGGTGTTTTTTACGTCTTTCGGGCCAGTTCGGGCCACTAAATTTGGCCAAACAGTGGCCCGGGCGAGCCAGTACGTTTTCGATACAAATTAACACATTTTATTACTCATATTTTACACAGAATTGTGAAGAAATTGTTTGTAAAATGCACCTTTTCAATACGAGGTCCGCCATCTTTGTTTTCGTCACGCTCCGCTCCGTGGCAGGAGTGTGTCGTCTTCGTGCATCTTCGGAGATGTTCGGCGCTGTTCGGAAGCGTCATTTTGGCGGGAAAATAGCATCTTGTAGACGAAGACGGTTGCGGCAAGGAGACCATCAGAACGGTGAAATTCAAATAGAAATATGTTCAAACTCCACACTCCCCAACCTAGCCAAAGGCCAGGCCAACAGTTTAAATACGATCGTACATAAATTAACTATCGGGTGTTAACGAATGGCTTCATTTTGAACTTGGCAGCCAATTAGAGTGCACGACGTCACGCTTGGTTTACAACTCGCCAAATCGTAAAACAGCATTTCAACACACGCGCTTTAGCTTCAGATGGTGTAAAATCGTTCAGACTTTGTATATTAATATCAAAATTTCAGGATACACTGCCAAGAAATATGGCTACACATGTATCAACTTTTAGTGATTAAAGAATGAAGTATAAATGTTGGTTGCTATGACTGAAATAGAAGAACAGATAAAATAATGTGATAAATTAGATTTGATCCCATATATTATATTATTCAAATATCCAAAGATGATGAAATCTATCAAAATAGCCAAACTAGGTCTACATTAGTTCATTACAACAAAAATAATAACTATTCTGACCCTCTCTGGTACAACCAGACCATGCTAAACCCAGTATACCCCCAGTTGTTAGGGTATCTGCTGTTGCCATGGCAACGGTTTATGCAAATGAGCTGAATTTGCAAAGATTTACTACTAGTTCCCCCAAGGACATATCCTGAAAATTTGGTGTTTATATCTTGTCTTATTAAAAAAACCACAACATTTCACCCCTTTTTGGCTCACCTGAGCATACCTGTTAATGAGCTAATTAACAGGTAATTAGGGTTATAAATCACCCCCAGCGCCAGCAGGCTGCGAGAGCTTTGCATGGTTTCAGTGCACAGCCTGTGTAGACCAAGCGCTCCCATTTCTCTCTCATTGTCTGGTCTTTTGGGAAACAATGACTACTAATCCCATCATGATTGGTGTTGCTACACCCTCCTACGATACATCTGTTAACCATTTTAATAATTACGCGATAACGTTGAAGAAATTTGCAGAAAACCACCAGGTCGTTTTCTCATAAACAAACCAGCGCTGATGTAGCATTCAGAGGGAGGCGTCCCGCACAAGGCCAAATTAACTATATGGGCCTGCGGCACAGTGCCCAGGGGCACTAACCACTCACAGCCAGTGGGGGGGCATCACATGACAGAAACTCATCTCATCTCATTATCTCTAGCTGCTTTATCCTTCTACAGGGTCGCAGGCAAGCTGGAGCCTATCCCAGCTGACTACGGGAAAAAGGCGGGGTACACCCTGGACAAGTCGCCAGGTCATCACAGGGCTGACACATAGACACAGACAACCATTCACACTCACACCTACAGTCAATTTAGAGTCACCAGTTAACCTAACCTGCATGTCTTTGGACTGTGGGGGAAACCGGAGCACTCGGAGGAAACCCACGCGGACACGGGGAGAACATGCAAACTCCGCACAGAAAGGCCCTCGCCGGCCACGGGGCTCGAACCCGGACCTTCTTGCTGTGAGGCGACAGCGCTAACCACTACACCACCGTGCCGCCATGACAGAAACTTGAAAAATATTTTCCGTGAATGTTTGTACACTTAAAATGGTTATCCACTTGACATTGTTAAATAGTCATATATAATTCATTATGAACACTAATTTCATAAGAACAACAACAATAATCATAATTCTGAGCAAGAGTGGCCTTTGTGACCATTAACCCCCCTTTCAACCTGTCAGTTGAGCCAGTCCACCTCCGGTGAAATGTATCAATTTTTTAAAAACCGCGGTAGAAATGAAAAATGGACAGACATCAATTGAGTGGTTGTGCGAAGAGAAAATTAAAAAAAGAGAAAGACTCCAGGCGTGTAGCTGCAATTAAAAATGTTCCAGAGTTAAATCGTTTTTTTATAAAAACATCGACAACTGCTGTCACTACCAGCGCTGAAGCCGAAGCTAGTGAAATCAGCGATGCTAGTGAGGGAGATGGCCCTGCTAGCACTAGCCGGGGAGATGCTACAACCACAGCCAGTGTTAGCCGAGGGGTCGGCGACGACGAGGATCCCCTTGAGACATACAAATATATGCGGCTCAATTTTGAATAAGACATTTCATTATGCCTACCTGAATATCGTTGGTTGTTTTCAGTGAATTTGATGGGCTGATGTAGCCTACTTAATAAATTTTCAATGAGGAAGAATGACCTTGTTTATGTGTACTATTGTTTATGTATACGCTACTATTTTTGACAGCAAAGGGCAAGGTTTGTGAGTGTGCGCAGGAGGTTACTGAACGCATGCACGCAGGGTGGTGGTGGTGGTGGTGGGGGGCACTTGAGGTATAGTGCCCAGGGGCACCGCATTGGCTTAATACGGCACTGATCCCGCAGATGACATCACGAAAATCAATGTTTGCCGGGAAATCCAAATGCCAAGTTTTTTCAGAGGCGGACCAATTCGCCTCAAATGGCTTGATTTCAACTGAATTTTTCTGGTATTGCGCAAGGTAAAAAAATTGCAGAAAATGCAGAATGTTACAGATATTTGATCAAAGTTTAATATAAAATAGGAGAATTACATTGATCTTGCTCCTGAATTTACCCGTGATATGCACTTTAAAGCTCATCAACAACGGTTTTCAATTTATGCACATTTGAAACTTTTATATGTTAAAAAACCCTCTGTAATTTTCTTCTGGTCCCAAGAAGTATTGTTAATCAGTAATAATTAAAATAAGTTAGCGCAGATCACTGCGAATTTCTGTTCAGCTATTTTTGTGACCATTCGGCGCGTGACGTCATTTAAGCCAAACAAACCGCTTGAGTTGAGCCCACTTCTGTTTACTTACATTGCCGTTCGGCTTGATTACAGACGTGTGTTCAGGAATTTCCAAAGAAAACCCCATGCCTTATTGTTGTGCAGTGAACTGTAACAACGGGACCGGTTCAGGAAGAAGTTTTTACCGTTTTCCAAAAGAGGCGGAAAGAGTGGATTGTGCGTGTGAAGTGAGAGGGTTGGCAGCCGGGTAAATACGCCGCTCGGTGCTCCCATCACTTTGAGGAGGTTCATTGAATCATTTTTGAAGAATCCCCATCTGTTGGAGAGTTTAGGTGTCAGTGTTGGACAGAGAAGCTCAAACCTGACGCTGTTCCAACAAAATTCGAGCACAAAAGCAAGCAGTCAAAGAAGAAACGGACCAGCACTGCTCAAGCAAAAAGGAGAAGATTGGAGGTAAATATTTTTACCATTGCTTGCAATTTTTCGAGTAAAGAATCCTGAGGGATCCTGTACAATCATTGTGTAAATGAGACAAAAGGGATAGTTTGTCATGGCTACCTGCCAGCATGCTAACATGCGATTGACTAACATGATAAATGACTGTGTGTATCTATATCCGAACGCAAGTGTTCCTAATGAAGTGGCCACTAGGCTGAAGTTAATTTGTCACCGCTAAAATGATACCTGTGGGCATGCAAACATGCTAATGGTTCACATGCCATTTGCATGCTAAATGCATGTGCGTGTTTATACAGACACACGTGTTCCTAACAATGTGGCCATTAAGTTGAAGTTGATTAGTCACAGCTAACATGCTAACTGCTAGCCTGCTAACATGACAATGGCTGACTTGCTCAATGTACAACCCCGATTCCAAAAAAGTTGGGACAAAATAGAAATTGTAAATAAAAACGGAATGCAATGATGTGGAAGTTTCAAAATTCCATATTTTATTCAGAATAGAACATAGATGACATATCAAATGTTTAAACTGAGAAAATGTATCATTTAAACAGAAAAATTAGGTGATTTTAAATTTCATGACAACAACACATCTCAAAAAAGTTGGGACAAGGCCATGTTTACCACCGTGAGACATCCCCTTTTCTCTTTACAACAGTCTGTAAACATCTGGGGACTGAGGAGACAAGTTGCTCAAGTTTAGGGATAGGAATGTTAACCCATTCTTGTCTAATGTAGGATTCTAGTTGCTCAACTGTCTTAGGTCTTTTTTGTCGTATCTTCCGTTTTATGATGCGCCAAATGTTTTCTATGGGTGAAAGATCTGGACTGCAGGCTGGCCAGTTCAGTACCCGGACCCTTCTTCTACGCAGCCATGATGCTGTAATTGATGCAGTATGTGGTTTGGCATTGTCATGTTGGAAAATGCAAGGTCTTCCCTGAAAGAGACGTCGTCTGGATGGGAGCATATGTTGCCCTAGAACCTGGATATACCTTTCAGCATTGATGGTGTCTTTCCAGATGTGTAAGCTGCCCATGCCACACGCACTAATGCAACCCCATACCATCAGAGATGCAGGCTTCTGAACTGAGCGCTGATAACAACTCGGGTCATCCTTCTCCTCTTTAGTCCGAATGACACGGCGTCCCTGATTTCCATAAAGAACTTCAGATTTTGATTTGTCTGACCACAGAACAGTTTTCCACTTTGCCACAGTCCATTTTAAATGAGCCTTGGCCCAGAGAAGACGTCTGCGCTTCTGGATCATGTTTAGATACGGCTTCTTCTTTGAACTGTAGAGTTTTAGCTGGCAATAGCGGATGGCACGGTGAATTGTGTTCACAGATAATGTTCTCTGGAAATATTCCTGAGCCCATTTTGTGATTTCCAATACAGAAGCATGCCTGTATGTGATGCAGTGCCGTCTAAGGGCCCGAAGATCACGGGCACCCAGTATGGTTTTCCGGCCTTGACCCTTACGCACAGAGATTCTTCCAGATTCTCTGAATCTTTTGATGATATTATGCACTGTAGATGATGATATGTTCAAACTCTTTGCAATTTTACACTGTCGAACTCCTTTCTGATATTGCTCCACTATTTGTCGGCACAGAATTAGGGGGATTGGTGATCCTCTTCCCATCTTTACTTCTGAGAGCCGCTGCCACTCCAAGATGCTCTTTTTATACCCAGTCATGTTAATGACCTATTGCCAATTGACCTAATGAGTTGCAATTTGGTCTTCCAGCTTTTCCTTTTTTGTACCTTTAACTTTTCCAGCCTCTTATTGCCCCTGTCCCAACTTTTTTGAGATGTGTTGCTGTCATGAAATTTCAAATGAGCCAATATTTGGCATGAAATTTCAAAATGTCTCACTTTCGACATTTGATATGTTGTCTATGTTCTATTGTGAATACAATATCAGTTTTTGAGATTTGTAAATTATTGAATCCCGTTTTTATTTACAATTTGTACTTTGTCCCAACTTTTTTGGAATTGGGGTTGTAAATGTCTGTGCATGTTTTTACACAAGTGTTCCTAATAAAGTGGCCACTAAGTTGAAGTTGATTTGCAATGGCTACCTGCTAGCATGCTAACATGCTATTGACTAACATGATTAATGTTAGTGTGTATGTTTAGAGGAGGCTATAAATGGTAAAATGCTTGTATTAATATTAGCAATAAATTATATTAGCAATATAAACGAATCCATGTTCTATTATAGGGATTGTGTGTGTGTGCGCCCCTGTGCACATCAGTGGGGAACCCCATTAAATGTCCTGGTATATGTTATTATTGAATTGTTGAAAATTAGCCTTGTATGTTTCTCTCCAGCAAAAAAAAAAAAAGTATATTTAGAAAGTGGTTAAATAAATGAACCTCCTAAACGTGTGCTCGGTTCGCAGGTAAACACAGAGCTGCTCCCGGTCTGTTTGGCTTAAATGACGTCACGACGACGGGCCCCTGGCGGTGAAAGGGCGCTTAAGTGAGATGTAAAGAAACCTTCAGAAATTGGGCAAAAGAGTATATTTTAAGCATTTTATTCAATTTTAGGGTGCAAATTAGACACCAGGAAGATTGAATTCACTTTTTGGGTCGTTCTTCTAGACAATAAAGTTGATATTCTACATTTCACCTCCGACCGTTGCCTATGACCTTTAAACAGAAAAAAAGTATGAAGAAAATCAGCCTTTCTGTTGGAAATGTTCAGTTCAATTTGACTTTGACGAGTATTTACACAACACTTGACTAAAAGATTGATAAATGAAGCCGTGTGTGTGTGTGTGTGTGTGTGTGTGTGTGTGTGTGTGTATAAGAACAAACAGGGCTGAGTTTCTGAAAATCATTCAAAAAAGTTAAGATCATTTTAACTGGGAGAGAAAGAGAGTTCAAAGTGATGCTCGCTCTACCATTAACCCCTTTGGACATAATGTGTACACATGAAGTTCCATAGCATTTTTCCTTGTGTCCGAAGGGGTTATACAATGATGTTTGTGTTTTTGGGAAACTCGGCCCTGATCTGTTTATACTACTACAAACACTGAATACAGAAATACTGTGATCAGATCAGGACAATAACAGCAATGTGGAATGAAATGTAATGATTTTCCTCCTCAGGATATTTGATGTTGAACCTAAAACCTCTGCTTCAGTCTCACTATTAGAGAATGTGTCTTACTGAGGATCAGGTCATGTGACTCTCAGAGAGATGATCTTACCCCAGTGTCTCCAGTTTACAGTGAGGATTCTCCAGTACAGCAGAGAGACGCTTCACTTCTGAGTCTCTGAGTTTATTCCCAGACAGATCCAGTTCTCTCAGGTGTGAGGGGTTTGATCTCAGAGCTGAAGTCAGAGCAGCACAGCCTTCATCTGAGATTTCACAATAACTCAACCTGCAGAGAGACAATGACACACTCTTCACTCTCTCAGTTCAGGACACACAGATCAGTTCAGCAGGAACTTTTTCATCAAAGAGACACTGCAGTCTTTAATCACAGTGAAATACAGAAACTTCATCATGAATTATACAAGAGCAATAACCAAAAAAATACAAACAATTTCTATTTATTGTGTGAGAGAGAGCACGAGTCTTCATAAGAAAATGGAACTTCATGATGAAAGACAATTCCCCTATAAAGGAGTAAATGTCCCCAGTCTCTCCATCCCTCACTTATTTAAGACTGCTTCCTGCATTCTTTATGATGGAGACTGTAATTATTGTACCGATCCGAATACGTGACTGATGTAAACACAGCAACAGTGCAGCGGCCATTTTGGATGTAAAACAAACAATGGCGAGTAGTGTGTGTCCGGTGTTTAATTTTCACGAACATTTGAAGAAAATTAGATGATAAAAGCAAATTGAAATGCATCGTATATTAATAAATAAGTACATCAGTCAATAAATGTCCAAATGTCAGCCTTAGAAAAACAGACCCATATTCCATCACATCAGCGACGTCAAAAGCCCTAAACACAAAAAGTCTTGTAGAAATGGCCAACAGAACACTGGGTTCAAAAGCAAAAGTCCCCGAGGTCACAGATATTGACATTGTTGGTTATTTGGTTCTGACAATATCTTATACACTAACAGCCAGTTTAAAGCTTCCAAAAGCTTTGACACTTACAAATATTTTGTTTCTGGCTGGGTTCATGATGCCAGATTGTGGAAGATTTATGACACAACAATCTTCCTTTCTGCTCAAAATTACATTTAAAAATAAAATTTGCCAACACTGATTAATGACGAATGCACTGGAAAATATCAATTAATTCAATACATTTTCTTTTACAATTGTTTTAATTTACTTTGTAATTTAATTTCTAAATGAATTAAAGTATTCAGATAACTAAAATGCACACTGATGGTTGCTGGTGGGTTTGTTGAAACTGCTGAGAGACATGCATGTCTTCTTATTTATTTACTACAGATAACTAACTCATTATTGAAAATGTGTTTATTTATTTTGTCATTTTTATAATTTGAAGTGCAGGAACTAGATAACTAGATTTCGACCTTAGTTTTTACAATAAGACCGTTACTTTATATGATATAAACCCTTGTGTTCTTAAATAGACCAGTAGCCCTTTAATTGTCAAGCCATCTGGATTTCTGTAGATTTTAATAGTTTCAGGCCACATGTTAAAATATATTGCAAATTGTAGTTGCTTTTATAAAAATTTACTTTCCATGCAGTCTGATTTACATTGTATCCCTGTTATCGCTCAGTAATTGGATGTTTCTAGGGACCTATCGTAAATTTGCCATTGTGAATATATATATATATATATATATATATATATATATATATATATATATATATAATCTCCTTCTCACCCCCGGCGGGGGGGTGGTATCCATGTCATCCTCAAGCTCGGGTCCTCTACCAGAGGCCTGGGAGTTTGAGGGTTCTGCGCAGTATCTTCGATGTTCCTAGGACTGCGCTCTTCTGGACTGAGGCTTCAGATGTTGTTCCTGGGATTTGCTGGAGCCACTCTCCCAGTTTGGGGGTTACTGCCCCAAGTGCCCCCACTACCACGGGGACCATGCAACCCTTGACCTTCCACATCTGTTCCAGCTGCTCTTTCAACCCTTGATACTTCTCAAGTTTCTCATGTTCCTTCTTCCTGATGTTGGCGTCAGCTGGGATCGCCACATCTATCACCACCACCCTCTTCTGCTCTTTGTCCACCACCACTATGTCCGGTTGGTTAGCCAGGATCTGTTTGTCAGTCTGGAAGCTGAAGTCCCACAGAATCTTGGCCCTGTTGTTCTCAGCCACCTTCTGTGGTATGGCCCATTGGGACTTGGGTATTTCTATTCCATACTGGTTGCAGATGTTCCTGTATACTATCCCAGCCACTTGGTTGTGCCTCTCCATGTACGCTGATCCAGCTAGCATCTTACACCCTGCTACTATGTGCTGGACTGTTTCAGGGGCTTCTTTGCACAGCCTGCATCTTGGGTCTGATCTACTCTGGTAGATCCTGGCCTCTATGGCTCTTGTGCTTATGGCCTGTTCTTGTGCTGCCATGATTAGTGCCTCTGTGCTGTCTGTCAGTCCTGCATTATCCAGCCACTGGTAGGATTTCTTGATATCAGCCACTTCCTCTATCTGACGGTGGTACATGCCATGTAGGGGTTTGTCTCTCCAGGTTGTCTGTTCCTCCTCCTCCTCTGCACTCTCATCAGGGTTCTGCTGCCTGAGACATTCACTTAGCAGTTCATCCTTTGGGGCCATCTTTCTGATGTATTCTCGGATTTTCGATGTTTCATCCTGGACCGTGGTCTTGACGCTCACTAGCCCTCGGCCTCCCTCTTTCCGCTTAGTGTATAGTCTCAGGGTGCTGGACTTGGGGTGGAACCCTCCATGCATGGTGAGGAGCTTTCTAGTCTTGATATCTGTGGCTTCTATCTCCTCCTTTGGCCAGTTTATGATACCAGCGGGGTATCTGATGACTGGTAGTGCGTACATGTTGATGGCTCGGACCTTGTTTTTACCATTCAGCTGACTTTTCAGGACCTGCCTTACTCTCTGGAGGTATTTGGCTGTGGTTGACTTCCTTGTGGCCTCTTCATGGTTTCCATTAGCCTGTGGGATGCCAAGGTACTTGTAGCTGTCTTGGATATCACCTATGTTGCCCTCTGGTAGGTCAATCCCTTCAGTCCGGATCATCTTGCCTCTCTTTGAGACCATCCGGCCACACTTGTCCAATCCGAATGACATCCCTATGTCATCACTGTAGATCCGGGTGGTGTGGATCAGCGAGTCTATTTCTCGCTCATTCCTGGCATACAGCTTGATGTCATCCATGTAGAGCAGGTGGCTGATTGTTGCCCCACTACGGAATCGGTACCCGTAGCCGCTCTTCGTGATGATCTGACTGAGGGGGTTCAGGCCTATGCAGAACAGCAGTGGTGATAGCGCATCTCCTTGGTATATGCCGCACTTGATGTTGACTTGGGCAATGGGTTTTGAGTTGGCCTCTAGGGTTGTCTTCCACATTTCCATTGAGTTCTGTATGAAGGTCCTTAGGTTCCTGTTGATCTTATACAGTTCCAGACATTCCAGTATCCATGTGTGTGGCATTGAGTCGTAGGCTTTCTTGTAGTCAATCCAGGCAGTACACAGGTTGGTCTGTCTCTTCTTACAGTCTCGGGCGACTGTTCTATCGGCCAGTAGCTGGTGCTTGGCTCCTCTGGTGTTACTGCCAATTCCTTTCTGTGCCTCGCTCATGTATTGAGCCACATGCTTACTCATTTTTGCCGCAATGATGCCTGACAGGGCCTTCCATGTTGTGCAGAGACAGGTAATTGGCTGGTAGTTGGATGGGATGGGGACCTTCTGGGGGTCCTTCATGATTAGGACTGTCCTGCCTTGGGTTAGCCATTCTGGGTGGGTTCCATCCCTCAGCAGCTGGTTCATCTGTGCTGCTAGGCGTTCATGGAGTGCAGTTAGCTTCTTCAGCCAGTACGTATGGATCATATCGGGGCCTGGTGCTGTCCAGCTCTTCATCTTTGACACTCTTTCTTGGACGTCTGCCATTGAGATGGTTACTGGTTCTTGTTCTGGGAGGTTGCTGTGGTCAGCTCTTAGGTCCACTAACCATTGGGCATCGGTGTTGTGTGATGCCTTTCTTTCCCATATGTCTTTCCAGTATTTTTCCACCTCAGCTCTTGGTGGGTCTGACCGGTTGTTGTTCCCCTGTCATTGAGAGTACACCTTGGCTGGTTCAGTGGAGAACAGCTTGTTTATTCTCCTGGCCTCTCCTTCCTTGGTGTATCTCCTCAACCGGGTGGCCAGAGCTGTTAGTCGCTGTTTGGCAGTTTCGAGTGCCTCTGGTATGGAGAGTGAGTTGTACTTCCTGGGCGCCCCTTTATTCACCATGTTCCCTTTCTGTAGTTCAGCTAGCTGGCTAACTTCTCTCCTTGCTGCCTTTATCTTGGCCTCTAATCGTCTCTTCCATGGTGGATACTGTTTGTTATGTCCCGAGCCCACCTTGTGTCCAAGCATCTCCATGATTACTGTTGCTGTACTGTGTATCAGCTTGTTGGTCTCAGTGATGGTTCTTGTGGAGATTGTCTTCAGAGCAGCATTCACATCTACTAGTAGTACTATACATATATGTGTGTGTGTGTGTGTGTGTGTGTGTGTGTGTGTGTGTGTCTTGCACAACTAACAGAACTGATAATAAATTTCAACATGTAACCCTGTTAAAATCCCCACACATTAAAATAGATGTTAAAATAGAAAGCATATTTGTAAATATGTTACTTCCTTTGGTTAAAACTATAATGAAAATGGTTTAAAGGGTATTTCATAAAGGTTAAAATAGATGTAGGTTAAAACAGATTAAAAGTATAACAAGTTTAAAAAGGTTTAAAAGATACAAATGTACATTGTTAAATATTTACTTTTATTTTGGAAAGTTCATGTGAAAAGAGGAAGTACTGATTGGGAATATGGATAATACTGGTCATTCATTGGTTGAAGGTTCATGATTTAAGGTACAGACAGGACGAGAGTGAGTGTGGGAAGGGAAGCTCGAGGAGAGGACAAGAGGTTTTTGGACAGTTTTGTCTGATGAAGGTGACGGGCGATCGTCAGCAAAGAAACAGCTCTTGGCTAAACAAGAGAGCTTTGGATTTCTGGAGAGCGGTAGGGTTAGAGCAACAGGGTGGGGGAAGAGGGATTTCCGCCTTCTTCTTTTGTTGCATGTTTTCTGACCAGCTGTAGGGGGGTTGAGGTGTGATCCGGGAGGAAGCAGGATGGCAGGCGAGGATGAGGGAGAATAAATAGATGGTATGGAGCAAGGCATTGACCTGATACAGGCTAATGAAAGACGCACTGAAGCAGGTGAATTTCAGACGGTCAATCACAACAAGAGAAGGAAGGGACAATCATCTGAATCTGACGAGAGCGGTAGGGAGGAAAGTAAACCAACTAAATTAAAAGTAATATTTCGATTTCAATCCCCGTGTACTGTCAATCCCATAAAGGCCAGTGAAGAATTTCACAAACTGGTCGGAAATGTTCTTGCAGTCTTGCCTTTGAGAGATGGTAATCTAATGATTGTTTGTTGAGATAGAGACCAGCAACAAGGTTTAATGAAGTGTAAGATGTTCTTGGGGAAAGCGATTAAACCACAGGTGTGGGAAGAGAGAGGAAAAGTTTTGGGGGTGATTTCAGGAGTATCGACCGGCATGTCTGAAGAAGAGATTAAAACTAGTGTGAGGGGTGCACGAGTTATTAAAGTGAAACGTCTACCTATCACAAGAAATTGAATTAAAAGTGCAAGTCTGTCTGTTATGCTGGTGATGGATGAGGATAAATTGCCAGACAGGATTAAAATTGGGTATGTCAGTTACAGCGTTAGACCATATATCCCCCCCCCCCCCATGAGGTGTTACAAATGCCAAAGATTCAGACACATTGCCGCGGTATGCAGGGCTAAACCCCGCTGCGCCAAATGTGGGGGCGAACATGATTATGGCAAATGCGCTGAAGGTACAAAAATAAAGTGCTGTAATTGTGGGGGCGAACATAGTGCGGCATATAAAGGGTGCGAGGAACACAAAAAAGCAGTGCAAGTACAGAATGTGCGAGCAAAGGAGAAATTGTCTTACGCTGAAGCTATTAAGAAAGTGAATAGCAAAGCAAAGCCCATTGCCCGAGTACTTTCTGCCTCCCAGCCTCTACCGCATAAAGAGATGCTTTGTAATTATAATTATGAAATTCGTAAAGCAAGACAGTCTTTCTTCTCCAACATCATCAGCAGGAATATGAACAATGCCCGTGTGCTATTTTCAACAGTAGAGAAGCTAACTAATGCCCCACCACAATTAGCACCTGAACTTCTATCAGTTAATAAATGCAATGAGTTTGCATCTTTTTTCAAAGGTAAAATTGATAAAATAAGGCAGAATATTTCTCATAATATATCTCAGTTGCAAAAAATTGAAAAACTGCAATCACCAATGACACAGATAGATTACTTTAACACAATGTCAGAATTTTGTTTAATTGATTATGAGACTCTTGAAAAAACTGTACAAAATCTCAGTTCTTCAACATCTGAACTGGACATTCTGCCCACCAACTTTTTTAAGTCTGTTCTTCATCTTATAATTACAGATGTGCTTCAAATTATAAATACATCCTTGGAGACTGGCGTTGTTCCTGTGTCCCTAAAAAAAGCTGTTGTAAAGCCCCTTCTTAAAAAAAATAATCTGGATCCTTCAGTGTTAAATAACTACAGGCCAATATCAAATCTACCATTCATCGGGAAAATCCTGGAAAAAATTGTCTTCAATCAATTAACTGCCTTCTTGATTTCAAACAGCCGTTTTGATAATTTTCAGTCAGGATTTCGTGCCAATCATAGCACTGAAACAGCGCTGATTAAAGTTATAAATGACATACGTCTTAATACTGATGCAGGCAAAACATCGGTCCTGGTATTACTGGACCTCAGTGCAGCTTTTGATACTGTTGATCACAACATACTGCTATATCGACTTGAACACTGGGTTGGATTGACTGGTAAAGTTATCAATTGGTTAAAATCATACTTAAAAGATAGAAGCTTCTTTGTTACCCTGGGAAATTGTTCTTCAACGTCAATGCCCTTGACCTGTGGTGTCCCCCAGGGGTCGATTCTTGGACCATTACTTTTCAACCTTTATATGCTCCCACTTGGGCAAATTATCAATAAAAATTCAATTTTGTATCACTGCTATGCAGATGATACCCAAATTTATTTTGCTCTATCACCTAATGACTATGCCCCCCTTGAATGTCTCTACCAGTGCATCGATCAAATCAATAGCTGGATGTCACAAAATTTTCTTCAGTTGAACACAGATAAAACAGAAGTATTCTATTTGGAAAAAAAGATGAAAGACTCAGGATTACCACTATTCTTGACACAAAAGGGATTAAAACTAAAGAAATGGTTAAAAATCTTGGTGTTTTCATTGACAGCGAGCTAAACTTTGACAGTCACATGAAAGCAATCACTAAAACGGCATTTTATCACCTAAAAAACATTTCCAAACTAAGAGGACTTATGTCAAAAAATGATCTGGAAAAACTAATACATGCCTTCATCTCTAGTAGGGTTGATTACTGCAATGGCCTTTTCACAGGCCTGCCAAAAAAGACCATCAAACGACTTCAGCTGGTTCAAAATGCAGCAGCGAGGGTTCTCACACGAACAAAAAGAACAGAGCACATTACTCCAATTCTAAGGTCCCTTCACTGGCTTCCAGTAAGCTACAGAATTGACTTTAAAGTATTGCTGCTGGTGTATAAATCTCTAAATGGTACAGGGCCCAATTACCTCTCTGATATGTTGCAGCGGCCTAACCCAATCAGATCTACCAGATCGCAACAGAAAAATTTACTATTAAAACCAGTTGTTAAAACAAAGTGTGGTGAAGCAGCTTTTAGCTACTATGCAGTACATCTATGGAACCAACTGCCAGAGGACATTAAAAATGCTCCTGCTGTTGGCAGCTTCAAATCTAGGTTAAAGACCAAGCTGTTTTCAGATGCTTTCTGTTAAATAATTAATATTTTTACATTTTTTATAATCTTTACTTTCTCTGCATGTTTTAAATTTACTTTAATTTTATTCTATTTTATTCCGCTGGTTTCTTTCTCTTTTTCTCCTTTTTTTTTCTTTTTGGCATTTTATTATTTTATTATTTTATTTCTACTATTGTTTAATTCTTTTGATTCTTTTAATTAATTGTTTTAGATTAAAAATAAAATTATTTTATGTAATTTTATTTCTCTATTGTTTACTGTTTTTGTTTTTGCTTCTGTAAAGCACATTGAACTGCCATTGTGTATGAAATGTGCTATATAAATAAACTTGCCTTGCCTTGCCTTACCGCAAACATTTGTTCAAACTCCGAGACACAATGTCAACGACAACACCCTCATTGTAGACAAATGGAAATTTGTTGCATTTGTGGTGGAATGTATTAATTGTTCAGCAACAGTAGAAAGTAGGACACAAAAAACCTATATCATCATACGAGCAGCTAAGAAGTATCTTGGAATGGAAGATCTATCCTTTGAAGCAATCAATGAAATACTGACAGCAAAGGTAAATGAAAGTCAGCAGTCATGTGGTGGTGGATTGTGATGGTACTGTCCATACTGCAGTGGAACGCCAGAAGCTTAATAGCAAATGGCCAAGAATTTAAGTATTTTATTGAAAAGCAACATGATAAACCAAACATCATATGCGTACAGGAAACCTGGTTGAAATCATCACTGGACTTCAGAATATTTGGATACACAGCTATACGGAAGGATAGAGGTATAGTCTGTGAAGATTCTCAATCATCCAGGTCATAGTAAACTATGGGTGGTAGAAATGGGCAACTGGACTTGCTTGAAGATTCTTGAAAACGTTTCACCTCTCGTCCAAAAGGCTTCCTCAGTTCTGTCTGACTAATAGGGAGTATCCCTATTACTCCCTATTAGTCAGACAGAACTGAGGAAGCCTTTTGGACGAGAGGTGAAACGTTTTCAAGAATCTTCAAGCAAGTCCAGTTGCCCATTTCTACCACCCACAGATAGAGGTATAGGACCAGGAGGAGGAGTAGCTATGTTCATCCAACAGGGTCTTAGTTATAAGCCTTTAAAATTAAATATAGAAGCGGAAGTTATTGGGACTGAAGTGTGGGCTGGGGATACAAAGTTTGAAGTGGTTAATTTTTACAATCCATGTCTAAAGATTACAAGATAGCTACTTGACAGAATCTGTGGGCAAGTAAGTAGCAAATTGATTTTTTGTTGGGATTTTAATGCTCACAACACACTATGGGGAAGTAATAGAACAGATGACAATGGGCGGGTAGTCGAAGAGTTTATGGATGATTGTAAGTTAGTGTGCATGAATGACGGAAGGGGGACAAGATTTGATGTGTTGCGTGGGGTGGACTCAGCTATAGATCTCACTATAGTATCAGAACAGGTAGCAGGAACCACTCAGTGAGAAGTGCTTAAAAACTCCTTAGGAAGTGATCACTTCCCTATTTTGGTCAAGATAAGAGAGCACTATGTTCATTTGGAGGACAATTTGCATCCTAGGTGGAATATGAGAGAGGCCAATTGGGGACTATATAGCATGAACGCGGATGTTAAACTTATGGGGGTTCTGTCACATGTTGGTGATGATGTCGAGGAATTGAACTCCGTGATCACGGCAATAATATGTGACACTGCAGAGGAAACCATAGGTAAATCCACTGGCGTCAGGCAAAGGAAAATGGTCCCTTGGTGGACAAATGATTGCAAAGCAGCTGTTAAGGCTAGGAACAAAGCATTTAAGAAGATGAAATTAAATCACTCCTTTGATAATCTAATAGCATATAAACAAGCTCAGTCTAAAGCTCGAAGGATTATTAAAGACACTAAAAAGAAATACTGGAGGGAATTTTGCGGCACCCTTGGGTCAGATACTAAAATTGAGGATGTGTGGGGCATGATTAGAAAGATGGGAGGAATAAGGAGGGATTTTTCTTTGCCAGTACTTAAAGATAATGATTCTGAAGCAGTAACGAATACTGAAAAAGCAGAGATGCTTGCTGCAGCCTTTGTGAAAGTTCATAGCTCCCACAATCTGTCTACTGATGAACTAGTATGGAGGAAACAGGTGATACAGGATAATGCAGAACTATTGGGCAGGAAGGAAGTCAGTGATAACGCACTTGATAAAGATTTTACATTATTTGAGCTGAAGAGAGCTCTCATTGGGGCAAAAAATACTTCTCCAGGCAAAGATGGAGTATGTTATAAACTAATTGAACAGCTATCTGATATGTCTAAGAGTGTAATATTAAAACTGTATAATAAGGTGTGGGAACAGGGACGGCTACCTTCCTGTTGGAAGCATTCTATAATTGTCCCTATACCAAAGCCAGGCAAGGACAAACTGGAGGTCAGGAGCTATAGGCCAATAGCTCTAACGTCAAACTTGTGCAAATTAATGGAAAGAATGTTGACTAAGAGATTGGTGTATGAGATTGAAAGGAGAGGTCTATTCTCTCCGCATCAGAGCGGTTTTAGGACTGGGCACACCACCATGGATCCAATTGTCATTTTAGAGAACGAAATTAGGAAGGCCCAGGTGAACAAGGAGATGGTTTTGGCAACCTTTTTCGACATAGAAAAAGCCTACGATATGTTATGGAAAGAGGACCTTTTAATTAAACTGAACAAAATGGGAATTGGTGGGAAAATGTATAACTGGATTAAGGACTTTCTGAATAATAGGACTATAGAAGTGAGAGTTGGAGCAAGTTTTTCTGGTACATATAATATTGAAAATGGAACTCCACAAGGGAGTGTGTGCAGCCCTATTTTGTTCAATATTATGATTAATGATGTGTTTAATGATGTAGACCTTAGAATTGATAGGGCCCTCTATGCTGATGATGGGGCCCTATGGATGAGGGGTAAAAATATCTGTAGCCTAAAGAGTAGGATGCAAGCTGCTATAAGTCAAGTGGAGAAATGGTCTCATGAGTGGGGTTTTCATTTGTCTGTAGAAAAGACGCAGGTCATTTGTTTCTCCAAAAAAAGGGTCAATCCTAAGATGGATCTTAGATTGTATGGGCAGCTGCTTAAGCAGGTAGAAAGTATAAGGTACGTAGGTGTATGGTTTGATGTGAAACTTTCCTTTAAAGTACTGTACATTTACAGAAAACAGTAGAAAAATGTAAGAAGAGTATTAACATATTGAAATGTTTAGCAGGAAGTGACTGGGGGGCAACAAGTACATCCCTAAAAAGAATATACACTGCACTGATCAGACCGGCCCTTGATTATGGGAGTATAGTGTATAATTCAGCAACTAAGACTTCTCTTCTAGAACTGGACAGAGCTAAAAGCTAAAGCCTTACGCATATGCTGTGGTGCCTTCAGGACCTCATCCATCCCAGCGCTTCAGGTGGAATCAGGGGAGATGCCACTGGATCTCAGAAGGCTTCAGTTATCAAGTATGTACTGGTTAACCCTTCAGGGACACAATGACAGTCACCCTACCAAAAGAGTACTTATAAATTGTTGGGAATATGGACATTCTGCTGGGCAGCACGGTGGTGTAGTGGTTAGCGCTGTCGCCTCACAGCAAGAAGGTCCTGGGTTCGAGCCCCGGGGCCGGCGAGGGCCTTTCTGTGTGGAGTTTGCATGTTCTCCCCGTGTCCGCGTGGGTTTCCTCCGGGTGCTCCGGTTTCCCCCACAGTCCAAAGACATGCAGGTTAGGTTAACTGGTGACTCTAAATTGACCGTAGGTGTGAATGTGAGTGTGAATGGTTGTCTGTGTCTATGTGTCAGCCCTGTGATGACCTGGCGACTTGTCCAGGGTGTACCCCGCCTTTCGCCCGTAGTCAGCTGGGATAGGCTCCAGCTTGCCTGCGACCCTGTAGAACAGGATAAAGCGGCTAGAGATAATGAGATGAGATGAGATGAGATGGACATTCTGCACGTAGCTTTAGGTGGGAGGGAAACCAGCAGGCAAATCAGGTGGGGTTAGGTGGTATCCCTGTACGTAAAACTTCTGCCAGACCTACTGTATCATTCCCCCTTGGTTTTTTTTGTTTTCCCCAAGTCAACATGGAAGCAAAGGAGATTGTTAAACCTGGAGGTGTTTATCAGACTGTACAACATTATATCGATATAATGTTTGCTGACACAGTCCAAATTTATACCGATGCTTCAAAGGACCAAGATGGCAAAACAGGTGCGGCAGTATACATCCCGCAATTTAATGTTCAAATTACAAAAAGGACATCAGATTTTCTTTCAATTTTTTCAGCTGAAATGATAACGATAATATTGGCCCTGCAATGGGTAGAGGAGACAAAACCCAGTAAAGCGGTAGTTTGTTCAGACTCAATGTCTTCATTAACTAGTATTCTTAGCGGAAGGTCTTCAAGCCATCAGGATCTTTTGGAAGAAATTCATCAGATAATATACAAGATAACACAGCAAAAAACATTTCTGCAGTTTTTTTTGGGTTCCTGCCCATAGAGGAATTCAGGGTAATGAGGCAGCAGATAAGTTGGCAAAAGAAGCAACTGGGGCTGAGCACGCAGAACTTGAAGTTCCTTTAAGTAGATCAGAAATGAAAATTATACTTAAGGAAAACATTAACAAATTGTGGCAGGATCGATGGGACCAAGAGGAAAGGGGAAGACATCTGTACAGCTTACAGAAGAAGGTTGGCATTAGATGGAGTGGGGAACTGAAACGTAGAGAGGAGGTGTGGATTACAAGGCTGAGGATCGGACATACAGGTCTGAATAGTGGGTTACACATTGTGGGAAAGCACCAGACAGGAGCCTGTATGCATTGTGGAGAAAGGGAGGGAGTGGGACATGTTTTAGTTCACTGTTCAGCGTACTCTAATGAGAGGGAGAAGATGCAAAGGGCAATTAAGACACCCATATCACTGAGTACCTTGCTTAATGCACCCAACAGACAGACAGCAGCTATAGTCAGGTACCTGATGGAAACAGGATTAGCCAATAGAGTCTGAAGTTTTCACTGCTCTCCATCTTTTTTTTTTTATATATATCAGTTTGATAAAGCAGTAGTATAACTCCCTCAAGGATCACACCTCAGCCCTGTAGATGGCAGTAGTGCACGTCGTATGCAAGCTGCCAATAAAAAACACAGAAGAAGAAGAAGCGAGTGAGTGTGTGTTGATTTTGGGTAACTTGACAGTCGACATGGACGAGAGACGGTGGAGTCACATCACGGTGAGTGTGTAAATTGCATTGAGAGTGTGTAGTTTTCAGTGTCTAAAAGACTGTCTGCTCGACATTCTGAAACTGAGTACTTGATCGACACCTGGTTTGTGAGCAACGAGAGACATTTCTACTCGAAGTTTCTTTTGTAGTTGTGCACGTGTTTAGCTAGCTTGTAAGCTAGTTCAGAGTGTGTTACTCGCATTTGTTCGTAAAAGGGAATGGACTTAGCCGCTGTATACAGTAGCTAACCTAGCTAACGCTACTAGGTGTGACTCCACGTTTCAACGTGGAACCCTGAGGCTTTATTTGAAACACTGCTAGTGTGTGCAACAAGTCATCATTTGGACATTGCCGCTTGCTGCCTGGGACAGACTACACAGGCCTACAGCATCGCCCTTCACCAGAGACTCGGACTGGGTAGACTGTTACTGTTTGGACTTAATTTTCACTCTGAGGTAATATCTTTTTATTTATTTATTTTTTACACTGCTCTGTGGACCGAGAGGATAAATACTGTGGATTTCCTTGCGCTCAAGCATCATAGCATCAGGCCTGCAACAAAGGGTTTCTTTTGTTTTGCTGGCTGCGTGTGCTTGAGTGTGGGCCCACGGAGTTAGAATTTGAATTTGTTAGAGAGAATAACACTGAATTTAACTATTTTAGCTGTTATAGTTAAAGTAATTTTGTGGAACTAAAAGGGGTAAATATTCGGTATAATTTCAATAATTGAAGGTGAACCTAATTGACCTAAGGTGAAAGGAAATTCTTCTGTGACCTAATTTGTTTGTAAGAACAAGGGGAAAGAAAAGGGCTTTTTATTTTATTTTTGTAACAAAACTTATTAGTTTTGGTTTGGTTTACATCTAAGTAAATAATTGATTTCTGATTTTCTAGAACTGTGTCTGGTATATTTACCTCAGTTTCATCACACAAGTTAAAGATGAACTTCATGAAATTCTATCATTAATGCTGCTTATTAGAAAAATATTAAAGTAACCCAAGACAATTATTAGCATTATAAATTAGGAGAGATTAAGAAATACTATTTGGAGTATTTTATTACAAGTGAAATTAGTTGTTATATGAACTCGGGGGGGTCTCTCTGACTTAATGGGAAGAAGTGGGCTCCAAACATTTTTAATAAATCTATCTGCAATATCCTGATAAATAACACTAACTAGATATAAAATGGGCACTGCATAATTGGTGATCTGATGGTTGCCATGACTTGTCAGATTTGTCTGGTTAGCACATTTTACTATAGCATCCTTTGCTTGGCTGTTTGTCCAGCTGAATGCTGCACAACCAATTGTCATTTTAAGACCAGTAATAATAAGTAACAGCAATGTGTCAAACCCTTTAACAGGCTTTCTTCATTCATCCAAGATGCCGGTATTTACATGTTGGCAAGGCTGATAATTTATGTGCAACATCACACACATCGGTACCATAAGCTGCAGTAACCATGTCCTAGTTAAAAATCTGCATGAGAAAGTTTCCCTGATTATTTATTGGAATGTTTCTCATTGTGTTAAAAATAAACTGGTTTGAAGAAGAAACTTGTTTTGGCCAAAAACAAATGTTTATTGCAAAGTCTAATTAAGAGATTAAGACACAATCAGGAAAAATATTTTACTGAGTACTCAGTCGGTCAGTTTTACTGACCAACTTAATTGTATTTTGTAAATATAAACAAATCCAGCCACTGCAGTGCAGAAGTCAGTGCATACTTGGTGCCAGTCCCAAGTCGAGATAAATGGGGAGGGTTGCGTCAGGAAGGGCACCCGGTGTAAAACTCCTGCCAAATCAATTATGCAGATGATGAAGAGCACTTTCATACTGGATCAGTCAAGGCCCAGGTTAACAACGACCACCACTGGAACTGTTTCCCAGTAGGGTACCAGTGGAAACTATGCTACTGGTGGGAAAAGGAGGAGAAAGAGAGGTGGAAGCTGAATATGGAAGAAACATGAGGGTAGAAAAGGCAGGAGAGTGGAATTGAAAGTTGGAATTTTAAATGTTGGCACTATGACTGATAAAGGCAGAGAACTGGCTGATATGATGGAGAGTAGAAAGATTGACATCCTGTGTGTACAAGAAACAAAGTGGAAGGGAAGTAAGGCAAGGAACATCGGAAGTGGTTTCAAGCTTTTCTATCACAGTGTGAATGGGAGGAGAAACGGTGTAGGGGTAATCCTGAATGAATAGTATGTTAAGCGGGGCGGAACCAGGAAAATGAGGGCGCCAACCCAGTAAGGCTATGGGTCTGGAGGCTGCCAGAGGCCCCCAGAAGCTCTGCAGTTTTTAAATGCCCAGAGATGCATTTTGAGCTATCAGAGACCTGTTGTTGTAAATGATATTTCTTAAAGAAAATTACAATATCAAAAATGTTTTAAAAGTAGGAACTTTCAAAACCATTTTATTAGTCACTGAAAATGATATTGTCAGAGTTGCAGGTATGTGTAGAACAGAATTACAACTGATTGATGGTAATATTTATGAAAGTTGCACTGTCATATAATGCATTACCACATGACACTACAGTGTTGTACACTGACCACAAAACACCCATCAATAAATTATTACTGTTTTAGCAACTGCAATCTGAGCTCCTGCTCAGGACTTTCAATATACGTATAAGACAGTGAATATACCCAGGTACACTGAGGGAATGTAAATGGCCACTTAAGACCGAGCTTAATACTGAGAGAACTATAAATAAATACTGCAGGAGCTGCATGTCTGTAATACAAAGTCAGTAACTGCAATCTGAGCTCCCGAGTCTAAGGGTGTTTTCACACCTGGTCCCCTTTAAAGGAACCAGACTCAGTCCTCTTTAAGTGGACCAACAGAAAAAGAACTCAGTTCGTTTTGTGTTCACACTGTGAATTTATTACAAAGAGGACTGGGTTCTCTTTCTGGTCCAGTTAAGCTTTGATGGGGCCTCAGTCCTCTTTCTGTTCACACCAGGTCCTCTAGAGCCCTCAGACCCCCAGTGCATGGAATTCTGGGTAATATTCTCTTGAATCAAAATGTCTGCTGCCATGCTTGCCCTGCTGTATTCTTTGATCAAAATACTGTGGATTAAGGAGAATTAATTATATATATATATATATATATATATATATATATATATATATATATATATATATATATATATATATATATACACACACACACACATATACACATATATATACACACACAGTGTCTCAAAAAAAATGTACTCTCACTTTGAATGACGAGAAAACGTTTATTTATGAACATAGAGTAAAATGGAATAGCTTCGAATACAGAAGACAAATGTAATTGAAGAATCATGTTCGCAAATGTTCAAATTGATGACCATTATTGTCCAGACAACGCTGATAACGCGCACCAAGGGATTCGCAAACGTTAGTGTGAGTACATTTTTTGAGACACCCTGTGTGTGTGAAAAAAAAAAATTTATATATATATATATATATATATATATATATATATATATATATATATATATATATATATATATATTAAAAAAAAAAAAAATCTCCTTCTCACCCCCGGCGGGGGGGTGGTATCCATGTCATCCTCAAGCTCGGGTCCTCTACCAGAGGCCTGGGAGTTTGAGGGTTCTGCGCAGTATCTTCGATGTTCCTAGGACTGCGCTCTTCTGGACTGAGGCTTCAGATGTTGTTCCTGGGATTTGCTGGAGCCACTCTCCCAGTTTGGGGGTTACTGCCCCAAGTGCCCCCACTACCACGGGGGCCACGCAACCCTTGACCTTCCACATCCGTTCCAGCTGCTCTTTCAACCCTTGATACTTCTCAAGTTTCTCATGTTCCTTCTTCCTGATGTTGGCGTCAGCTGGGATCGCCACATCTATCACCACCACCCTCTTCTGCTCTTTGTCCACCACCACTATGTCCGGTTGGTTAGCCAGGATCTGTTTGTCAGTCTGGAAGCTGAAGTCCCACAGAACCTTGGCCCTGTTGTTCTCAGCCACCTTCTGTGGTATGGCCCATTGGGACTTGGGTATTTCTATTCCATACTGGTTGCAGATGTTCCTGTATACTATCCCAGCCACTTGGTTGTGCCTCTCCATGTACGCTGATCCAGCTAGCATCTTACACCCTGCTACTATGTGCTGGACTGTTTCAGGGGCTTCTTTGCACAGTCTGCATCTTGGGTCTGATCTACTCTGGTAGATCCTGGCCTCTATGGCTCTTGTGCTTATGGCCTGTTCTTGTGCTTATGGCCTGTTCTTGTGCTGCCATGATTAGTGCCTCTGTGCTGTCTGTCAGTCCTGCATTATCCAGCCACTGGTAGGATTTCTTGATATCAGCCACTTCCTCTATCTGACGGTGGTACATGCCATGTAGGGGTTTGTCTCTCCAGGTTGTCTGTTCCTCCTCCTCCTCTGCACTCTCATCAGGGTTCTGCTGCCTGAGACATTCACTTAGCAGTTCATCCTTTGGGGCCATCTTTCTGATGTATTCTCGGATTTTCGATGTTTCATCCTGGACCGTGGTCTTGACGCTCACTAGCCCTCGGCCTCCCTCTTTCCGCTTAGTGTATAGTCTCAGGGTGCTGGACTTGGGGTGGAACCCTCCATGCATGGTGAGGAGCTTTCTAGTCTTGATATCTGTGGCTTCTATCTCCTCCTTTGGCCAGTTTATGATACCAGCGGGGTATCTGATGACTGGTAGTGCGTACATGTTGATGGCTCGGACCTTGTTTTTACCATTCAGCTGACTTTTCAGGACCTGCCTTACTCTCTGGAGGTATTTGGCTGTGGTTGACTTCCTTGTGGCCTCTTCATGGTTTCCATTAGCCTGTGGGATGCCAAGGTACTTGTAGCTGTCTTGGATATCACCTATGTTGCCCTCTGGTAGGTCAATCCCTTCAGTCCGGATCATCTTGCCTCTCTTTGAGACCATCCGGCCACACTTGTCCAATCCGAATGACATCCCTATGTCATCGCTGTAGATCCGGGTGGTGTGGATCAGCGAGTCTATTTCTCGCTCATTCCTGGCATACAGCTTGATGTCATCCATGTAGAGCAGGTGGCTGATTGTTGCCCCACTACGGAATCGGTACCCGTAGCCGCTCTTCGTGATGATCTGACTGAGGGGGTTCAGGCCTATGCAGAACAGCAGTGGTGATAGCGCATCTCCTTGGTATCTTGGTATAAAGTTCAGAGAACTGTAAACCGGCTGTGGTAAGTTCCAAAAGGAAGTTGTTTCCCTGCTAGTCACGTGACCAACTACAGCAAACGAAGAAGGTTAAACTACAGTGAAAAAGGCGAGGTGAACCCAGTGCGCTTTTTGTTCACAATGCGCAGATTAGGCGAACCGTACCGTTGATTTTTAGCGAACCGTACTGAGACCACCTCCTGAGGTGGTCTCAGTTCGGTTCTCTTTAAAGGGGTCTGGGTACGGTTGGAGTGTTCACATATGCGCAAAAAATGCTGAGTCCTCGATCTGAGTTCGGTTAGATGGCTGAAAGGGACCAAGTGTGAAAACACCCTAACAGACTGAGACAACGATACAATTATTATTATTTTTTTTCCCTCCTCGTTTCCGGTTGAGAGTATGTCGTGCACATTCTGGCTGCTGCTTCTCACCGGAGCTTTTATTTTATTTTTTTAAATTTATTTTATTTTGTTTGTGTAGTTTGAGTGTTTTTGTCCGCCAGGTGTGGTGTAGCTCTGGACCCAGTTTTGGGCGTTGGTTCCCTCCAGGCCTTGGTTCGCTGTGGGTGATGTCTGTGCTCCCAGCTATGGACTGCAGTGAGCTTGTTGCTCATTTTAACATCGTGGTTGCCCAGCGCTCTGTGCTTTAGTGCTTGGCGTGACGTTCCGAGCGATGTTGCTCGGTGGCGTTGTGGCGGCTGTGCAGGCGGTTTGGGACATACCAGCACTCTGCATGGCGGTGCTTCTGTGTTTGCTTTGTGGATCCATGGTGTGGTGTTCTGAGCGATGTTGCTGGCGGCGTCACAGCGGCTGTGCTGGAGGTGTGGGACTTGTTTTCGTGCGCCTTTTGGTGGACTGTGGCTGCTACACCACTGGAATGACATCCTGACCTCTATTTGGTGGACATTTATTATTATTTTTTTTTCTCTGCCTATAATTGTAAAGTGACCTTGGGTTTTGAGAAAGGTGCTGTATAAATTAAACACTATTTTGTGAGTTACATGTGATCAAGTCCAATAATAAGTCTCAGTTCCCAAGACTGGGGGGATTTCAAGTAGATTTTCTTTAGAGCCATTGCAAAATCAACATCTCTCTCAGATCAATCCAGCTGCTGTCATAAAAATCAAAGTGAGACTCACCCCCAAAAAGGCACGTATCCCATGTGCATACCCTATTAATAAATACGAGCAGAAGCCAGACAGCCAACGTGTGTGTGTGTGTGTGTGTGTGTGTGTGTGTGTGTGTGTGTGTGTGTGTGTGTGTGTGTGTGTGTGTGTGTGTGTGCGCAGTAAACCTGCTGCAGCATCTTATCATTTTGGCTTGTGAACATGCATGCTAACAATACCATAAACATAAAAGGATGGCACACACCAGGGCAGGAATTTCACGAGGGCCAATTTGGCTTTGTGCCCTTGGGGGAAAAAAAAATATCTGCCATAAGGCCACAGTGGCCTTGATGCCCTGCAGTTTTGTAGTCTGCCTCGTGACTGCCAATAGGCTTTAACATCACCTGCGTCTATTGAGAACAAAATACATCTTTTGATGACATTCTGGATTCTTATTGGGCAACTCATCAGTGGTCAATCGGACTTGAGCCTGGCATGAACCGCTCCGATGTGCAATAATGACACCAATCTATCACCAGCCAACCAGGAGACTTAATCAAACGCATCCCCAGCCCACTTGTGTCCGCATCTGAGACGTTGAATTTTCACAGGAGGAGGGAAGAAGTTGACTGAGGTAAGACTGTGTGATAAATTAACGAACGAATAAGATAGGAATTTCAACATATAGGGCTTAAGTTTGTTACCGTTAAATAAGCATTGCTTGTACAGCAACGTTGTCATTACAACGTTGACCCACTTTTAACGTGCCGAGTACCGACTGTAGCCGCTAACAAATGCTAATTAGCTTGCTGTCAAGTTTTTCCTTTGTCACGCTTTAAGCGTAAGGTCATGGATGTTCCTACTGCTTGTTCCTGATGTAATATGATATGTGATATGTGCTGTTGTCTGTTCATAGCCACTTTTTTCAATCTATGCAGTTAGCATTGTTTTGTTACTAGTCTTGTAAGTTTCTTTTTGCTGTTTAACCGAAGTGTAACTGCTGCCATCTTAACGAGATCGCCATCGCAAGAGATTTTCTCATTGTTTTTAACGTCATTACAACATATTTTACTTTTATTCATTTACCCCCTCTGTGTAAATTAGAAAATGGCGCAACTTCCTCTGTAGCCGTCAACAGACAAGCACAGACTTGTTTTGAGCCAATCACAACAGGGCAGCACTGTGGCCTGAGGTAAAACATGATAGTTAAGTTTGTTTAAATTACAAAAATGAGTACACCCAATGACTGTCTCATATACTCTTTAAAAGTGGTATTTACTCAAACTGTTTGCATAGAATGAACTTTGGGGTTAACAGTGTAATAGTGTTGCAGTGTTCTGCAAATTTGCAATTTAATATTTCAGATCTTGAGACATGAAAGTGCTATTTTAAAAAATAAAAGGTCAAATGTTTTCTTTGTCTATTTAGTTCACTTTATTTCCTCAATAATTTTCCTTGATTGAGAAATCGGTCTGGGCTCTTATGGGTTAATCAGTAGCCTGCATGCTAGTATATGTTCCATTTACAGTCAAACATTTTTGATGTACTCCAGGCTCAATTTTGATTAATCAAAAATCTGCGTAGTAGTCCAGTCTGAAGATGCTCTTGCACATTCGGTGTCAAATGAACAAAAATTATGGGAGGATATAGGTTTAATAAGGTTTACAATTTTTGAAGTGAGTGATGGATTGATAAGTTTAGATGTGTTCAATATTTTCTTATCTTCAGACATAATAGTGTAGGAGATGTTTCTATACCTGCTTGATAGTTTAGACTGAGACTCCAGTCTTCCTCAGAAGAGTCATTAGTCCTTAAATTAAATTCATTATAGACGTGAACTTAAAATCAGTGTTTTATTTTATGGCCTTGGTGCCCTGGCTTTTGGCCTTCGTGCCCTCAAAAAATTGACCACACAAAAGGCCAAGTGGCCTTGCCCCTAAAATGACGAAATTCCAGGCCTGGTACAAAGTAATGGTGAGTGCAGAAGAGAAGTAAAGCAGAGAGTGCAAGCAGGTTGAAATGGATGGAGGGGAGTGTCAGGAGTGATTTGAGACAGAAGGTTGCCAGCAAGAATGAAGGGGAACATGTACACAGTGTCATGGTGGTGTAGTGGTTAGCGCTGTCACCTCACAGAAAGAAGGTTGTGGGTTCAAGCCAAGTGGCCTACAGGGGCCTTTCTGTGTGGAGTTTGAATCTCCTTCCTGTGTCTGTGTGGGTTTCCTCTGGGTGCTCTGGTTTCCCCCACAGTCCAAAGACATGCAGTGAGGTTAACTGGCTATTATAAATTGCCCATAGGTAAATGTCAATATATTTTTGATACATTTAATCAAAATATATTGATATTCATTTAAAAAAAAAAAGACTCCTTCCATATGAATTTCGAGCCCCATGGTCTGAGTTTATTCCTGGTCAGATCCAGTTCTCTCAGACTGGAGAATTCAAAGCTGAGCACTGAGGCCAAAGCTGCACACCCTTTCTCATTCAGACCACGATTATTAAATTCTGGGAAATGCACCACTTGTTTTTCATACAAGGTACATCCAGGACATGGGCAACTAAAAGCGTGACACAAATCTGTCACTCATGAGGAAATCCATGAATGTTTGTCTGTTTGTTTGCTTGTGTGTGTGAGAAAGAAATAATTCTACAAACAATTCACAAAGCTGAAATTCTCATCCATCCTGAACAATGATTGCAGTACAAAGGAGTAAATATTCTGTCTTTCGAATCCTCACTGGTTTCAAAGCGTATTTTTAGCTCCTTTGATTAATTAAATTATAAGCTGCAGGAACCATATCATATTTAAAAAGGTGCTGAACAACTTCACCTGAATAATTTGTAATGCCAAAACTATATAATCATAAAAGCTCTTTGCAGTGTCAAGACAAGCAAAGATCCGTAACATCAAATACATATACAAAACGCAACTAGTTCATTTATCACATAGTGACAGGAAGAATACAGAGCAAAGCCCCAATTGATTTTCAACCCCTTTAGCAATTTTTTTTTTTTTTTTTTTTAATAAACTACACTGGATGCCCTTCCTGATGCAACCTTCCCTAATCTTTCCGGCCTTGGGACCAGCACGAAGTATGCACTGGCTTGTGTAAATCCAGGTTTTTTTTTTTGTTTTTTTTTACCAACCTGCATGTCTTTCAATCATAGGGGAAACTGGAGCGCCCAGAGGAAACCCATGCAGACATGGCAAGAACATACAAATTCCACACAGAAAGGCTCCCACTGGCTGTGGGGCTTGAACCCAGAACCTTCTTGCTGTGAGGCAACAGTTCTAACCACTACACCACTGTTCTACCCCAATCAAACATTGTGATCAGAAAATTACAACTCAAACGATGCAGTGAAATGAAATTTTCACCCTCAGGACATTGATGATGAACCTCCATCCTCGCCTTCAGTCTTAATAAAGAATGCCTTATTGAGGAGCAGGTCATGTGACTCTCAGAGAGATGATCTTACCCCAGTGTCTCCAGTTTGCAGTGAGGATTCTCCAGTCCAGCAGAGAGACGCTTCACTCCTGAGTCTCTGAGTTTATTCCAAGACAGATCCAGTTCTCTCAGATTGGAGGATTCAGAGCTAAGCACTGAAGCCAAAGCTGCACACCCTTTCTCATTTAGACCGCAATTCTTCAACCTGAAGGAAAGAACAAAATACATGATGAAATAACAGTGTACAATATTAAAGAAGTTCTCTTTAAAATGTGAAATGTACAATCCTGGTATACAAGGGGTGCAACATGCTGCAACATTTATGTAATGTGTGTTTACTGAATGTAGATTACAGACATTTATACAACAGCACTCTTGAGTCTGGATTCTGATTGGTCAGAAGGTGCTGATTAATTTTCGATAAGAGCAGCTCCGACAGTAGTACAGCTGAATATCACAGGTTTATATTAATGCACTGGAATACACTTGGTGTGTGTGTTGTGTTGTGTGTTTTTTTTTTTTTTTTTTAAAAGCTCATTCACAGGGACTTTCATGGAAGAGTGACTAAAGCTAAAAACATAAACCCAGGTTATTATAAAAGAACTCTATCATGGTGATCTGGTATAGATTTCTGTATGATGGCATTGATGTCAGATTTATGGAAGGAGTCTTCAGTGTCAGCACTTTGTAATATTCAGTGAGTTTTTCCTCCTTCACAATGGAGAATGTTGCACCTTCTGGTTTCTTATTAATGTAATTAGTGTTTTGGGTTTTTTTTTTAAAAATAAAATTCAAGTGAGCAACTTTGGAGGTGGCGGCACGGTGGTGTAGTGGTTAGCGCTGTCGCCTCACAGCAAGAAGGTCCTGGGTTCGAGCCCCGGGGCCGGCGAGGGCCCTTCTGTGCGGAGTTTGCATGTTCTCCCCGTGTCCGCGTGGGTTTCCTCCGGGTGCTCCGGTTTCCCCCACAGTCCAAAGACATGCAGGTTAGGTTAACTGGTGACTCTAAATTGACTGTAGGTGTGAATGTGAGTGTGAATGGTTGTCTGTGTCTATGTGTCAGCCCTGTGATGACCTGGCGACTTGTCCAGGGTGTACCCCGCCTTTCGCCCATAGTCAGCTGGGATAGGCTCCTGCTTGCCTGCGACCCTGTAGAAGGATAAAGCGGCTAGAGATAATGTGATGTGATGTGATGTGAACTTTGGAGGTGTAAAGGCCAAATATGAAAGTCGTCTCTTAAATTCTGGTTTCAAGAGAGTGAGATGTTGTATGGGAGTGATGGTCAGGGGTCCACAATCTTTTTGACACATATTGTACATGCAACTCTTATTTGAGTGCTTATCTTATGAGGACTAAAAATCCAGCCACTGGGGGTGTATAAGTGTACTCTTGGCACCGGTCCCCGGATAAATGGAGAGGGTTGCGTCAGGAAGGGCATCCGGTGTAAAAAACAGGGTTTTCATTAGTAACTGATTGCTGATCGAAATCATCAGTTGTAATGACGTCTGAATCGGTTGTTTTTCGGCCAAAAAAACCCCCCATTCATCAGTATACACCAAATAAATCATAAAGTATTCACTTTATTATAATTTTGTAACTATTTAACACACAGAAGACCATTAAACAATTGCATACGGGGCTACCTGAAGTGGCCAAAATAACTAGCCAGCAGCTAAATAACCTTGCGGTGCACACGCAGGTTGTTGTAGCGTTATTGTGCAACAGTTATGCTTATCTATCGTCTTTTGTTAATTTTTTTCATTTATTCAATATAAAAATGATCATGTACATGATATATATAAAATACAAGTACAAAAAACATTAAAATATTGGGATGACAAAGTGTAAACACTTTCTGACCATACACAGTTACAGTAATCATATAACAGCGCGCACACACAAGTTAAGTTCAGGTCTTTTATTTAACGTATCTGTGATCGTGTAGGCGAGAGCTGCATTTTCCCGCTGCTTCAGTGTTTGTTTACTGCAGGACTTCCGGGTTCTTGGGTCAAAGGACCCGAACTACGGAGGCCGGGGTGGCTTTGTAGTGCCAGTCTCCTGAATGTGCACCAGCTCGTGCATGGATTGGAGTGGTTTCACCCAATTAATATTGTGTATTGTAAAAAAATGTATGCATTTATTGTAATTGGGTATTTTGTTTATGCATGGAAGTTCATTTATTTTTCACACACAGAAAAAAATATAATTAATTCAGGGATGCACAACAGGTGCATCAGTCTCAACTGAAATGTCAAATGAGTCTCACATTGACAGATGATATGTACAGTGTGTTAATTTTTTGTAAAATGATTTTAACAATGATTTAGCATTTCCTATCCATTTATTGGCCAGTTTCACTGTCAAAAAAGCCCAAAGTCTGTCAGCTTCAGGGGGACAGACTGCCACCTTACATTTTTGAAAAGTGGAGAACCCTGCCCAGTTTGCATTTTAAGTTATTGCTATTTTGCATGTTTGTCGTTCTGCAAGCGTTTGTGTTATGTTCCGATTTCCCAAATCTTGATTGGGCTTTGTGGCATACAAACTGTAATTGCTGTGAGACCCAGGAATGACTGTTGAATTTTGATTTCAGATGGACCATGGACAGCTAACGATTGGCTGTTAGAAATTGCAAAATTTGTTTCTGGTCCCCCCACCAGGGCATTGCCCTGAACCCACATGGGGGCCTAAGCGGCCCCCATGACCCCCCGCATAATCTGTTACTTTTCACATTTCATCTGTTTTTCATATTAATGAAAACCCTGAAAACTGTGCCAAATCTAACATGCGGATTGAAAAGAGAAATACCATACTGGATCGGTTGGGGCCTGGGTTAACAATGGCCACCTTCGGTACTGTTGGTCAACAGGGTGACGGTGGAAAGTATGCTACTGTTGCACCAAAATGGAGAAGGAGAAAGAGAGGGGGAGGTGTGTTAGGAGAAAGCATGAAAGATGGAAGGGATAGAGCTTAGAACTGAGGGTAGGAACACTGAATGTGGGAACATTGGCAGAGCGAGAGAGTTAGCAGGTATGATGGAAAGAAGGAAGTTGGACATTTTGTGTGTGCAGGAGACGAGGTGGAAGGGAAGCAAGGCCAAGAACATTGGAGGTGGATGCAAGTTGTTTTATTATGGAGTTGATGGAAAGAGAAATGGTGTTGGCAGCGCTCAAAACTAACGGTGTCCCGACGTCCCGGGGACCATAAAAAATGTCATCGGGACACAAAATTATCATATCTGGGACAATCCCGGGACAATAGAAAAAAATAGATCTAGAAAAAAAGTTCTACATTAATATTATTTACAAAGCCGTAAACCATACGTAGACATTCACCTAATTTTGTCAATTTTAATTTTAAAACGTTAACAGCGAAAAATACATAGTAGCTACACTTTCGATGCACCTGCATCCGTAGGCTACAGAGCAGCGCATTCTGTTCTAGAATCTTCGGCCGGAGTCCGCATTATATGGACTTGGAATGGAATTGCTACCGCACACGCTGCGCCGACTCTTGCCAGAACAAAAATGCTTAAGTGGTTGAAGCGGACCGACCGCGGGGAAGAAACTGAAAGCCCAGACATAACGTCTCCGGGACCTTCAGGATCCAAAGTGTCATCGCCTGGTCTGCAGGCAACGCTAGCAACTTAATGAACACTGTTAGACACGTTATAAAATACAACAGGAATGATGTGGATGATATTGACGGAAGATACCGTTCAACAGAATAAGTGAGTTTTCTTGGTGTCTTTTTAGTTCAGAAAGTTTAGTCAGTCAGCAGCACAACTAGGCTAGGACCTGCTGGCACTATGCTGATGTTGCTAACATTTGCACCCATGTTTCGGCAGCGAAAGTTCATAAAAATGGATAACGGTAATGGTGAAAATTATAAGTTGGCCTTATAAATGCCAACAGATATTCAAGGTATAAGTAGATGAAATGAACATAAAAGGGGTCTTATTTTCAACTAAAGTGTACTGCAGATGTAGGGAGTTTAAACATTTTCTGAATGAGCTAGTTGGCCCCTTTAAATAAACAGGTATCTATTCATACAGTGAGATCGCCAAAGTTTAATAAACTGAAAATGCAATAACTGTAATTTTGAAGTAGATGATGTATAGGACATGTGTCACTTGTGTCTTGTGACTTATTGTAAAAATGATATAAAGGGTTCAAAATCGCATAGTGACAAATATAATAGTAACTTCATATGATAATATTAACCACTGGTTATTTCAGAAAGAAAAAAAAAATGGGGACACTATTGCTTCCATTCGGGACAATACAACACAGAATTCGGGACCACTGGGGGACACAAAGAAAAAAAGTTAATTTCGAGCCCTGGGTGTTGGTATTGTTTTGAGGGGAAAGTTGGTCAGTAGTGTGATTGATGTGAAGAGGGTGTCAGAGAGAGTGATAGGCATGAAGCTGGAGATTCAAGGAGTGGTAATCAATATTGTGTGTGTGCATATGCCCCACAGGTTGGATGTGAGCATGAAGAGTTTTTCTGGGAAAAGATGGATGAAGTGGTAGAGAGTATACTGAGGGAGGAGTGTGTGCTGATAGGAGCAGATTTCAACAGACATGTTGGCGAGGGAAACAGAAATGAGGACATGATGGGCAGATATGGTGTAAGAGAAATGTGGAAGGGCAAATGGTGGTTGGGTTTTTTTTTCAAGAGGATGAATTTGGCAATAGTCAATACATACTTCGAGAAGAAAGGGCAGCACAGGGTAATGTTTAAGAGCAGAGGAAGAGCTACACAGGTGGACTACATACTCTGCAGAAAGGGTAACTTGAAGGAGATTGGAGACTGTAAAGTGATGGCAGGGGAGAGTGTAGCTCGACAACATCGAGTGGCCGTGTGCAGGATGAGCTTGAAAGTGAAAAAGGGGAAGCGTGAAATAGTGGAGCCGAAGATTAAGTGGGGGGAAACTAAAAGGTTGAACATCAGAAGGAGTTTAGGGAAGAAATGAGACAAGCATTGAGTGGTCATGGAAGTCTGCCAGAAGATTGGGATACTGTTGCTATACTAGTAAAAGAGGCAGCAAGGAAGGTGCTAGGGTGGTCATCGGGAAGGAGGAAGGAAGACAAGGAGACATGGTGGTGGAACAAAGAAGTGCAGGAAATTATAAAAGAGAAGAGGCTAGCACAGAAGAATTGGGATGATCAGAGAGATGAGACAGAAGGCAAAAAGAGCAGTAGTGAAGGCGAAAGCAGATGCATATCAGGAGTTGTATGAAAGACTGGAGACCAAAGAAGGAGAGAAAGACCTGTACAGACTAGCTAGGCAGAGAAACAGGGAAGGGAGGGATGTACAGCAAGTAAGAGTGATGAAAGATGGAAATGGAAATGTGCTGACAGAGTGTATTAAGAAGGTGGGAAGAGTACGTTGAGGATTTATTAAATGAGGAGAATCCAAGAGAGAAAAGGTCAGATTCATTGGAGACAGCAAATTAGGAAGTAGAGTTGGTTAGTAAGGATGAGGTGAGGGCAATCATGAAAAGAATGAAGACTGAGAAAGCAGTCGGACCAGATGGTATCCCGATTGAGGCTTGGAGATGTTTGGGTGAGACGGCTGTGGAGTTCTGAAATGAGATTGTTTAATAAGATCTTAGAGAATGAGAAAATGCTAAAAGAATGGAGAGTGTGCTCGTCCCAATATAAAAGAATAAGGGAGATGTACAGAGCTGCAGTAATTACAGAGGGATAAAATTGATGAGCCACACCATGAAATTATGGGAAAGGGTATTGGAGGCGAGATTGAGAAGAGAGGTAGCAATCTGTGAACAGCAGTATGGGTTTATGCCAAGGAAGAGCACATCAGATGCAATTTTTGCTTTAAGAATGTTAATGGAGAAGTACAGGGAAGGCCAGAGAAAGCTACATTGTGTGTTTGTAGACTTGGAGAAGGGCATACAATAGATTGCTGAGAGAGGAGTTATGGTATTGTATGAAAGTGTGTGGAGTGAATGAGAAGTATATTAGAGTGGTGCAAGACATGTATGAGAACAGTGAAACAGCAGTGAGGTGTGCAGTTGGAATTACTGAATGGTTCCAAGTGAAGGTGGGACTTCATCAAGGATCTGCTTTGAGTGCTTTCTTGTTTGCCATAGTGATGGATAGCTTGACGGATGAAGTGAGGCAAGAGTCACCATGGAACATGTTTGCAGATGATATTGTGATATATGTGGTGAAAGTAGAAAGGAGGTTGAGCTGGGTTTGGAGAGATGGAGGTATGCATTGGAATGAAGAGGAATGAAGGTGAGCAGTAGCAAAAGAGAATACATGTGCATCAGTGAGAATGGGAATGAGGGTGTAGTGAAGATGCAAGGAGTAGATGGAAAGAAAGTTGGTGAATTCAAGTACTTGGGATCAACTGTGCAGGAAAATGGGGGCTGTGAAAGTGAAGTGAGAGAGAGTGCAGGCAGGGTGGAGCAACTGGGGAAGGATTTCGGGAGTCATTTGTGAGAGGAAAGGTAAAATGTATAAGACAGTAGTGAGACCAGCTGTGATGAATGGATTGGAGACCGTACCATTAACGAAGAGACAGGAGGCAAAGTTGGAGGTGGCAGAGTTGAGGATGTTAAGGTTTGTGATGGGAGTGACAAGGTTGGACAGGATAAGGAATGAGCACATCAGAGGGACAGCACATGTGGAGAGCTTGGGAATTAAGCTAAGAGAGATGAGAAGAGATGCAGAGCATGTTGGAAGGAGAATGTTGAGGATGGAGCTGCCAGGCACACAAAAACGAGGAAGGCCAAAGAGGAGATACATGGATGTGGTGAGAGAGGACATGAAAGTGGCAGGTGTGGTAGAGAAGGATGCGGAAGACAGGGAGCAAAGGAGACGAGATCTGCTGTGGCAACCCTGAATCAGGAGCAGCCAAAAGAAGAAGAAGAATCTTATGAAGTCTAACCATGTTCTTCCATTTTGAATATTGTAAGAGTTTTTCAATTCTTGTCAGCATTACTTACTGAGCTTTTCTGGATGCTGCAACCACAGGCAGGAGCTTCAGAAGAACCTCATTTGATTTACTCTGATCTTTGGTATATTTCTGAAGAACAAACAAATCCTGTTCCTGCATAGATGTCAATAACACAAACACCACAGCTGACCACTGAGAAGAAGAATGATCAAGTTGGTGTAAATTTCCAGATTGCAGGTAGTGTTGGATTTCCTCAACAAGAGAATGATCCTCCAGTTCATTCAGACAGTGGAACAGATTGATGGATTTCTCTGTTGAGGGATTCTCTCTGATCATCTTCTTGATGTAATGAACTGTTTTCTGGTTACTGTGGGAACCTGTCTGTGTCACTATGGACTGTAAGAGGATCTGATTGGACTCCACTGAGAGACCCAGAAGAAAGCGAAGGAAAAGATCCAGATGTCCATTTTTACTCTGTAAAGCCTCATCTACAGCACTCTTGTGGACATCTGTGATTGTAATTTCTCTGAGCAGTGTTGACATTTTAGAAAACAGACTCTGCTGAAGAACATTGCTCTTTTCATTCATAAACACCAGGTGCACATGCAGAGCTGCGAGGTGTTCCTGAATGCTGAGATGAACAAAGCAGTACACTTTACTCTGGTGAAGCCCACACTCCTCTCTGAAGATCTGTGTACACACACCTGAATAAACTGATGCTTCTGTCACATCAATGCCACACTCCTTCAGGTCTTCCTCATAGAAGATCAGATTCCTTTTCATCAGCTGCTGAAAAGCCAGTTTACCCAGGTTCAGAACCATTTCTTTATCTGCCTCTCTGCTCTTTGTGTACTTTTTCTTTACAATGGTTGTCTGAATGATGAGGAAGTGTGTGTACATTTGAGTCAGAGTCTTGGGGATCTCTCCACTCTCTGCTTCACCCAATATTCTCTCTAGAACAGTGGCTGAAATCCAGCAGAAGACTGGGATGTGACACATGATGTAGAGGCTTCTTAATGACTTCAGGTGTGTGATGATTCTGTTGCTCAGGCTCTGATCACTGATCCTCTTCCTGAAATATTCCTCCTTCTGTGGGTTATCGAACCCTCGTACCTCTGTGACTCGATGGACACACTCAGAGGGGATTTGATCAGCTGCTGCTGGTCGGGAGGTGATCCAGATGAGAGCAGAGGGAAGCAGATTCCCTTTGATCAGGTTTATCAGCAGCACATGCACTGAGGATGATTCAGTTACGTCACACAATCTCACTGTGTTCTGGAAATCCAGAGGAAAACGACACTCATCCAAACCATCAAAAATGAACAGAACTTTGCGCAGATTGGAAATGTTCATTTCTTTTATCTCCTTAAAAAAGAAATGAAGGAGCTCCATCAGATTCAGGTTTTGATCCTTCATCAAATTGAGCTCTCTGAAAGGAAGTGGAAATATGAGATGAACATCCTGGTTTGTTTTTCCTTCAGCCCAGTCTAGAATGAATTTCTGCACAGAGATGGTTTTTCCAATGCCAGCAACTCCCTTTGTCAGAACACTCCTGATGGGTTTGTCTTCTTCAGATAAGAGCTTAAAGAGGTCATTGCATTTGATGGGTGTTTCCTCTGTTGCTGCTCTCCTGGATGCTGCCTCGATCTGTCTCACCTCATGTTCATTATTGACTTTTCCACTGTCTCCTTCTGTGATGTAGAGCTCTGTGTAGATCTCATTGAGAAGTGTTGGGTTTCCCTGGTTTGTTATCACCTCATTTACATGCTGAAACTTCTTTATCAGATTTAATTTGCATCTCTCCTGAAGATGAGGTTCAGTAGTTAGAGACTTGCACCTGTAAAATGGAAACAGACCTGTGGTGAGATCAAGCACACTTAAATCTACTGAATATGTTCACTTAAATGTTCACTTAAATCTAGTGAATATGTACTTAACTGAATCAAACTGGAGAAATTCTCAGTAGGAAATGATGAGAAAAAAAATACCACTGTTCTGGTCTCACTTATGACCCTTCTCACTTCTTACCCTGTATCTGTGATTATGATCTTCTGTTCTGTTTTGCTTCTTGCTTGCTGTAGGACACTGTGAAAACAAAATATTTTATTTATGCTCTGTGGTCAAAATTATGGACACACCTGACCATCCCACCTATACGAGTTTGTTTGACATCACATTCCAAAACCATGGACATAAATACAGAGTTGACCCCCACCCTTGCAGATTTAACATCCTCCCCATTTTTGGGAAGATTTTCTACAAGACTTTGGAGTGTCTGTGGGAATTTGTGCCCATTCAGTCAAAAGAGCATTTGTGAGGTCACGAACAGATTTTGGATGAGAAGGCCTGGCTCATGATCAATGTTCCAGTTCATCCCAAATGTGTTGAATGGGGTTAAAGTCAGGGCTCTGTACAGGACACTGGAGTTCCTCCTCCACCAAGGTCATCAAACAATGTCTTTATGGACCGTGCATAGTGCACAGGGGCACAGTCATGCTCAAACAGGAGAAGGATTTCCCTAAACTGTTGCCACAAAGTTTACAAAGCATACAATTGTCTAAAATGTCTCCTCCATCCCACTTTACTGTTGGCATTATGCATTCTGGTAGGTCTCATTCTCCTGGTATCCACCAAACCTACTAGATTCATCCATCAGACGGCCAGGTAGTGAAGCGTGATTCATCACTCCAGAGAACACGTTTCTACTGCTCCAGAGTCCAGTGATGGTGGAAACCCATTTCATGAAGCTCCTGACACTCAGTTCTTGTGCTGATGTTGCTTCCAGAAGCAGTTTGGAACTCTATTGCTAGTGATGCAATCAAGGATACTGTCAGTGATTTTTTTTTTTTTTTTTTTTTTTAAATACATTCTGCATGCTTCAGCACTTGATGGCCATGTTCTGTGAGTTTGCATGCTCTACTGCATTGTGACTGAACTGTTGTTGCTTCTAGATGCTTCCATTTCACAATAATAGCACTTACAGTTGACCAGAACTGATCCAACAAGGCAGAAATTTCAGTTACTGACTTGTGGCAAAGGTGGCATCTCATAACAGTGCTGCATTTACTGAGTTCTTCAGTGTGATTCAGTCTACTGTCAGTGTTTGTCTGTGGCGATTACATGGCTATGAGCTTGATTTTATGCACCTGTTGGAAACTGATGTGGCTGAAACACCTGAACTCAATCATTAAGAGGGGTGTCCACATACTTTTAGAAATATAGTGTGTCATACACGTCTAAGTCTTTCTTACATCATTATCTACAAACTTAAAATTACAGTTTGAAAATGGTGAGTCTGAAATCTACAAGATTTCTACATTTTCACAAATGTGACTAAACCTGATGGAGATGCCTCAGTATACAGTATCTTGAAATAATGTGTTTATAGATTTGTTTGAATAAAATTGATAAACAGCTGTTATCTTAATCTAATGTTTATTTCCAGTGTATCAGTGAGGATTCTCCCTTCCGTTTAAATGTTAATTCCATAAACTCATTACTCTCCATAATCACACAGCTGGGTCCTGATGAGTCTGATCCTTTTATCTGGGTTTCACTACACAACAGAACACATCATATATTGTACTGCACTTGAAACCACAATAAACATATTTACTAATAAGGACAAATTATTCAGCCTCAGATTGTAACAAATACAGGCACACACATTTACACACACATACTTGAGCCATAAACTAAAACATTATGTGACTTTTTATGATGCATTTCTGCAGGAATAAGCTGCAGTGCAACACACTGAATTAGATATAAGGAGATACCTGTATCCAGCTGTGGATTCTCCATCTTTAAACATTAGTGGGAAATTCATAGAGTTATCACTCTTCATAGACACACAGCTGGGCCCTGGTGAGTCTGATCTCTTCATCTGGGTTTCACTGCACAGCAAGACACATATTATAATTTGTTGTATTGCAATAAAAACCAGAATAAACACATTTTCTCATAAGGACACATCCATTATTCATATTAAGATTATTATAACTATAAACACACACACAGACGCACACACACACACACACACACACACACACACACACACACACACACACACAAGCCATAAAATATATCATGTGTGTATTTATTTTGCACTTATGCAGAAATAAGCTGCAGTGCAACACACTGAATTAGTTATAAGGAGATACCTGTATCCAGCTGTGGATTCTCCATCTTTAAAATATAGTGGGACATTCATTGAGTTATCACTCTTCATAGACACACAGCTGGGCCCTGGTGAGTCTGATCTCTTCATCTTAGGCACACTGCTTACACACAGAACACCAGATGTGTAATTTTCAGTGTCCATTTGTGTTTTACTAAATTTTGCAAAGTTCTTCTTGTAAATGTGAAGAATTTTTTTTTTAAATCTATGGGGAGGCATTATATTTTCAGGTTGTCTGTGCGTCTCTCAGAGATTCTTATTAGTAAGAAATCTCAAGAACAAGGGGTTGACAGATCAGCAGATCAACTGATTAGATTTTGAAACTGATCCACACAGAGTCAAGGTTCAACCAGTCAAATTCAGGTCACAAAATTCAATACAAATAACTAACTCACTAACCCGGGCTACTCAGCGGTAGGCAAAGGGAATCAATCCTGGAGGGTGTTGTGCCATTTTTACATCTCCTGTATGTCCCTATATCACTATATCAACAGAACACTGCAAAGGCGATCATAGATTTGAATCAGATTAATAAAGGAACTCTATCTTTTAACTCTCATGTGTTCTTTACAGAAGTCTGCAGTGAGAGTCTGAGTGAATTATAACATAGTATGCGTTTGTGAGGTTTTTTTTCTTTTCTTTCTGTGTCAAATCAAGCTGAAAGACAATATACACGCTAAAAATAATTCCGCAGTTTATTATTTATAATGAGTACATTATCAGGACTCAACATAACGACTTTACAGAGTGGCTGAGAAATGCAATCAGGGGACAGACTCAGAAAATATTACTGAAACACTGAATATTACAAAACATTTCATAACCCCCCCCCCCGGCTTTACACAAAACAAGAAATGCTGGAAACAAAATTAAATAATTTTAAAATTTCTTACACCTATATGCAAAATGAGTACAAAAATAGCCGCCCCTCACTTTAGTTTGGCCCGGACTGGTGGAGGATCTATAGACACATCACTGTACATGGAGACACAGCTGGGTCCTGCACGTTTTGATCTCCTTTTCCCAGGTTTCAATAGAAAAAAAAAATACACATTCTACTCTTAAAATATTACTTAAGGTTAATCATTTATGTTCAGCCTTTAGATCATCATTAACACAGTGTCAGTAGAGAGCACAGTCAAAGTCTCATTATAAAGGTTTTGAAAAGAAATGAAAGTGTATTTTAGTAGTTTACCCCTTTTTTAATTGTGGAAATCCATCAGGTTGGTCAGGATTACACTGATCCATCTTTCACCATTCGGAAAGAAAAGTTATTGTTCACGGAAAGACAGCTGTGTACAACCAGGCCTGATCTCTTCTGCTGTAATGTTCAGAGTTCACAGAAGAGTTTCACTACTTTTTTTCCCCCCATTCTCCATACCTGAAATTAAAATAGAAAAATCTTTCACTTTTCACCAAAAGTCCTTGTTCCCTTGGAATTAATCTCATTTTTCAAAAACAAAAGAAGTTTTCTGTTTGTTCAGCTGCACTTCTAAAAAGGTGTCGAAGCTCCAGAAACTCTTTCACTGTTGGAAAGGTAGAAGATGTTCAGGCGGATTCCCAGAAGATTCTGCGAGTAAAGTCATAAATAATAATAATGAATAATACATGATACATGGATTAAAATCAGTGTGTTTTTGTTTATTTGCTTTTGTAGCAGGGTTCTCTCTGGTTCCTCTACACCTCTGTTGTTTAACTGCAGTCACACCGTCTGCACCCGGGAGAAGCTCCATCATACAATCTACTCTTAGGAATATTTCTGCGTGTGCATTATGTTTCATGGTAGCTCATTAGGAATTGTGCTTTGGTCTTTCAGGTTCATTAAATGCATGCACACAGACAGACAGATAGACAGACAGATTCAATCTCACTATAAGAAAGTGTGAAGACCTCCGTATTTATGCTTATTACACAAAAATCTTTAATAACGAAATGTTGAAGAGGTTAAAAGAATTAAAAGTAATGAAGGGGCTTCTTAGAAACTAAGACTCAGCCCATATAAAGTTTATTGCAAAGAAAAAGTCCATAACATTCTGAGAAATTAAAATTAATTCAGAGTGAATTTTTATTAAATTACATTAAACTCCAGAGGATTCATGAGGAGGATTTCATCATGACCTGACTTCCATATTTCACTACTGATTAATTCCGTTCTGTATGTTCAGAAACATACATTTATTTTAACTTAGTTATTCGATTTATTTAAAAAATGTAACAGATTCATCAAAAGCAGATTCTACAGTACTCATCACATGACTTTCATGCATTTCTACTATAACATTTTACAATAATGCCATTTTAACATCTCCAAAAAGATCAGATTCTGTTGCATTTGTGCCACATTTTAAAATCACATAAAATTATGTCCAATTATTTTCTGAAAATTGTGCTATATTTTTATTTCAAAAGCAGATTCTCCAGTTCTCACCACGTGACTTTCTTACTTTTCTATTGAGTGGAGACTTTATAGACCCAAAGCATAATGATCACGTTCACAATTATAAGAGCAGAGAGTGTGACGGAGCTTCTCCCAGGTGCAGATGCTGTGACTGCAGTCAAACAGCAGAGGTGTCGAGGAACCAGAGAGAACCCATCTCATCTCATCTCATTGTCTCTAGCCGCTTTATCCTTCTACAGGGTCGCAGGCAAGCTGGAGCCTATCCCAGCTGACTACGGGCGAAAGGCGGGGTACACCCTGGACAAGTCGCCAGGTCATCACAGGGCTGACACATAGACACAGACAACCATTCACACTCACATTCACACCTACGGTCAATTTAGAGTCACCAGTTAACCTAACCTGCATGTCTTTGGACTGTGGGGGAAACCGGAGCACCCGGAGGAAACCCACGCGGACACGGGGAGAACATGCAAACTCCACACCGAAAGGCCCTCGCCGGCCCCGGGGCTCGAACCCAGGACCTTCTTGCTGTGAGGCGACAGCGCTAACCACTACACCACCGTGCCGCCCCCAGAGAGAACCCTGCTACAGAATTCATTATTCATGACTTTACATAATTCATTATTCATGACTTTTATAGAGGAATCTTCTGGAAAGTTGAGAAAATGCTACATGCAGGAGAAGAAGAAAGCAGTGTCACTGTAGCATGTAGAGATCCTGAGGCTTACTGAGGGGAAAAACAGCTTTCACATCCTAGCAGTATTACTAATAATAACGTTCTCTCACAAAACAAAGTGAATCTAATATTTTCGTTAGTGGAGCTGTCTGTGTCCTGTACAATATACATTAAAATAATAAAGCTTTAAATCCTTTTAAGTCACAGTATATTGGTTTACTGCAGAGGCTAATCACAGTACAGTTAGCAAACTATGTTAATCTAACTGCTACATGTCTCAGCAAGTTCAGCTGCCCAATAATAGACATCCAAATGACAAATAAAATCAATTTATATGAAAAAAAGTGTTTACAGCTGTCCTACAGAAGCAGTAATTTTCTGTCCGTGGATGTATACGACCACATCAAATTTGTAGTGTGATGCTTTAAAAGCAGACCTGAGAGCAGCTACTTTTCATAGTTTCAGTCGTCTTCTAATTTCTTATTTAAAGTTTCTTCAGCAGATCACATGATTAAAACATTTGAAACAGCCCATACAGATACATGAGAGAGGATTTGCAGGACATTTCTGCCTGAAAATAAATGCAGAGGGTTTGTCAATAAATGCGTGAGAAAATTATTGAAGCATTTTAAAAATGATGTTTCTCAAAGAAAGATAGGAAGGGATTTGGATATTTCATCCTTTACGGTGCATAATATCATGAAAGGATTCAAAGGATCTGGAGGAATTCCATACCTGTCAACCCATTTCAGAGTCCAGCCTTATACGCCCTCTCAAAAACCCTGACTGAAGACAAAAAAATCCTCACAAACTAAAATTGAGACAATTATATTTTGTTTTTGAGGAATACTATATTGAAAAACAAACAAGGAAAAAATTCACTCGCACTTCTTCCACATCATAATTTGCTTTCTGAAGTTCATGATCATGTTCATCCCATAATTCAGAAATCGGCCAGGATTGCACTGATCCATCTTTCACCATTAGGAAAGAAAAGTTATTGTTTATAGAAAGACAGCTGTGTACAACCAGGCCTGATCTCTTCTGCTTGAATGTTACACACACACACACACACACACACACACATGTTGAAGTTTACTTACTGTAACAATTTTAGCAGAAAGAGAGGGGTTTTTTTTGTTCCCAAATACAACATTTAATAAATTAATAAACTATTTGATACAAATTAAAATATATTGTATTCATTCAAGTAATTTAATTTTTATTTAAACATTAATTAGGGCCCAAGCACCGAAAGGTGTGAAGACCCTATTGTTTTTTGAAGTATTTATTATTATTATTATTATTATTATTATTATGCCTTTTTTCGGCCCTATTTGAGGCATTTCCCATGCACAAAAACTCATGAAATTTGATACACACATCAGTCCTTGTCCTCGCTACTCAGCCACAGACTTCTGGCCCCGGGCATGGCCCAGGGACTTCATAGCGCCCCTTTTTCCATTTCCCATTGAAATGAATGGGTAGAACTCCATTTGCAATGAAATTACACATGGTCATTTTTAACGTACTTCTCCTAGACGGTTCATCAAATTCATGTCAAATTTGGCAGACATGATGCCAAGATATTGCTGAAGTTACAGTAAATTGCTAAGGGATTTTTGATATGTTGTAATATGTTGAAATACTATAACATATAATATGCCAAGATATTGCTGAATGTTGAACTTGATATCTTGTAATATGATTCTGATTCTGATACTCTTTAGCCGTTATGGGCCTGTCTGGTATATTGCCACCAACTGGCCAAGGAAAGAATAGGGTTTTGAATATGTGTGTTTTGACACATGATGAATTTTAACATGCTCCTCCTAGACGGTTCATGAGATTCATGTGAAATTTGTTATACGTGATGCCAAGATGTTGCTGATATTAAATTGCGAAGGGATTTTTGATATCTTGTAATATGTTGAAATTGCCTTATGATTTTAATATCTTGCCACATAAACAGGAAACGTGTCAGAAAGCCACAGTGCATATGGTCGGACACTTCTTACTTCAATAGATATTATGATTATTATGATAACCTGACGCCCAATGGGCCTGCCTGTTATAGCGCCACCACCTGGCCAAGCAGGAAATGGGGGAAAAAATGTTCAATTCATTGATGGATTGATCTGAAACTTTACAAAATATTGGATATCATGAGTTTGATGATACAATTCTGTGCACACTTGTACACACAGTCATATGCATATTTATGCATACACACATACACTCTCTCACAAGTATGCACTCACATGCGCACACATCTATGAGCATACTCTCTCTCACACACACACACTTTCTCTCTCTCTCTCTCTCCCTCTGACAAACAGACACACACACAAACACACACAATAATAGCAGCACTCCAGCAGAGCACCATACCTAAGAAAACATGGTAAACCCATCGAGTCGATTTTTTGTGGTTTGTCCGTGTACGTGTACCACCAGTCATACACACCGCCTAGTGGCCAGTGTTAGTAATTACCAGTCACACACACCGCCTAATGGCCAGTGTTAGTAATTACCAGTCACACACACCGCCTAGTGGCCAGTGTTAGTAATTACCAGTCTCACACACCACCTAGTGGCCAGTGTTAGTAATTACCAGTCTCACACACCGCCTAGTGGCCAGTGTTAGTAATTACCAGTCATACACACTGCCTAGTGGTCAGTGTTAGTAATTACCAGTCACACACACCGCCTAGTGGCCAGTGTTAGTAATTACCAGTCATACACACTGCCTAGTGGCCAGTGTTAGTAATTACCAGTCATACACACCACCTAGGGGTCAGTGTTAGTAATTACCAGTCTCACACACACCGCCTAGTGGTCAGTGTTAGTAATTACCAGTCTCTCACACACACCGCCTAGTGGTCAGTGTTAGTAATTACCAGTCTCTCACACACACTGCCAATTGGCCAGTGTTAGTAATTACCAGTCATACACACCACCTAGGGGTCAGTGTTAGTAATTACCAGTCTCACACACACCGCCTAGTGGTCAGTGTTAGTAATTACCAGTCTCTCACACACACCGCCTAGTGGTCAGTGTTAGTAATTACCAGTCACACACACTGCCAATTGGCCAGTGTTAGTAATTACCAGTCATACACACCACCTAGTAGTCAGTGTTAGTAGTTACCATTCATACACACCGCCTAGTGGCCAGTGTTAGTAATTACCAGTCATACACACCGCCTAGTGGCCAGTGTTAATAATTACCAGTCATACACACCGCCTAGTGGCCAGTGTTAGTAATTACCAGTCATACACACCGCCTAGTGGCCTGAGTTAGTAATTACCTGTCATGCACACCGCCTAGTGGCCAGTGCTAGTAATTTCCAAGATGGCAGCATGCGTGGTTGCAGTGGCTCACAGCTCTCCTTTTCAGTACTCTTTTTTTTTTTTTGTCTCATCTCATTATTTCTAGCCGCTTTATCCTGTTCTACAGGGTCACAGGCAAGCTGGAGCCTATCCCAGCTGACTACGGGCGAAAGGCGAGGTACACCCTGACGGTGTTGACATAATTGCAGGAGACTTTAATAAGGCCAACTTGAAGACTGTACTGTCGAAGTTTTACCAACATGTTAAGTGTTCTACTAGAGGGGAGAACACTCTGGATCATGTTTATTCTAACATCAAGCACGCGTACAGAGCCATACCCCTCCCCCACCTTGGCCAGTCAGACCATCTTTCCCTCCTGCTCTCCCCAGCCTACACCTCCCTCAGACGCAGAGCCAGGCCCACCACAAGGACTATCACATCCTGGGCTGACAATGGACTCTCCAAATTACAGGACTGCTTTAAATGGACAGATTGGGACTTATTCGAACACCAGGAGCTGGAGGCATTCACAGGAACGGTACTGGACTTTATCAAGTTCTGTATCGGAAATGTGACGGGGGATAAAAACATCCTGGTTTTCCCAAATCAGAAACCCTGGATGACCAGCCAGGTCCGCTCACTCCTCAGGGCTCGCGACGCTGCCTTCAGGTCAGGTGACAGAGCTCTGTACAGTGCCACTCAAGCTGATCTAAAAAGAGAAATTAAAAAAGCCAAGGCAGATCATAGGCTGTGCATAGAGTCCCACCTGTCCAGCAACAACATACGGGAGGTGTGGCGGGGCATACAAGACATCATGAACTTCAGAGACTGTGATGCGTCAACAGGAGACTGGAGTGCGCCGCTGGCAGAGGAGCTAAATTGCTTCTTTGCTCGCTTTGAAACATCTCAGCAGCACTCATCTGCTCCAGCCCTGCCCCCACCACCACACAGTTCGTACATCACCCCATTCACTGTACAGGAGCACGATGTCAGATGGGTGCTCCTGGCAGTGAACCCCAAGAAAGCTGCCGGCCCAGACGGAGTACCTGGTAAGGTGCTCAGAGCGTGTGCCCACCAGCTCGCCCCTACCTTCACCAGGATCTTTAACCTCTCCCTGGCTCAGGCAGTCATCCCGCCCTGCCTAAAATCAGCCACAATAATCCCGGTGCTGAAGAAGTCTCCCGTCACCAGCCTGAATGATTACCGTCCTGTGGCCCTCACTCCGGTAACTAGTCGAGAGACTAGTTCTTCAGCACATCAAGGACCACCTCCCCCCAGACTTCGACCCCTACCAGTTCGCATATCGCGCAAACAGATCCACAGAGGACGCCATCGCCGTAGCTCTACACTCTGTACTGAACCACCTGGAGCAGCAGCAGAGCTACGTCTGCATACTCTTTGTGGATTACAGTTCTGCTTTCAACACAATAATCCCGGACATCCTTATCAGTATACTGGACACTCTCAGCCTCCTCCCTCTCACATGTGCATAGATAAAGGACTTTCTTACCAACCAGCCCCAGACTGTGAGACTTGGCCCCCACTTCTCCTCCACCCGCACATTGAGCACCGGCTCTCCACAGGGCTGTGTGCTGAGCCCCCTTCTGTACTGCCTCTATGCCCACGACTGTAGTCTGACCCACAACAACAACAACCTTATCGTCAAGTTTGCTGACGACACCACAGTGGTCGGACTCATCACAAAGGGAGACGAGGCAGCCTACAGAGAGGAGGTCCTGAAGTTGGCAGCCTGGTGTTCAGAAAATAACCTCGCTCTGAACACCAAGAAAACCAAAGAGCTCATTGTTGACTTCAGGAAGCACAGCACCGGCCTAGCCCCCCTCTACATCAACAACGAGTATGTGGAGAGGGTCCACACCTTCCGGTTTCTCGGGCGTCCTCATCTCTGCCGACATCTCCTGGTCAGTAAACATTTCAGCAGTCATTAAGAAGGCTCAGCAGCGGCTACACTTCCTGAGAGTCCTCAGGAAGTACAACCTAAACTCCAACCTGCTGCTGACCTTCTACCGCTCATCCATCGAGAGCCTGCTGACGTATTGTATTACAGTATGGTACAGCAGCTGCACTGCTGTAGACAGGGAGAGGCTCCAGAGGGTAGTTAAGGCAGCACAGAAGATCATTGGCTGCCCTCTCCCCTCCCTGATGGACATTTACACCTCCTGCTGCCTTAGCAGAGCTAAGAACATTATCAAGGACAGCTCCCATCCTGGCTTTGATCTGTTCAACCTGTTGCCCTCAGGGAGGCACTACAGGTGCATCAGGACAAAGACAAATCGATTCAAAAACAGCTTCTTTCCAAAAGCCATAACTGCCCTGAACTCAGATATGCTCTGACTTTACAGTCTATTTATTTTACTATGTGACTCTCTTAGTGCAATAATTTATAATGTGCAGTACTTTATAAGGTGACTCTCTTGTGCAATACTTTTATAATGTGCAATACCTCACTCCATAATGTGAAACGCAACACTCACCTCAGGACTGTGCACCTTACACACAACACATACACCTCAGGACTGTGCACCTTACACACAGCACATACACCTCAAGTCTGTGCACCTTACCTTACCTTGCAATACTTTATAATGTTTAATATTTTATTTTATAATGTGACTCTCTCGTGCAATACTTTATAATGTGACTCTCTCTGTGCAATACTTTAAATGTGCAATGAGCAATGCCTCACTCCATAATGTATAACACAACACATACACCTCAGGACTGTGCACCTTACCCCCCTTACACCCCCCCCCCCCATTTTTTTCTTCCTCTCTCTCTCTACACACTGTTTTGCACTGTTATTGGAGATGCTTAATCTCATTGTACATGTGTATAGTGACAATAAAGGCATTCTATTCTATTACCAGTCTCTCTCTCTCACTCACACACACACACACACACACACACACACACACACACACACACACACACACACCAGTGAGTGCATATTTGCCATCACTGTGCATTTTGTTGCAGACATATGAAAACTCCATGTACACACACACACACACACACACACACACACACACAGGAAAGCTAAGATGACTTAAGATTACAGCGTGAGATAGAGATAAGGAGGAGACACGTATAGTTTTGTACATATATAAATGTACATTTTCACAACACACACACACACACACACACACACACAGTCTTTGTCTATCTCTCATCCATCAAGCAGTCATGGCATTTGCAACATGCACATCACCTTTGAACATTTGATGAATACAGTGGGGCAAAAAAGTTGTCAGTCACCAATTGTGCAAGTTCTCCCACTTAAAAAGATGAGAGAGGCCTGTAATTTTCATCATAGGTACACTTCAATTATGAGAGACAGAATGAGAAAAAAAATCCAGAAAATCACATTGTCTGATTTTTAAAGAATTTATTTGCAAATTATGGTGGAAAATAAGTATTTGGGGCGGCATGGTGGTGTAGTGGTTAGCGCTGTCGCCTCACAGCAAGAAGGTCCTGGGTTCGAGCCCCGGGGCCGGCGAGGGCCTTTCTGTGTGGAGTTTGCATGTTCTCCCCGTGTCCGCGTGGGTTTCCTCCGGGTGCTCCGGTTTCCCCCACAGTCCAAAGACATGCAGGTTAGGTTAACTGGTAACTCTAAATTGACCGTAGGTGTGAATGGGAGTGTGAATGGTTGTCTGTGTCTATGTGTCAGCCCTGTGATGACCTGGCGACTTGTCCAGGGTGTACCCCGCCTTTCGCCCGTAGTCAGCTGGGATAGGCTCCAGCTTGCCTGCGACCCTGTAGAAGGATAAAGCGGCTAGAGATAATGAGATGAGATAAGTATTTGGTCAATAACAAAAGTTCATCTCAATACTTTGTTATATACCCTTTGTTGGCAATGACAGAGGTCAAACATTTTCTGTAAGTCTTCACAAGGTTTTCACACACTGTTGCTGGTATTTTGGCCCATTCCTCCATGCAGATCTACTCTAGAGCAGTGATGTTTTGGGGCTGTCGCTGGGCAACACGGACTTTCAACTCCCTCCAAAGATTTTCTATGGGGTTGAGATCTGGAGACTGGCTAGGCCACTCCAGGACCTTGAAATGCTTCTTACGAAGCCACTCCTTCGTTGCCCGGGCCGTGTGTTTGGGATCATTGTCATGCTGAAAGACCCAGCCATGTTTCATCTTCAATGCCCTTGCTGATGTTAGGAGGTTTTCACTCAAAATCTCACGATACATGGCCCCATTCATTCTTTCCTTTACACGGATCAGTCGTCCTGGTCCCTTTGCAGAAAAACAGCCCCAAAGCATGTTTCCACCCCCATGCTTCACAGTAGGTATGGTGTTCTTTGGATGCAACTCAGCATTCTTTCTCCTCCAAACACGACAAGTTGAGTTTTTACGAAAAAGTTCTATTTTGGTTTCATCTGACCATATGACATTCTCCCAATCCTCTTCTGGATCATTCAAATGCTCTATAGCAAACTTCAGATGGGCCTGGACATGTACTGGCTTAAGCAAGAGGACACGTCTGGCACTGCAGAATTTGAGTCCCTGGCAGCGTAGTGTGTTACTGATGGTAGCCTTTGTTACTTTGGTCCCAGCTCTCTGCAGGTCATTCACTAGGGCCCCCCGTGTGGTTGTGGGATTTTTGCTCACCGTTCTTGTGATCATTTTGACCCCATGGGGTGAGATCTTGCGTGGAGCCCCAGATCGAGGGAGATTATCAGTGGTCTTGTATGTCTTCCATTTTCTAATAATTGCTCCCACAGTTGATTTCTTCACACCAAGCTGCTTACCTATTGCAGATTCAGTCTTCCCAGCCTGGTGCAGGTCTACAATTTTGTTTCTGGTGTCCTTTGACACCTCTTTGGTCTTGGCCATAGTGGAGTTTGGAGTGTGACTGTTTGAGGTTGTGGACAGGTGACTTTTATACTGAGAACGAGTTCAAACAGGTGCCATTAATACAGGTAATGAGTGGAGGACAGAGGAGCCTCTTAAAGAAGTTGTTACAGGTCTGTGAGAGCCAGAAATCTTGCTTGTTTGTAGGTGACCAAATACTTATTTTACCGAGGAATTTACTAATTAATTCATTAAAAATCCTACAATGTGATTTCCTGGCTTCTTTCCCCCCATTCTGTCTCTCATAGTTGAAGTGTACCTATGACGAAAATTACAGGCCTCTCTCATCTTTTAAAGTGGGAGAACTTGCACAATTGGTGGCTGACTAAATACTTTTTTGCCCCACTGTATATGACATGTGACTGTTTTGTTGGGTGGTGGAATGTCCTGGGTTGCGGAACCACACACGTGAGGGCCTGTCAAGGCCGCTTGCGGCTTTAATTCTTCTTCTCCTCTTCTTCTTCTTATTATTATTCTGCCTTTCTCAGCTTTATTTGAGGCATTTCCCATGCATGAAAACTCATGAAATTTGATACACACATCAGTGATTGTCCTCGCTATTCAGCCACAGACTTTTGGCCCCGGGCATGGCCCAGGGACTTCATAGCGCCCCTTTTTCCATTTCCCATTGAAATGAATGGGTAGAACTTCGGAATGATGATGTCATAAGGCCATTTGGAGTGAAATTACACATGGTCATTTTTAACGTACTCCTCCTAGATGGTTCATCAAATTCATGTCAAATTTGGCAGACATGATGCCAAGATACTGCTGAAGTTAAATTGCTAAGGGATTTTTGATATGTTGTAATATGTTGAAATAATATAACATATAATATGCCAAGATATTGCTGAATGTTGAACTTGATATCTTGTAATTTGATTCTGATTCTGATTCTCTTTAGCCGTTATGGGCCTGTCTGGTATAGCACCACCAACCGGCCAAGGAAAGAGTATGGTTTTAAATATGTGTGTTTTGACACATGATGAATTTTAAGTCAATTGCGAGTAATTTTTTTTGTGGTTTGTCTGTGTACATGTACCATCAGTCATACGCACCGCCTAGTGGCCAGTGTTAGTAATTACCAGTCATACACACCACCAAGTGGCCAGTGCTAGTAATTACCAGTCATACACACTGCCTAGGCAGCACGGTGGTGTAGTGGTTAGCGCTGTCGCCTCACAGCAAGAAGGTCCACGTTCGAGCCCCGTAGCCGGCGAGGGCCTTTCTGTGTGGAGTTTGCATGTTCTCCCCATGTCCGCGTGGGTTTCCTCCGGGTGCTCCGGTTTCCCCCACAGTCCAAAGACATGCAGGTTAGGTTAACTGGTGACTCTAAATTGACCGTAGGTGTGAATGTGAGTGTGAATGATTCTGTGTCTATGTGTCAGCCCTGTGATGACCTGGCGACTTGTCCAGGGTGTACCCTGCCTTTTGCCCATAATCAGCTGGGATAGGCTCCAGCTTGCCTGCCACCCTGTAGAACAGGATAAAGCGGCTAGTGATGATATGAGATGAGATGAGACACACCGCCTAGTGGCCAGTGTTAGTAATTACCAGTCATACACACCGCCTAGTGGCCAGTGTTAGTAATTACCAGTCATACACACCGCCTCGTGGTCAGTGTTAGTAATTACCAGTCTCTCACACACCGCCTAGTGGTCAGTGTTAGTAATTACCAGTCATACACACCGCCTAGTGGCCAGTGTTAGTAATTACCAGTCTCTCACACACCGCCTAGTGGTCATTGTTAGTAATTACCAGTCATACACACCGCCTAGTGGCCAGTGCTAGTAATTACCAGTCTCTCACACACCAGTGAGTGCATACCTGCCATCATTGTGCATTTTGTTGCATACATATGAAAACTCTCCATGTACATACACACACACACACACACACACACACTGCAGACACAGGAAAGCTAAGATGACTTATAGTAAGATTACAGTGTGAGATAGAGATAAGGAGGAGACATGTATAGTTTTGGACATATATAAATGTACTTTTCACACCACAGAAAAACACACACACACACACACACACACACTTACAGTCTTTGTCTGTCTATCTCTCATCCATCAAGCAGTCATGGCATTTGCAACATGCACATCACCTTTGAACATTTGATGAATATATGACATGTGACTGTTTTGTTGGGTGGTGGAATGTCCTGGGTTGCGAAACCACACGTGCGAGGGCCCGTCAAGGCCGCTTGCGGCTTTAATGATGGCTGTATTTTGTTTTTATCCTGAACCCCTTGGAGCCAAATTGTCCTGTGATTTCTTAACTAAACACCTGAGCTTGGGCTGAAAATCCACCACTGAGCAAAGTCTAAAGAAACACATTTTGAGAAATAGGTGACACAATCAGTCTGTTTGTCCTAAATTCTGTAGCTGAAAAGAAATCGAAGAGAGGAACTCGAACCAAAACAATACCTCAGCTTTTGCTGAAATTCCCAGAATTTAAGAACCAGGGAAGGTTGATTATAGGTTAACTATATTTTACACAGTTTAATAAATTGTATAATCATTCTCCATATCTGAAAATAAAATAGAAAAAAGTTCCACCTTTAGACAGCAGTCCTTGTTCCCTTGGAATTAATCTCTTTTCTTTTTTAAAACAACAAAAAAGGTTGGTTGGTTGGTTGGTTGGTTGGTTTGTTCAGATGCACTTCGAAAAAGGTGTTGAAGCTCCATAAACTCCTTCACTTGAGGAAAGTGTCAGGAATGCAGGCAACAGACATGTGTAAAAGTAGAACAAAATTTAATAAGGCTCACTGGCAGACAGATCCAAAGCACTAAGCAAAAAGCAGAGTTAAAAACAGGCAAAGGCTGGGGCGAGGCACAATCAAAGGCAATATCAAAAAGGCAAAGTCCAAGGTACAAAGTCAAAACCAGAATCAGCAGTGCAATAATGAAAGGCTCGGCAAAGTCAGACACAAGGAATTGAGCAGATACTTCATAATAAACTGTGAGAATGGAAGTCCTTATGTAGTGAGTTGTGGTGATTGTGAGCAGGTACATGTGATTTAGAACTCAGGAGATTATGAGTGGTGAGGTGCAGGATGTGTGTTTTAGTCTGTGGCTGTCAGATTTCAAGGCTGCTGTGAATTCTGGGAAGTGGAGTCTTGAGTGCGAGCGACTGAAAGGTAGAACAGGTTCAGGCAGATTCACAGCCACATGGGAATGTAAACAGGTTTTTACAGGTGAGGAGACTCTACTTCCCAGAAGATTCCTCTATAAAAGTCATGAGTACTGACTGACACACGGATTAAAATCAGTGGGTTTTTTTTGTTTATTTGCTGTTGTAGCAGGTTTCTCCCTGGTTCCTCTCCACTTCCGTTGTTTGACTGCAGTTACAGTATCTGTACCTGGGAGAAGCTCCGTCACTCTCTACTCTTAGGAATATTTGTGTGTGTGTGTGTGTGTGTGCGCTCGTGTGCACATTCCATTTTATGGTAGCCCATAAGGAATTGTAGTTTGGTGTTTCAGCTGTATTAAATATATTAAAAAGAAAAAAAGGACAGTCTAAATATAAGAAGGTGTTCAAAGAATTTAGAAGAGGTTAAAAGAATGAAAAGTAATACAGTTGCCTCAGAAACTATCAAAGACTATTATTTCCTATTTAAAACTTATTGCACAGAAAGTCCATAACTTTTTGATAAATTAAAACAAATTCAGAGTAATTTTTTTTATTAAATCACATTAAACTCCAAAGGATTCATGAAGAGAACTTCATCATGACCTGACTTTCATATTCCACTCCTGATTAATTCTGTTATGTATGTTCAAGTGCAGAAATTTATTTTCCATACACATTTTCTTCTGACATCCCAATCCATATAAAGTAAAGTGAACATGCACGAGCACCACACTCTGCCCTCTCTCCTCTCTCAATTACACCAATTTTAATATGCTAATCAGAGCTACACCTCTTTTCATAGTCAGGAAAAATGGCAAAAGCAAGCAGGAAGTCATTAAAAAAAAACCCTCAATGTCAGTGAGGTAGAGGTGCTACTTTCAGAGGTAGAGTCCAGAAATACATTTTATTTGGCACTCTGTCCTCTGGCATTGAGAAAAGAAAAAAAAAGAAAGTGGGAGAGTGTGGCGGAGGCTGTTAATTTTTTTTCCCCATGTAAAGCGACCTTGGGTTTGTGAAAGGTGCTATATCAATGTAACATGTTTTATTATTATTATTATTATTATTATTATTATTATTATTATTATGTAGTGGGGTCAAAGAACTGCCTGGAAAATGAAATAAAAAAAGTAGTACTCCAACATTAAGGTTGACATCGAGTGGAGGACTGCTGCCCACTGCTAAAGTGTGGCAAGAATGGGCAGCGGGGCAGGAGTCAAGGAACTCGTTCCATTTGAACAGAGAATTTCCTCTGCTGTGGGTGACACTGTTCTTCCCAGAGTACTGGTGGCATGTGAGGGAGACTCTGATTGTGTACAAGATCACAGTGAAGGTAAAGAAATCTCCATTTATTTGGGAAACCTACTAGATTTACCTTTACAATGGTCTTTATGCAAGAGCTTTCCCATACCATACCAGAGAAACATTGCATGTGCAAAGATGCAATGCTATAGGCCTTCTTTTGTCAATTCAAACCGAGTAAACACGGGTTCTTCCCTGGTCATGACAATTCAGATAGGACCTGGGTCACAACTTGGGAGAGATACATAACAGTGAACACACAGGCTGGAAATGGGCAGATATCTCACATCTCACACATTCTTTCTTTCCTCTTGGTGTGTGTACACATGGAATGGTGTGAGCAGGTGCTCATGTGTGCTTTAATTTCATAGACATGGTACTACTTGGGGACAAACAGAGCACAGCAGCTCATTGCATGAAGAGTAGTGCCCAGGGGGCAGCCATGACCTGAAGCAGCCTTGGGCCCAAAGGGCCACTGGTTCAATTCCCAGGACAGGCAGGAAAAATAAGAAGGGAGTTGAGTGAATGAACAGCACTTACCCCTCCCACTGTATCATGGGTGAAGTCCCCTTGAGCAAGGCACCTAACCTCCAAGTGCTCCTGGAGTGCCGTAGCACAGCTGCCCACTGCTCTGGGTATGTGTGTGTGTGTGCTCATTGCTCACTTGTGTGTGCATGCGTATGTTCACTGCTTCAGATGGGTTAAATGCAGGGAAGGAATTTCACTGTGCTTGAATGTACATGTGACCAAATAAAGGCTTCTTCTTCTTCTACTATTAATAATAAAGGAGATGGGTGAGAAAAAGTGTGTGCTTTATTTCAGCTGCAGTGTTTTCATCCAGAACTCATGCACATCCTGAATAATTTTAGTGGACAAAAATCAGCATGTGCAGCTTTTTTAGTCTTGTTTCACCTACTCAAAAATAAACTGCAGTAAAGTCTGGAAGTTTGCACTTGAGTTGTTCATTTGTTCTCCTATGTGAGTGTGCTTGCAGAACAATGCACTGAAATCACTGTGCATCCTCATTTACAAATAGATCTGGGTGGTGCCATTCACATTTATATTGACCCTGGTCAGACTCCAGTCCAACAACCTCGAGAGGTGGGTTGCAAAGTCAAGTCTGACAACACAGACTGACCTTTTCAAACACAAATCAGTGTGGGTGTAACCCTGGTTGGTCACTTGGTTTTGAAAGGGGTACATGTGTACTTGGACCCAGAGAACGTTTTGCCAACATTCAGCGATCAACCTTGTGATTGTATGATCAGATTTATGTTCTGGACACTTGGGTAAGGGGAGGGATAGAGCTGGTGGCAGTTACTGTGCAGAACATCCACTACATTAATGTAGTAAATCTGGGAGAGCTTCATGTGTTACCTGGGAGCAATTTTATCGAGATCAGTTTCGCTAGTGTTCCAGGGGTTTATGCCATCACTTTATTCACTCATGTTGGTTTTCTGGTTACATTATTAGTACAAGAGCTAGCTTAGACCTCAACATTATCAACACATTGGGAAAACAGCAAAGAAATCCATCTCTGTGCTGAGGGTCTGTTGGAAAAGTTTATAGCACAACAAGACATGGAAAATGAAGTGGAGAGGCTATCACACTTAACTTGTGCTGGAGAACACTATCCTGTGAATTTCTACAGTAACTCCATAAAACACAGCTGAGATTCAACAATTTACAGTCATCAAGCATACAGTCTAGCAGCTTGTTACAAATGGGTTTCGACTTTACCTTCAACTGTATCATATGATTTACCAGGTTTTACAGGTTTCAGCAAAATTTCCATTCCAACCACATCTCAAAAAACACACAAAGACCTTAAACTGGTCCAGAAAATCTGGACATGGTGAAGTTTCTTCTTTTTCTCTGCTTTGGAGTGGGAAACAAGAATTTCACATGTATTTCTGATGGAAAGATATTCACTCCCGTATGCCCTTTTCACCCCCTCAATTGCAGGAAAGTATCTTACAAAAGAAATGCTTCTGTACACACACACTATATGTGCTTACACTTTGTGGCAAATGGATTATATTTAATGCAGATTATGTTCCAGTGTGAGAGAAAAATGTCCAGGAAATGCGTTTTCATTCCAAAAATGTCTCTCTGGAGTCTGTATCAGATGAAAATTCTTCACACCCTAAAAGTAAGAAACCAAAAGTTTTATATTTAAACTGATATCCTCAACATGAACAATAAACATCAAAGTAAATGTTTAATGTTGATATAATTTGCATGGATTACTGCACTTTTATATCTGGAATATACTGTGGAGTTGAAATTACTTATTTTTATTATGTTTACAGCATTTAGCCGACGCCCTTATCCAGAGCCACTTACAGAATTGTGTGTGGGCGTCACTACATGCAAATCAGCTGTGCCAAGAACACACTTCACACAATACAGGTGATCAACTTAATCTCAAAAGTACAAAGAAAATCAGGCTTTCTGTCAGAAATATTTAGCTCAGTTTAGCTGACACAAATATATTTAACACAACTTTATGTATAATTGCAAATCAGTTGTGCCAGTAATTTACAGTGATTGGCATTCATCAATATATGCACTGAGTACTGTGATCAAATCAGGGAAAAAAATCTTTGTGGAACTAAATATAATGATTTTCTTCCTCAGGATATTTGATGCTGAACCTAAAACCTCTGCTTCAGTCTCAATATTAGAGAATGTGTCTTACTGAGGAGCAGGTCATGTGACTCTCGGAGAGATGATCTTACCCCAGTGTCTCCAGTTTACAGTGAGGATTCTCCAGTACAGCAGAGAGACGCTTCACTCCTGAGTCTCTGAGTTTGAGTTGCAGTTTGAGGAGAATCCTGAGGGAAAGTGTTACAGGTTAACCTCACACACGTGTCATTTAAAGAAAATGGGAATGGTTGTGTTTTACCATCACCTGCTTCGTTTGAAAGAGCAAAGAGATGACATTATTGAAAAAAGCACCAACTGAACACGGCCAAAGCCACAGAGAGACACAAACACACCCTCACATCTATTTATCTGGCAACTTTTATACCTCATGCAAGAAGAAACACATCTCAGTTATAAGTTGGATTTTGTAACATTCCAGATATTTCAGTTCGGGGGCTGCATTATAGAAAAGACATTTTAAGCTCCAAGTTCAATACAGAATCCACAAACGTCCAAAAACTAATCTAAAATTACTCAATAAAAAAACAGGTGATTCCCAGTGAAATAAAGAAAAAAAAACTTTTTGCAAGGGATGCTGACCAAGTTGTTCAAATGAATATTAAACTTTTTTATATTTAACAGAAATTGACAAAGTTGCAAGTATATTTTATTTTAATACTGTAATAAAGAATATTAAAAAATGCCCTATTATACAGTGAAGTATGTCACAGACTGGTTTATAAAAATATGGAAAATTGCCACACAATTTTAAATTGTTTTCTTGTTTTGAGGGGGAAAAATAATAAAAGCAGTGTGAGAGATCTTTGCCTGTTATAATTTATTTAAATTTTTTTCCCTCTCTTCATGGATTGAAACCTTGTTGTGGTGAATGATTTCAGTCGAGCCACATTATTGAACAGATCTAACTGGAGAGGTCAGACCAAGAGCTATTCTAATGACTCCACCCACCCAATCCTACAACCACACACAGTAGAACATCTGGTGACTGGGCCACCAACATAACCTGGTAGGGTTCAGGATCACCACCTGCAGAATGGAGGGTGGGTGTCAGGGCCAATGCCAGTCCTGCAGCAGACTTGTGTTGGGCTGATGGACTGCACCCTTTAAATGGAAGCTGGATTGGGGAACATGAGATGGAAAGATAAGGAGATTGATATATTTGGTCTTATGTCCACACACGGTTAGGGCTCTTGTACCAAACCTCTAGATTAGGAGTCGTCTCTCCTACAACAAAGGAGATAAGCCTCAGGTGGATGTGGAGCTCCTCACTAGGCTCAGGCTGGGGCCTTAAAGTTGGAGTTTTTCCCAGTGGACAAGAGGGCTTCCTCCATATGGTTTCGATGCTCAGGAAAGAAACCTCTGACTGTTTTTTTTTTTTTTTTGCTTCTGCACCCAATCGCAGTTAGAAGTATTTAACGTTTGAGAGAGTAAAGGTTTGTGGCTTTTGGAAGAGTAAAATTTGACAGGTCTCAGTCAAAGGCCATCATAAATCAAATCAGTGTTGACAGGTTAATGATAATCGGAGCCCACTGAAAATCTAAATGTGCTTTTAAACACAGATGTAAAAAAAAAAAAACGTGTAAGAAAATGTCACATTATTTTATTACAACTTTATTTTTTCCCAAGGAATTGTGTCAATTAGACATACAAACACAAGCTTTTACACACACACACACACACACCCCAATGGAATTTAAAATGTATGGCGTTATGAATGAGGGCTTCATGAACATTATTATTAGTTGATTGGCTGATAAGTGGTGGGTCTCTGATCCACTGTGTACACGTCTCTGCAAAATCACCAAAATGTTCTTCATTCTCCAATGTGAGAGAAAACTGTCCAGGAAATGCTGCTGTGAGTCGAGCACATTTCATTCAAAAATATCTTCACTGGAGTCGGTATCAGATGAAGATTCTTCAGATGATGAACTGGAACAAAAACAAAAGTTTTTTTTTTAATGAACCTGACAGGTTGAACATGAACATTAAACATTAAATTAAAAAGTGAAAAGTTTAAAAAATCCCCAGTAACTCACTGAATATGAACCTGTTTAAAATCAATAGCTCTTTATAGAAATAGGACCAGGTTACAGAAACTTTCTTCAATAAATAAACAGCATCATACAATGTTAATGAGTCTAAAGACATGCAGTTAGGTTGACGTGGGGTGGCCTTGAGCTGAGGTGCCCTTGAGCAAGGTACTGAACCCCTGACTGCTCCCCGGGCGCTCTGGGCTGCCCACTGCTCTGGATGTGTGCACGCGTGTTCACTGCTTCAGATGGGTTAAATGCAGAGGATGAATTTCACTGTGCTTGAAGTGTGCATGTGACAAAGGTTTCTTCTTCTTCTTTCTTCTTCTTAAATATTTGTGTGTGTGTGGAAAGAGAGAGAGAGAGAGAGAGAGAGAGAGATGTTTAACTGAAATATGAATAAATCACATCAAGTGCTGTAGTTTAACACTGAAGACTTTCTTTTTTTCCGGAGTCTCTGAGTTTATTCCCGGTCAGATCCATTTCTCTCAGGTGTGAGGGGTTTGATCTCAGAGCTGAAGTCAGAGCAGCACAGCCTTCACCTGAGATTTCACAATAACTCAACCTGCAGAGAGACAATGACACACTCTTCACTCTCTCAGTTCAGGACACACAGATCAGTTCAGCAGGAACTTTTTCATCAAAGAGACACTGCAGTCTTTAATCACAATGAAATACAGAAACTTCATCATGAATTACACAAGAGCAATAACTAAATAACAAATTCTTTTTAGTGTGTGTGTGTGTGTGTTTGCCAGCTCCATGAGAATGATTCCTCTTGACTGTAAAAACTCGGCAGTGAAACATGTATCTTTTCACATGCAGGTTTTTATGTTTCTTAATAACTGAGATGAAACCCTCGATATAAGTTTTAAATGTAAACATGGTGATAGCAGCTACACTGTGTTCACCAGGACTGAAAGCCTGAGATGTTTCCAGTGTGGGGACATCGGGGATAAAAAGTTGAGTTGGTGACACAGAGCTGTGCAGTCGGGGAGCTCAGGGGGCGACACGGCCGAGATACAGCACCAACAGGGCAAAAACGGTCAGCAGGAGAGCAGAAGAGGTCAGTGCTGAGCCCAGCACTAATGCTAACGATGCTAACATGGCAAACAGTCCTGACACTAATGCTAATGCGTGTACAGATGCTAATTCTAACATGGGGGCTGTCTATAGCATCACTGCTAAACCTGAAGTGACTCCAGATGTTAGCAGTAGTGCTAGTGGTGATACCGGCCTTAATGCTGACACTGTCACTAATCCCACAGAGCTGCAGCAGGAGAACACACAAGACTCCAACTAAAGAAAAATGGAGCCAAGAAACTTGGCAAAGGTGAAGAAAACTTAGTTAAAGAAGAAAAAATATGTATTTTCAGGTTTTGCCTCAGGTAAGTAAGTAGGTGTTTCAGGTGCTCCAGGGGTTGGCAAGAGGTGGCATCTGTTTCTACACAAGGTGCCCCAGTTGTCTCAATAATGTAGGACCTTGGCATGTCTGCTGTAGACAAAACTGTGCCTCTTTTGAGCATATCTTTGACCCACACCTGATCTCCAGGTTGCAGGTGTGGCAAGTCATGTGCTCAGTGTCTGCAGTCATAGTTTTGTTGCTGTTTTTGTCTGTATCTCTGTTCTGTTCTTTTCAGTTTTTCCATGTCTGCACATCTCAGTTTGACCTGGGATGGAATGACAGGAACAGTTGTTCTTATTCTCCTCCCCATGAGGAGTTTTGTGGGACTGTCCATTCGCCAGAGGTGCAGTACAGTAGACCATGAGGGTTAGGTAAGGATCATTTGGATTTCTTGAGAAGACTTTCATGGCAGCACGGTGGTGTAGTGGTTAGCGCTGTAGCCTCACAGCAAGAAGGTCCGGGTTCGAGCCCCGTGGCCGGCGAGGGCCTTTCTGTGCGGAGTTTGCATGTTCTCCCCGTGTCCGCGTGGGTTTCCTCCGGGTGCTCCGGTTTCCCCCACAGTCCAAAGACATGCAGGTTAGGTTAACTGGTAACTCTAAATTGACCGTAGGTGTGAATGTGAATGGTTGTCTGTGTCTATGTGTCAGCCCTGTGATGACCTGGCGACTTGTCCAGGGTGTACCCCGCCTTTCTCCCGTAGTCAGCTGGGATAGGCTCCAGCTTGCCTGCGACCCTGTAGAAGGATAAAGCGGCTAGAGATAATGAGATGAGAAGACTTTCAATTGTCCTTACAGCACACTCAGCCTCCCCATTGCTCTGTGGGAAATGGGGACTGGACGTCACATGTTTGAAGCTCCAATCCTGTGCAAACTTTCTGAAGGGCTCAGATGCAAACTGTGGCCCATCATCCAAGCACACTTCTTCTGGTATCCCGTAACATGTAAAGATAGACTCGAAGTGCTCAATCACTGCTTCTGACATCATGGATGTTAGTCTGACCATTTCAAAGTATCTTGAGAAATAGTTCACAATGACCAAGGAATGCTTGTTTCCTGTCTGAAACAAATCTGTACCTACAGTGGACCATGGCCTTGATGGGAACTCTGTAGGGAGTATCGTTTCTCTGAGATTTGTTCTCTCGTGGGCACATGTGCCACAGTTCTCTATCATTTTTGTCAGCTCTCTGCTGAGGCCTGGCCACCACACAGAGTGCTTAGCTTTCTCCCTGCATTTGATTATTCCCAGATGGCCCTCATGCAGCTTGGACAGCACGTCTGCTCTGAGTGATGTTGGGATTACTATCCTGCTGCCATAGAGGAGCAGACAATTTTTGACCATGAGCTCACCTGAGAATGGCAGATAGGGCTGGAACACTTTCAATAGGGAACTTCTCTGCCATCTCTCCACACAGAATTTCTTCAGTTGTTGGAGAATGGCATTGTCCTGATGCGTCTGTATTTCTTGGAGTCTCTTTTCTGTAGCTGGCAGGCTTGCAATGACAGGATCAACATACAGGTTGATTTCCTCCTCTTGCAGACCCTCTGCCATGTTGCTGACAGGAGCTCTGGATTAGTGATGGGAAGTTTGGCTCTTTTCAGAGAGCCGGCTCTTGTGGCACGGCTCCCAAAGAAGAGCCGGCTCTTTCGGCTCACAAACGGCTCTTAATTTATTATCATCTGTAGCCTCATATTTTAACCTAACTTGGCAAATATGAATGATTTGTGTGTTGATAAACCCTTTTGTATTTAGTATTTTTATGAGAAGCCTTATAATTGCCTAATTTTGTGTATTTGTTTTGTTACAAAAGCAGGCATTCTTACTTTTAATATTTTAATCAAACTTTTAATTTTAATTTAACACAAAAACAAATGAAGAAAACACTGCAAACAAATCCACAGAACAGAACCAGAACCAAACTCAGTAACCAAACAGTATGTCCTCAATGCAGATTGGCATTAAAAAAAATCAAATGCCTCAGCTTGGATGGGCTGATGCGGTTTCTCCTCTCAGTTAATATTTGCCCTGTTTTTGAGAAGACTCTCTCTGAAGGAACAGATGTCTCCCCTCCATCACCTTCACCAGGTATGGGAAGACTGAGGCCTTGGTCTGCCACCAGCTCAGTGGGTCTTCTGCTCGTTGGATGAGGGGCTCCTCAAGATAACATTGTATCTCCATTATAACATCAGCTGTAGTATTTCTCCTTGCAGCATCTCCTGTAGCTCTTTTATCAAAGAGCCTCCACACAGCAGAAGTTTGTGGCTCCTCCTCCACTTGGCCCTCTAATGGTGGATCTGGCTGGCTGCTGGGGGTGCATTTTGCTGCTGCGGCAGTTATTCTCTGAGGTGCCTCGTCAACAGCTCTGTTGTCACTGAATGCAAGCTTTTTTAACCTAGGATCCAGTAATGTGGTTTCTGAGGTCCATACGCAGAAATTTTCGGTCCATGGCTGAACAAAGAGCCGCAACCAATTCCTTTACTTTCTGCACAGTTACTGTCAGTTGGTGTTGGGCTGTCACCCGCTGAAGACCTTTGCAAAGCAGGAGCATTTTGGAGGCTGTGACATAGCTGAAGGAGAGAAAACAGCAACTTTTAAAATTAGGCTTTTTTTTAAATTATGCGGCATATTGCTTTTTTCAATTTAGGTTTGTCAATCATGTGTGTTGTTTCTGCAATGTTTAATAGTGACTGAATAGTAGTAGAGAAAAAAACAATTGTCCAACGTACCTCTCTGCACTTATCTCCACAGTCACCTCCTCAAATAGTTGCAGGACGGTGCAGACCTCTTTCACCAGCTCCCATTCCTCTTGACTTACCGTAACATATCAACAGGTGCATTGATGAGGGCCAGGGTGGAGATGATAACATGTTTTGTTTCAAGAATGCATTTCAACATATAAAATGTTGAGTTCCACCTGGTAACACACTCTTGTTTGGGCCTCAGTTCGGGCAACTCCATCTGGCGCTGTGTGGACTTCAGCTTCTCTGCAGCTACTGTGCTTCTGTGGAAAAACTCCACAATAGCCTTTACCTTGTCCACGGTTGTTTTCATCGCCTTCAGGGAATCTCTTATCATCAGGTTTAATGTATGCGACAGACATGGGTGCTGGGTCCACTTCAGATTTTTTATGGCTTTGGTGATCACTCACACAGCACACCATTTTGTCCTGTACTTGCCACTCATTTACCACTCTTAAAAGCTCCTCTACCAAGTTTTCTGCAGTGTGTCTGTCAGTGAACTCAAAGCAGTCCAGCAGGCAAAATGTCATCTTGTAATTTTCAATAAAGTGGCAAGTGACGGACATGAAAGAGCAGGTGGTTCTAGAGGTCCAGCAGTCAGTTGTCAGGCAAACTGATGGAGCTTTTTTCACCCTGTCTTACCATAATACACGTTCTGTGTCATATAGTTTTGGGATCATTGTTTGGGACAGTGTTTTTCTACTGGGTAGAGTGTACATGAGATTTACGGCTTTGACAAAACTTTTAAAACCTTTGTCCTCCACAATGGAAAAGGGCTGGAAATCACTGGCAATCATTTTAGCCAACTCCTCATCAATACTGTGCTGTTTGGCTGGGGTCATCTGCTTTGGTATAAACGGACTTATTTTGCTTTGAGTTGCAGTAGGAGGGGTTATACTTGCACTACTAGTAGCTGCTGCAGCAGTTGTTGGTTTGGGACCAGACACACCAGGGTCAGTAGATGTTGAGCCAGCTTGCCCTCTCTCCTCCAACTGCACTGTGGGATGGACAGTTCTGATGTGTCTGTGCAGGTTTGTGGTGGAACCTGCTCTTACTGTTATTTTCATTTTACAGGGAAGGCACTCTGCTCTGCTATTCCCAATATCTTTAAACTGCAGCCAGATGCTGCTTCGTTTATGGGTGTCAGTCATATTTACGTGTTTTTGCGATGCACTCGCACTCTCCTCCTCACCGCTGTCTACTGTCTCACTCACTGACGGGGACAGACAAACGCTCCACCTGAGTGCCGCGTCTGTCCCCCTCTCTGTTTTCACATAAATGGTATGATCCTATATCCTCACATGTGATTGGCAGCATGGTGGCCTTGTGGCCAATCAAAACAAAGTTCTGCCGTGAGCAGAGCTGAGCCACTGAGAGTGAGAGCTGAGCAGTGAAAGGAAAAAAAAAAAGTGGGGAGCCGGTGCTCACTCGATGGGATTTGGCTCTTCTGATTCACTACAAAGCATCAGCTCTTAGAGCGAATGGTTTTGCGCATGACACATCACTACTCTGGATAGCACATTTGCGGTTGCAATGTTTTTGCCAGCCACATGTGAGATGGTATCGGAGAACCTCATTAGTCTCATGCGCAGATGCTGTATGCGTGGTGGGAGTTCATCTAAGCTCTTGGAGCCCAGCAAGGGAACTAGAGGCTTGTGGTCGGTTTTAATATGGAAGCTTTTCCCAATGAGGAACTCAGCAAACCTCTCACAGGCCCATGTTGAAGCAAATGCCTCCTTCCCAATCTGGGCGTATCGCTGTTTGGTACCTTTTTTGTCTTGCTTACGGTATTATTGCAATGCTTCTTGAGACTTTAGTTTGTACATGTTTGATATGTGATTTCCAATTGATTCTGTCATCTATGGTTACCCCCAAAAATTAAATTTCATGAACTCTTTCTATTTCAACTCCATCTATTTTTATTAGTACCTGTGTATTCAGTGTACAATTACCAAATAACATTATTTTTGTCTTGCTCAGATTTAGTGATAACCTGTTTCTGTCGAACCATTTTTTAGTTTGTTCATTTCTATAGTGATGTCCTTCTGTAATTTTTGTAAGTTATCCCCAGAATAGGAAATATTTGTGTCATCAGCAAACAACACAAAATGCAATACTTGACTTTACATAAACGTATGGGCACTGTGTGAGACGGCTGCCTCTCCAGTAGCTCTGTAAACCTTTTTTTCCACCTTTTTTTACTTTTTTGCTCTTCTTACGAAGACATAGTGTGTTTAACTATATAACATGGATATGTTTAACTTTAACATGTAACCAGGAGCCAGTTTTCTCACTTATTTGAGAGAGGAGCTGCTGACCCTGAAAACAATGGGACGAGCTGGGATATGACGCCCCATCCCAGCCGAGCTGAGGAGGAAACCCAGGGGCTGCAAAGCTGGAGCTAAGCTAAAGGCTAGGCTAGTGGACAACCGGCAGCGCTACAAACCATCCATTCCCTCTGTTATCATGGGGAATGTGAACATGCTGCCGAAAAAAGTCGACGAGCTTTCTGCTCTGAACAACCAGCGGATTTACCGGGAGAGCAGCTTATTTATCTTTATGGAGACATGGCTAACACACCTTGTACTGGATGCTAACGTTGACCTGCGGGGATTCACTGCTGTGAGAGCCGACAGAGACACTAACTCATGCTGGGAAAGCAAAGGTGGGGGACTCATCATTTATGTTAATAATTGCTGGTGTAACCCAGGACATATCTCCGTAAAGACAATTTTATGTTGCCCGGACTTGGAGCTGCTAGCCGTTAGCCTGCGGCCATATTATCTGCCGAGGGAGTTCAGTCACGTGATCACCATCTGTGTTTACATCCCTCTGAAGGCAGATGCAGCCGCTGCATGTGAGAGGATTCACTCTGTCACAGCAAGGCTGCAGACACAGCACCCTGAGGCATTTATCATGATTTCTGGGGACTTTAATCATGCTACTTTGGACTCTACTTTGGCTGCTTTTTACCAGGCTGTGGATTGTCCAACAAGGAACAACAGAACAATTGACTTGCTGTATGCTACCCAGATAGCAGAGGGACGTTGAAACGGCGCCGATTCTTGGTCAGAATGGTCGGTTTCCGTCGTAAGTCAGAAAATCAACGCTGAAACGGCGCCGTGAAACGTCGATTTCTCCGCCGTCGGAGAAGGTCGATTTATCACTGTTGAATCACCATGGGTAAAGGTTGATCTGTCGACCGTCAGAGAAGGTCGAATATACGATGTTGAACCATCGTCACTTTTGCCGGCCAGTTTTCAACATTAGTAGCAACTAATTCTGGCCCGTAGCCAGGGGGGATCGGAGGGTTTGTTCGATTTCCCCCCCCCGCGCCCCGGACACACACGCCCCTCAAGATTACTCAAGATTTATTCATTTGTTCATGTCCGATGAATATACATTGATTCACATTTAAATTTACAATATCAAATCCAGACTAATCAAAAAAGAAAAGCAGACTAAGTGAGGACGAGTTAGAAAAACGGGTTCATTTCTCCTATGTTTATGTTTACACGTTTTGTTCAGACTGCTTTACACCCCAATCCAGTGGGTGGCGGTAATGCCCCCATTAGACCCCTTTCACTGACGTCACCCGAAACCGGAAGTAAACAAACCCTGCGCCACATTGGAAGACCAACAAACTCGTGATTTGGGGGAAATAACGGCAGCGCGCGGTATGTGAACCCACGAGGCACTTGGTTCATCATAAACCTACAATGGTAAACTTTTGTGCTGTGTTAGGGTTCTAACAAAGCTGATGGGAAAGGGGAAAAGAAGTCTTTCTACAGAATACCAGCTGTGATTGAGACACAAGCAAACCAAGGAGCTTTCTGCCGGGAGACAGAGAGAGGATTTAGCTGCTTTATGCAGAGCGGATCTGAATACTTCAAGTCTATTTTGTTACTGGTAAGTCACTAGGCTAGAGTGTTGTAGAACATTTTTTTTAAAATGTTTACTGAATAAAAACATCCTTAATTTTATCAAATATTCTCTACTCTATATTTCATTTCTTTCTTTTGTTTTAATTTTCCTCCCTCCATCCCTCTTTGGATTTTAAATATAGTTTTTCCCCATGTCCAAATAATGAGGTAGGGTGGCATTTAGAAACCCATAGCCTACTGCTGACTTTCTTTATCAATGCTGCATCAAATTAATTTTGGTTATGTTTTTCTGTTTCCATGTACAGGTGTCTGCGCCGCAGGAGGAATATAGGCCACAATTATAAATTATAAATAAATCATAAAATGTTTCTAAGAACTTGTTCAAGTGTGTTCTGTTCCTTATAAATGTTAAAAGTTATGCCTCATTAGATAGCTTGACAAACATTAGGAGAGGTGCATTGTTGCATGCATTTTTATATCCTGTTGTACATTAAACAGGACGTAGCCTACGCACATTGATATAAATTAAGTTTCACTTTCATGGTTGAAGTATGTGTGTGTGTGTTCATCCTAGGCAAGAGCCCCGATGCTTTATTGTTAGCTAGTTTAATTTAGCCTGTTTTGCTTAATTTGTAGCCTTCCTGTTGTACATAAAACAGGAAGTAAAGTTGGATGAATCATCGCCGAAAATTAAACTATAAATCGACCGAAATCTGTAGTTGAATAAAGGGTGAAAGGGGGTCTATTCTCTGTCGGGCACCATCCACTTTTCAACGTCGTTTCAACGCAAACTCGTATGAGCAAAGTGGTGTTGAATCAACGCCGGTGATCCACGATGATTCGACGGCGTATGGTCGAAGAACATGCCGATGATTCCCCGTCGAATCAACGCCCTTTTGCTATCTGGGTAATGTGAGGGATGCATACAGAGTCACACCCCTCCTCCCACTAGGGAAGTCTGACCACAACCTGGTTCTTCTACAGCCAAAGTACACCCCCTTGGTTCAAAGGCAGCCTGCAACAACTACTGTAGCTCCATCAGGAGGTGGTCCCCTGAAATGGAAGATTTCCTCACAGCCTCTATGTCCTCACAGCCCACACTGTGAGGACATAGAGGGGCTGAGACACTGTCTGACTGTAACACTGTCTGTGTTACGATCACCTGGCTCAAGGGCAATGTAACATAAAAGGAAACCACACGCAGACAAAAAAACATTTAGAATATTTATTAAATAAAGAATAAAGTAACGTGTATGCAAGATCAGTTGTGTGTATGTGTTGCAAAGAATGTCTAGGGGTGTTCAAACTAACGCAAAATCGGCCAAAGGAGGAAGGGGAGGCCCCGCCAAAATGGACCACTGGTCTTTTTTATACCCTGTCCAATTATAGACGCGCACCTGCGCTAGATCACCTAGTTGGACAGGGAAATAGGTTAACCAGGTAGGCAGAGCTACCAACAATAAGCAGAGCGTCACACCCTCCCCCTTAAAACAGAGGCCCACTAATGGGACTCTACACAATTACACCAAAAAACAAGCTAAACATAAAATAATAGATACAAATGGGCCTTACAAAAAACACTATATTCCACAACAAAATGTACACCATTTTCCAACAATAATACAGCCATACAGTAAATGCATCCTCAAATGTATAGCCATACCCACGTACACCATCTCCCCCTGCAACCACCCCCAGTGTCCTGAACTTCAGCAACACCGGCGCCTGGGAAGCAATTTAAGAAGAACAGAGCACGGGAAAAAGCAGAAGAGTGTGAGACGGTCAGCACATGACTACAACTCACCACCCGGGGTGCGCGACAAAGCATCTGCCACTACATTATCCACACCCCGGATGTGTCGGATAACCAGACTATAAGGCTGCAAAAACAGGGCCCACCTCATCAGACACTGGTTTGGACTCTGCAAAGAGTGTAAAAAGGTTAGTGGGTTGTGGTCTGAATATACTACCACTGAATGTGACCCACCCCCAACATAGACATCAAAGTATTGCAGAGCCCACACCAGTGCCAGGGCCTCCTTCTCAATTGTCGAATACAAAAGTTGTTTATTAAATTTTCGCGAAAAGTAACTGACAGGCCTACCCACACCCTGGTCATCCTCCTGCAAGAGTACAGCCCCTGCACCAACATTGCTGGCATCCACCTGCAATTGAAAAGGCTTGTCCGGCCTCGGGGCAGCCAACACCGGTGCGGTGCTCAGCAACATCTTCACCTGCTCAAAAGCCTCTTGACAGGAAGGAGACCAGGTAAAAGAGACTTTGTCCTTCAGTAGGTCAGTAAGGGGAGACACAACAGTAGAAAAATTAGAACAAAACCCCCTATAATAACCTACCATTCCCAAGAACCGCCTCAACTCCTTTTTGGTACTAGAAGGAGGAAATTTATCGATGGCCAACACTTTTTCTCTCACAGGTCTCACCTGCCCCTGCCCCACAACCTTCCCCAGATATACAACTGTTGCCCTTGCAAACTCGCATTTTGCCAAATTTACAGTTAGATTTGCTTCAACCAAGTGAGTGAACAAGGCATGAATCCGATTGATATGCTGTTCCCAAGTGTCAGCTGCCACGATACAATCATCCAGGTACACACCGCAACCATCTAGACCTACAATAACACAATTCATGCATTCCTAAGACCAAAACTCATGACATTATACGAATATAGGCCAGATGGTGTCACAAAAGCTGAGATCTCCTGAGCCCTAGGTGTTAAAGGTACCTGATAGTAACCTTTCAGGAGGTCTAATTTGGTGATGTATCGAGCAGAACCAACAAGATCAATACAGTCGTCAATCCTGGGGAGTGGAAAGGAGTCAGGTTTAGTTACCATGTTTAATTTACGATAATCAGTACAGAAACGAAACGTACCGTCTGGTTTCCCTACTAAAAGACACGGCGACGCCCAGCTGGAATATGAGGGTTTTGCCAAACCGTTATCCAGGAGGTATGTTACCTCTGTGTCCATAAACCTCTTTTTATCTGGTGAGACGCGATAAAAGCATTGCCTGATGGGTTTAATATCACCAACAATTTCAATGTCGTGCTGTATCCAATGTGTGCATGTAGGTGTATCATGAAACAATGAGGGAAAAGACAAAATGACAGATTTCAGTTCTTCACGCTGTTCAGAAGACATGTGGATCAAAAAAGCATCCAAACCTTTCAACATTTGGGAGTTTTTAAGTCTAGGTAATAGCACAGAATCGTTGGGAGCGCCCTCATCCTCCCCAGCTACCACCTGAGGAGACTCGCAACGCAACCCATCTGCAATCAACGCAGATAAAACCTTACCATCAGATACCTCCGATTTCACACCCTGAGTGTAATACGGTTTTAACATGTTAATGTGGCAAAGCTGCGAAGATTTTTTTTAATCTGGCGTTGCCACCAAATAATCCAGCTCGGTGACCTGCCGAACAACGGAATAAGGACCAGAAAAACGTGCTTTAAAAGGTGAGCCTTGTAACGGCAACAGCGCCAGCACTTTATCGCCAGGGCTGAAACCGCGCTCCACTGCAGCACGATCAAACAACCTTTTCATTTTGCCCTGCGCTTTGGACAAATTTTTATTTGCCAGCTCACATGACAAAAACAATTTTCGTCGGAAACCTTGGACATACTCAAGTAAATTAACTGGAGGCTCAGCCTCATTAACACAATCTTTCAAAACAGAAAGGGGACCCCAAACTTTGTGTCCAAAAACTAACTCATTAGGACTGAAACCTGTGCTTTATTGAGTGACCTCCCTGGCTGCCAGCATCAGCCAGGGAAGGCCCTCCTCCCAGTCACGATCCAGCTCCAAACAATAGGTGCGCAATAATGACTTCAAGGTGGAATGAAACCGCTCGAGTGCGCCTTGACTTTGGGGATGATACACACTACTCAAACTATGTTTCACGTGTAATTCCTTCAACACCTGTGCAAACATGTTCGAGGTAAAATTACTCCCTCTGTCACTTTGAATAACTTTAGGAATACCAAAGATAGAAATGAATTGTGCTAGTGCTTTTACAATCAACCTGGTGGTAATGGATCTCAACAGGTAGGCTGTGGAATAACGTGTAGTCAGGCACATTACAGTCAACAGGTAAGCGGAGCCACTTTTCGATGGAGGTAATGGGCCAACACAATCAATTAGCAAATGCCCAAAAGGGCGACCCACTGACGGAATCGGATGGAGGGGTGCGGGCTTAATGCCCTGATTTGGCTTACCCGCTATCTGACAAATGTGGCAGACTTTAATAAATGCAGCGACATCCTTCTTCATACGATGCCAATAAAAATGCTGCAATAACCGGTTATAGGTCTTGCGAACACCAAAATGGCCAGCTACATCCCCATGAGCTGTCTTCAACACTACAGTTTTAAGAGAGTCAGGTACCACAATTTGGATAATATCCACCTCTAACTCCCCAAAGTGCTGCACCCATTTACGCACCAGTATGCCATCTTGCATAAAGTACCCAAGGTCTGCATTTTTCATATAGTCAGATGGCAAAGCACTTGCAATTAACTCTTTAAGATACTCATCTTTGTTCTGAGCTGCAATCAACTCGTCACGAGTTAAACAATCAGATAAGATAGGCAACTTTTTAACAGTATGCGTATCGACCAAACCCAGTGACATATCCACCCCCTGTGCATGACTTTTCGCCTTTGTTACAGCGTATGCACTAAAGACATCAGGGAAATCTACAGCGCAGTCATGCTCCTCTGTTCCAACAGGAACGACAGCCACTACTGGCGGAGGTGGAACACTAGGCCACACTCGTCCACCAGCCAAGTTGTTTCCCAAAATTACATCCACCCCCTCTACAGGTAACGATGGACGCACAGCAACAACTACTTCGCCCTGTACCAGATCTGAATGTAACAGTACCTTATGCAGAGGGACCGATAAAGTAGTCATACCAATCCCCCGAATCAAAACAAATCTCCCCGTGCTGGAGCTACAAGAAAAAGGCAAAACAGACTGCTTAACAAACGTTTCAGAGGCTCCAGTATCACGTAATATTTTTACAGCTACCTTCTCCGAACCATTTGAAAGAGAAACAAACCCGTCCGTCAAAAACGGACCATAGTGGTCTTCCACCCGTTCATTACCGGCATCATTCTCCACAGAAGGCGGAGCATCTGCCAGCGCACCAGATACCTCACCACCTGCAGACACACTCCTACAAGACGAGACATCAATTTCAACTTCACAAGAAACAGAACGAGCAACAGGCACCGCACACATCGACGGTTTAGGGGAAACAGGGCGATTTTGATTTTTCTTCCTGTTACACAACACGGGACATTCATTTTTCCAATGACCAAACTCTAAACAGTAATGACATTTGTTCTGCGAATCCTTACCGCGACCTGACTGGTCCAACCTGGATAGAGAACCGCCTTTGCCCCACTGATAACGACTTAGTCTGTTATCAGAATTCTGTCCATACTCTTGTTTTCTCTTGTGAATTAAAATAAACTCATCTGCCAATACAGCAGCATCTGCAACCGTTTTTACCTTCTGTTCATTAATGTAGGTAGCCACTCGTTCAGGCAATATTTTTAAATTGTTCCAACACTACAAGTTCACACAATTGTTCGAACGTTTTTACTTCTGCCGCTGCCAACCATCTATTAAAGAAACTGGTGAGTTCTCTCACAACTTCCATGTGCGTTTGTCGCTCAACTTTTCTCCAGTTTCTGAAACGCTGTCTATACGCCTCGGGAACCAAAGCAAATGCACGTAACACAGCTTCCTTAACAGCAGCATAATCCTTGCGCTCAGATACGGATAACGCTATGAATGCCTCCTGGGCTTTCCCCATAAATACACTCTGCAATAGCAGAGTGCGCTCCGCATCGGTCCAGCCCCACTCAACAGCGACATTCTCAAACAACAAAAAGAAAATATCAGGGTCCCTTTCATTAAACTTAGGCAACAATTTAACATTTTGAGATAACTGTCCATGCCCAGACAAAGTTTCCGACTTTTCAGCAAGCCGTTTCTCATGCTCAAGCTTCTGGCGCTCCAATTCATTTACTCGTTCATTCTGACGCAATTTTTCATACTCTAATTTCCTTTCCCGTTCACGTTCCTGCATCTGCATTTGCAACAACTCCCTTTGCTGCTCAAAAGTCAGCGCTGCAATAGCAGAACGCTGCGGAGAACCCATTTTTAAGGTCATAGATGCGGCTGCCATGCCTGCACCCTCGGAAAACGGCTTAACCAATAGAATGCCCAACTCAATCAACTTATTTTTCACTGACTCTTTCAGTTCAGCTTTCCTAAGTGCCTTAGGCAGATCCAGATCCAATTTATATTCTTCAGCAGTCTTACACAACTCATCCTTACTCATTCTATCCAAATCATCCTCAGATAAGGCCCCACGGCTCTCAGACAACGACATGTTTAACAACAACAAATCCGATTTTACCAGGATGAAGTACAATATCAGTTACCAAAATACAATTACCAATAGCTATTATCACAAAAAAAAAAAACAATTAAAATTTTTGGAGTCCAAACGCGCGGTGCAGGTAATCTCAGCATGCAACAGGAGAAACAAAACACACTTGAGCTGCCCCGCATCTACCTACAGGACAGAGAAAGAGGCCCTACTTATTTTAACCTAGTCTTCGTGTGCCCTCATACGATTGAACTGAAACAGTCCCCCCGCGTTCGACACACCAGAAGAACAAAATAAGAAAGGCAAAATATCAACCCGCGTTAAGCGCGCTTACCTGTGGTGGGGGTTCACGTTAGCTCTGGCGGATCTAAACCCGCCCTAATTACTCCAGTGCACAGAGACACCTGCAACCTGCTCTGACTTCCACCACAACAAAAATAGTGGCCCAAAAGTGTCCTCCCCTCTCCTTGGCGAACAAAAAACGCACCGAATCAAAACAAGATCTTAATATGCCACACCAAAACAAAAATCTGCGCACGGCTTCCAATTAAAAATGTACTTCATCTAAAAAGATAAGTACATCCCGCAGATTTAAAAACACCTCCCGGACGAGCCTCCAATTATGTTACGATCACCTGGCTCAAGGGCAATGTAACATAAAAGGAAACCACACGCAGATGAAAAAACGTCTAGAATATTTATTAAATAAAGAATAAAGTAACGTGTATGCAAGATCAGTTGTGTGTATGTGTTGCAAAGAATGTCTAGGGGTGTTCAAACTAACGCAAAATCAGCCAAAGGAGGAAGGGGAGGCCCCACCAAAATGGACCACTGGTCTTTTTTATACCCTGTCCAATTATAGACGCGCACCTGCGCTAGATCACCTAGTTGGACAGGGAAATAGGTTAACCAGGTAGGCGGAGCTACCAACAATAAGCAGAGCGTCACACAGATTACCTCAACTTCTGTGCAGACGTGGTCTCCCCTGCTAAGACTGTACGGTGTTACCATAATAACAAGCCATGGGTAACACAGGAAGTCAAAGCTGTCCTCAACAGGAAGAAGGCCGCCTTCAGGAGCAGGGATAGGGAGGCAATGAGAGCAGCACAGCAGGAGGTGAAACGCTGCATGAGGGAAGCTAAGGACAGCTACAGGAGAAAGGTGGAGCAGAAGCTGAAGGAGAACAGCATAAGGGAGGTCTGGGAAGGTGTGAAAACCATCACAGGCCACAATACAAAGACCAGAGTCATTGAAGGGACAGTGGAGAGGGTGAACGAGTTGAATGACTTCTTCAATCCGTTCAACCAGCCCATGTCCCCCCCCCTCACTGCAGCCATCTCTCCTTCTTCCCTCAACACACCTCCCCCCAGTCATCACAGCAGCCCCCTCCTCCCCCACCTCAACACAGACTCCTCTATGCATTACTGCAGACCAGGTCAGAGGTCAACTGAGGAAGCTTCACCCCAGGAAAGCAGCAGGCCCGGACAAGGTGTGTCCACAATTACTGAAGACCTGTGCTGCTGAACTGGGTGAACCACTCCAACACATCTTCAACCTCAGCCTGCAGCTGGGGAGAGTGCCAACCCTCTGGAAGACATCATGTATCGTTCCAGTTCCCCAAAAGAATCAGCCTCGCGAGCTGAACGACTTCCGACCGGTGGCGCTCACTTCACATCTGATGAAGACGTTGGAGTGGCTCTTCCTCAGCCTCCTCAGACCCCAGGTACAACATGCCCAGGACTGTCTGCAGTTTGCGTACCGGGCAGGTGTTGGTGTGGAAGACGCCATCCTCTACCTGCTACACCGAGCCCAGTCGCATCTGGATAAGGGAAATGGCACAGCAAGGATCCTCTTCTTGGACTTCTCGAGTGCCTTCAACACCATCCAGCCCCTACTGCTTCAGGACAAACTGAACAGGATGCGAGTGGACCCTTGCCTGGTCACCTGGATCTCCAGCTACCTCACTGACAGGCCGCAATATGTCAGGCTGAAGGACATCACGTCTGACACTGTAATTAGCAGCACTGGAGCACCCCAGGGCATGGTGCTGGCCCCTCTTCTTTTCACCCTGTACACCACGGACTTCTGCTACAACTCGGAGCTGTGTCACATTCAGAAGTTTGCCAATGACACAGCCATCATTGGGCGTATCAGTGATGACAGAGAGGAGGAGTATAGGAGCCTGGTGAGGGACTTTGCTGTGTGGTGCAACAGGAACCATCTGCAGCTCAACACCTCGAAGACCAAGGAGCTGGTCATTGACTTTGGGAGGTCCAGACCAAGGTCACGACCAGTTCTGATCGAGGGAGTCAAGGTGGAGGCTGTGGATTCCTACAAGTACCTCGGGCTGTGGCTGGACAGCAAGCTGGACTGGACTTGCAACACCAATCACTTATACAGGAGGGGACAGGGCAGGCTATACTTCCTTAGGAGGCTGCGGTCCTTTAACATCTGCAGGAAACTCCTGTCGATGTTCTATCAGTCTGTGGTCACCAGTGTCCTATTTTACATCATGGTGTGCTGGGGGGCAGTACATTCAAGAAGGACACATCCAGGCTGGACAAACTGATCAGGCGGGCCAGCTCTGTGGTTGGCGTGAAGCTGGACTCTCTGGTGACGGTGGCAGAGAAGAGGTCTATGGACAAACTATTGAACATCATGGACAATGCCAGTCACCCTCTGCACACCGTCATCAGCAACCAGAGGAGCCTGTTCAGTGACAGAATGCTCCTTCCCAAGTGCAGGATGAACAGACTTAAAAACTCCTTTGTCCCTCATGCCATCAGACTGTACAACTCCTCTCTGGGGGGGAGGAGGGGTAACAGGAGGACAGAGGATGGGAAGGAGCAGTAGCCTAGCCTAACAATAAGCAATACTGGACAATGTGCAATATAAAGTGCAATTACCTAAGGCCCCCCCCCCCCCACACTTACCCTAACCCCACTTCTCCCCCTTTCACCCCTCCCTCTCTTCCCCATATCTTATTCTTTTATATTTGTATATGTAAATACTTAATTTATTTTAATTTATCTAGAATGTTTATCTGTAATGATGCTACTGGAATCTTAATTTCCCTGAGGGAACCCTCCCAAAGGGATCAATAAAGTTTTATCTAATCTATATCATTAATGTACAAAATGAAAAACTTAGGGCCCAACACTGACCCCTGGGGGACCCCACAAGTAATGTCCAAACATGAAGAAAACACAATCACCCAATGTCACAAACTGCTGTTTCCCACTTAAATAACTTTTCACCCAATCCAGCACTATTCCCCTGATACCATATCTTTCCAGTTTCTTGATTAATGTTTCATGGCTGATTGTGTCAAAAGCTTTTTTTAAATCAATAAATACTCCAATAGCATATTGCTTGCGATCTATAGCATTTGTAATTTCTTTTATTGCCTCTATTATTGCCAACGATGTTGATCTGTTTGACCTAAACCCATACTGATTCTCAACAAGAATTTTGTGTTTTTCTAAAAATGTGTCCAATCTGTCCCCTCCTAGAACTGCCACCTTATTGTGGTGGAGGGGTTTGTGTGCTTGAATGATCCTAGGAGCTATGTTGTCGGGGGCATTACGCCCCTGTTAGGGTCTCCCAAGGCAGACAGGTCCTAGGTGACAGGCCAGACTAAGAGCAGTTCACCAAAACCCCTTATGGATAACAATCTATCAAGGACCGTGACGTCGCCCGGTATGGAGCAGCCGGGGCCCCACCCTGGAGCCAGGCCCGGGCTTGGGGCTCGTATGCGAGCGCTTGGTGGCTGGGCCTTTGCCCACAGGGCCTGGCCAGGCTCAGCCCGAAGCGGTGACGTGGGCCCGACCTCCTGTGGGTTCACCACCCACAGAGGTAGCTGTAGGGGGCTGGACCAATGTGGATTGGGCAGCAGTCGAAGGCAGGGGCCTCGATGACCTGATCCCCGAACACAGCGTCTAGCTGTTGGGACATGGAATGTCACTTTGCTGGGGGGGAAAGAGCCTGAGCTTGTGCAGGACGTTGAGAGGTACCGGCTAGAGATAGTTGGGCTCACCTCCACGCACAGCTTGGGCTCTGGAACCCAGCTCCTCGAGAGGGGCTGGACTCTCCACTTCTCTGGAGTTGCCCATGGTGAACGGCGGCAGGCTGGTGTGGGCTTGCTTATAGCTCCCCAGCTCAGCCACCATGTGTTGGAGTTTACCCCAGTGAACGAGAGGGTCGCCTCTCTGTGCCTTAGGATTGGGGAGAGGGCTCTTGCTTTTGTTTGTGCCTACGGGCCAAATAGCAGTCTAGAGTATCCGGCCTTCTTGGAGTCCCTGGGAGAGGTACTGAGAGGTGCTCAGACTGGGGACTCCATTGTTCTACTGGGGAACTTCAACGCTCACGTGGGCGACGATAGTGACACCTGGAGGAGCGTGATTGGGAGGAACGGCCTCCCTGATCTGAACCCAAGTGGTGTTTTGTTATTGGACTTCTGTGCTAGTCATGGTTTGTCCATAATGAACACCATGTTTGAGCATACGGGTGTCCATAAGTGCACGTGGCACCAGGACACCTTAGGTCGGAGGTCGATGATCGACTTTGTTGTCGTTTCATTGGATCTCCGGCCCTATGTCTTGGACACTCGGGTGAAGAGAGGGGCTGAGCTGTCAACTGATCACCACCTGGTGGTGAGTTGGATCCGCTGGCGGAGGAGGAAGCCGGACAGACCTGGCAGGCCCAAACGTATGGTGAGGGTCTGCTGGGAATGTCTGGCCGAGCACTCTGTCACGGAGGTCTTTAACTCCCACCTCCGGGAGAGCTTCTCCCAGCTTCCGAGGGAGGCAGGGGACATTGAGTCTGAGTGGACCATGTTTTCTGCCTCCATTGTCGATGCGGCTGTTCGGAGCTGTGGCCGCAAGGTCTCCGGTGCCTGTCGTGGCGGCAATCCCTGAACCCGGTGGTGGACACCGGAAGTAAGGGATGCCGTCAAGCTGAAGAAGGAGTCCTATCAGGCCATGTTGGCCTCTGGGGCTCCTGAGGCAGCTGATGGGTATCGGCAGGCCAGGCGTGCTGCAGCTCGGGCAGTTGCGGAGGCAAAAACTCGGAACTGGGAGGAGTTCGGTGAGGCCATGGAGAAGGACTATCAGTCAGCCTCGAAGAAATTCTGGCAAACCGTCTGGTGCCTCAGGAGGGGGAAGCAGTACTCTGCTAACACTGTTTACAGTGCGGGTGGTGAGCTGTTGACCTCGACTGGGGACACTGTTGGGCGGTGGAAGGAATACTTCGAGGATCTCCTCAATCCCGCTGTCTCGTCTTCCATTGAGGAAGCAGAGGCTGATGACTCAGAGGTGGACTCATCCATTACCCAAGCTGAAGTCACTGAGGTGGTTAGCAAGCTCCTCGGGGGCAAGGCACCAGGGGTGGATGAGATCCGCCCTGAGTATCTCAAGTCTCTGGATGTTGTGGGGCTGTCTTGGCTGACACGCCTCTGCAACATCACGTGGCGGTCAGGGACAGTGCCCCTGGAGTGGCAGACTGGGGTGGTGGTCCCTCTTTTTAAGAAAGGGGACCGGAGAGTGTGCTCCAATTATAGGGGAATCACACTTCTCAGCCTCCCAGGGAAGGTTTACTCCAGGGTACTGGAGAGGAGAATTCGGCCAATAGTCGAACCTCGGCTCCAGGAGGAACAATGCGGTTTTCGTCCTGGTCGCGGAACACTGGACCAGCCCTATACCCTTCATAGGGTGCTCATGGGTTCATGGGAGTTTGCCCAACCAGTCCACATGTGCTTTGTGGATTTGGAGAAGGCATTCGACCATGTCCCTTGTGGTATTCTGTGGGGGGTGCTTCGGGAGTATGGGGTTCGGGTCTCTTTGCTAAGGTCTGTCCGGTTCCTGTACGAACGGAGCAGGAGTCTGGTTCGCATTGCCGGCAGTAAGTCAGACCTGTTCCCGGTGCATGCTGGACTCCGGCAGGGCTGCCCTTTGTCACCAGTTCTGTTCATAATCTTGATGGACAGAATTTCTAGGCGCAGCCAGGGGCCGGAAGGAATCCTGTTTGGGAACCACAGGATTTCATCTCTGCTTTTCGCAGATGATGTTGTCCTGTTGGCTTCTTCAAACCAGGACCTTCAGCATGCACTGGGGCGGTTTGCAGTCGAGTGTGAAGCGGCTGGGATGAGAATCAGCACCTCCAAGTCCGAGGCCATGGTTCTCGACCGGAAAAGGGTGGCTTGCCCTCTCCAGGTTGGTGGAGAAGTCCTGCCTCAAGTGGAGGAGTTTAAGTATCTCGGGATCTTGTTCACGAGTGAGGGAAGGACAGAGCGTGAGATCGACAGGCGGATCGGTGCGGCCTCCGCAGTGATGCGGTCGCTTTACCGGTCCGTTGTGGTGAAGAAGGAGCTGAGCCAAAAGGTGAAGCTCTCGATTTACCGGTCGATCTACGTTCTGACTCTCACCTATGGTCATGAGCTTTGGGTAATGACCGAAAGAACAAGATCGCGGATACAAGCGGCCGAAATGAGTTTCCTTCACAGGGTGGCTGGGCGCTCCCTTAGAGATAGGGTGAGAAGCACAGTCACTCGGGAGGAGCTCGGAGTAGAGCCACTGCTCCTCCACATCGAGAGGAATCAGCTGAAGTGGCTCGGGCATCTCTTTCGGATGCCTCCTGGATGCCTCCCTGGGGAGGTGTTCCAGGCATGTCCCCCTGGGAGGAGGCCTAGGGGAAGACCCAGGCCACGCTGGAGGGACTATGTCTCTCGGCTGGCCTGGGAATGCCTCAGTGTTCTTCCCGAGGAGCTGGCCGAGGTGTCTGGGGAAAGGGAAGTTTGGGCTTCCATGCTCAGACTGCTGCCTCCACGACCCGGCCCCAGATAAGCGGAAGAAGACGAGACGAGACAAGGTGCCCAATCTGTTGTTAAGTTTTTCCAGTATTTTTGCGAATTGTGGGAGCAAGGAGACAGGTCTATAGTTTGTGAAATTGTTTGTTTCCAGCCTTGAACCTTTGACTTTAGCTATTTTCATTTTATTTGGAAATGAACTGGCTTGAAATGATAAATTACAGATGTATGTTAATGGCTTAGCAATGCCATCAATGACCTTTTTTTATCAGTGACATATTGATATCATTAAAGTCAGTGGACTGTTTATTCTTACATTTTTTAACAATATTCAAAATTTCATTTTCATCTACTGCTTGAAGAAACAATGAGCAATAACTGTTCATCATATGTACCTGAATCAGGGATTTTTCTTGCAAAGTCAGGTCCAACACTTACAAAGAATTCATTAAAGCTATTAGCCACATCTTTCATGTTATAATTTTCAATATCCTTATCAATGAAATACTTAGGCAGATTATTGTGTTTAGATCCATTTCTTATAATATTGTTTAGTATTTTCCATATTCCTTTAATGTTATTTCTATTGTCATCCAATATCCTCTTGTAGTAATCTTTCTTACTTGCCCTTATAATATCAGTTAACTTGTTCTTATCTTTTCCTATATTTATATTCTGCCTCTTCAGTTCTCTGTCTGATGAAATCTCTGTAGAGTGTATTTTTCTTTTTGCAAGCATTTTGTATACCTTTTGTAATCCGTGGGCAATTTGTATATTCTAGTTTTCTGTTATATTTCTTAATTGGACAATGCTTATCATATAATGAGGAAAATATTATGAGAAGCTTGTTATATGCAAGGTCATCATCTTTTTCTCTATATATTATATCCCAATTGTACTCCAATAATTCATTTTTTAGTGTGTTAATGGATTCTTCTGTTCTTACTTGCCTATATACTGTTTGCTTATTTGACTTTTTCCTGTGTCTGATGTCATAAACTGTAAAAACTGGCAAATGGTCGCTTATGTCATTGATTAATAATATGCTTATTGTATTATTATCAATGTCATTGGTGAAAATATCAATGAGAGTGGCAGAATGAGATGTAATGCTGCTGGGTCTAGTGATTCTTGGAAATAGGCTCATACTGTATATTATGTTGATAAATTCATCTGTAGCATTGTGTTTATTTGGATTTAATATGTCAACATTGAAATCCCCACACATAAAAATAGTTTTATTACCTATTTTCGAAAATACACTTTCCATCCACTCGATGAAGCTGCTGTCCACGAGAAATCAGCTGGGAGGCTCGCCATCAACTGATCTTCAGAAATGGCACTCACTCCGTCCTTAAGTTTTCTTTTTTTTCGTTTCCGGTTGAGAGTACGTCGTGCGCATTCTGGCTGCCGCTTCTCACCAGAGCTTTTTTAATTTTATTGTCTTTCTTTTTCAATTTTCATTTTTTTTCTGTGTGTTTGTGTAGTTTGATGTTTGTTTGAGTGTTTTGTCCGCCGGTTGTGGTGTAGCTCCGGACCCAGTTTTGGGCGTTGGTTTCCCTCCAGGTCTTGGTTCGCTGTGGGTGATGCCTGTGCTCCCAGCTGTGGACTGCAGTGAGCTCGTTGCTCATTTAACATTGTGGTTGTCCAGCGCTCTGTGCTTTAACGCTTGGCGTGATGTTCCGAGTGATGTTGCTTGGTGGCGTCGCGGTGGCTGTGCAGGCGGTTTGGGACACACCAGCGCTCTGCATGGCGGTGCTTCTCTGCTCGCTTTGTGGATCCACGGCGTGGTGTTTAAGCAATGTGGCTGATGGCGTCACGGCGGCTGTGCTGGAGATGTGGGACTTGTTTTCATGCACTTTTTGGTGGGACTGTGGCTGCTACACCACGGGAATTACAGTCCCCTCCAAAAGTATTGGAACGGCAAGGTCAATTCCTTTGTTTTTTTTTTTGTACACTGAAGACATTTGGGTTTCAGATCAAAAGATGAATATGAGACAAAAGTTCAGAATTCCAGCTTTTATTTCATGGTATTTACATCTAGATGTGTTAAACAACTCAGGACAGAGCACCTTTTCTTTGAATCCACCCACTTTTCAAGTGAGCAAAAGTATTGGAACATGTGACTGATGGGTCTTTCTAGTTGCTCAGGTGTTGCCTTTTAGATTGACTGCTGAAACTTTAAATAGTTCTTGTTTTTGGCTTTGGGTTCCACCTGTGAAAACTGTATTTGCTGCTAAGCAAACATGAAGACCAGAGAGCTGTCAATGGGAGAAAAGCAAACCATTTTGAAGCTGAGAGAAGAGGGAAAATCGATCAGAGCTATTGCACAAACATTGGGCATAGCTAGTACAACAATTTGGAATGTACTGAAAAAGAAAGAAACTACTGGTGTACTGAGCAACAAACATCGAACAGGTCGGCCAAGGGTAACAACAGCAGTTGATGACAGAAACATTGTGAGAGCTGTGAAGAAACACCCAAAGACAACAGTCAGTGACATCACTGCCAAACTCCACAGGGCAGGGGTGAAGGTATCACAAGCCACTGTTCGAAGAAGACTTCGAGAGAAGAAATATAGAGGCCATACCACAAGATGCAAACCACTCATCAGCAAAAAGAATCAGAAGGCTAGATTGGATTTTGCAAAGAAGTACAGAGATCAGCCACAAAAGTTTTGGGACAAAGTTTTATGGACTGATGAGACCAAGATTAACCTCTACCAAAGTGATGGAAAGGCCAAAGTATGGAGAAAGAAAGGATCTGCTTATGATCCAAAACATACAAGCTCATCTGTGAAGCATGGTGGAGGTAATGTCATGGCTTGGGCTTGCATGGCTGCTTCTGGAACGGGCTCACTAGTCTTTATTGATGATGTAACTCATGATGGTAGCAGCAGAATGAATTCTGAAGTCTACAAAACCATTTTGTCTGGCAAATTACAGAAAAATGCATCCAAACTAATTGGGAGAAGCTTCATCATGCAACAAGACAATGACCCAAAACACACTGCCAACACAACAAAGGACTTCATCAGGGGGAAAAAGTGGAAGGTCTTGGACTGGCCAAGTCAATCACTGGACCTTAACCCAATAGAGCATGCATTTTACCTCCTGAAGAGGAGACTGAAGGGAGAAACCCCCAGAAACAAACAACAACTGAAAGAGGCTGCAGTAAAGGCCTGGAACAGCATTTCAAATGAAGAATACAACAGCCTGGTGAAGTCAATGGGTCACAGGCTCAATGCAGTTATTGCAAGTAAGGGTTATGCCACCAAATATTAAGTGTTATTCATTTTAAGTTAATTTAATAATGTCTGTTCCAATACTTTTGTTCACTTGAAAAGTGGGTGGGTTCAAAGAAAAGGTGCTCTGTCCTGAGTTGTTTAACACATCTAGATGTAAATACCATGAAATAAAAGCTGGAATTCTGAACTTTTGTCTCATATATTCATCTTTTGATCTGAAACCCAAATGTCTTCAGTGTACAACAAAAAAAAAAAAGGAATTGACCTTGCCGTTCCAATACTTTTGGAGGGGACTGTACATCCTGACCCCTACTTGGTGGACATTTTACTTTTCATTCATTCATTTATTTATTTATTTTTTCTTTGTCTATAATTGTAAAGCGTCCTTGGGTTTTTTGAAAGGCGCTATATAAATTCAACTTATTATTATTATTATTATTATTATTATTAAGACCTGACCTGATTGGTTTTGCAAACAGGACTTTAAGGATGTATCTGATCTATTTGTTGTACAACACTCATACTAAGGCATAACAATCATGTACCACTAAGTATCACATACAGTATAATACTCCGTGATGATATGTTCAGGCCTTTCATTACACTCTAATTCAATATAATTCTCTATCACAGGGCTCGACATTAAGGACTGCCCGATTGCCCGGGGCAAGTGAAACATGCATGCGGGTAAGTGGGATATGTCCACCGATGTGCCTGACCGGGCAAGTAAGAATGAGCATATATTGCAAACTAGCACCACAAAAATTAGGCTTTTTGATCTTTTATTTCAGTTCCTAAAAGTGTCCCTCACTACGTATCTGCCATTATGTCTTGGCTGTTTTCTTAGTCTCGGTTTCATTTACTGCTTTGCAGGTTATTTTATATCCCCCCGCTGGTGTAGTATGGTATGCGTACTGTTTATAGACCCCTTGTGCATGACATCATGCATCACGTGATAATTACAGCAGGGGTCAGACAGACACCGTCTTTCATGCAAGCAGCTTAATCTGTCTTCAGTATGGTTAATTTTTGCTTCTTCAAACAGAGAAATAGACAAAAGTCATTACCGTCTCCCTGCTATCAAGAAAAATGTGAACAAATAGTAAATGCTTCAAGAACAACGATGAAATGAGCGGTTAAAGAATACGGAGAGGAGCTCAGCCTGAAAACTCCAGAGAAATTCACGATTGTATTTAAAATTTATTTTCCAAAAACAGAAAGTCGGAAGTGAGGATGGAAGAGTTTGCTTAAGAATCTCCTTTTATTTTTTTCTGCTCACATTCGAGTTAGCGCCTTCATGAAAGTGTTTGATTTTCTTCCAGGTGAAACCGCTTCCTTATTCATCTCATCCTGGGCAAAATCTATCTATCTTCTTGTTTTCCTCCATCATCCACCTCAAGGTTTACTTAAAAAAACAAAAAACCCGCTGTGTCATGAGACGCTGCACTGATTCAGTTACAGGTTGCCAGGTTTGTATAAAACACCCACACCCGACACACTAAACCAGGGGTCACCAAACTACGGCCCGCGGGCCAGATCCGGCCCGCCACCCCCCTTTGACCGGCCCCCCAGCCCCTCTGCCCCCCATCACTTGAACCGGCCCTATGAGGCAATCCCCAAAAGTGGTCATGGCCTATTTTTTTAAATTGCTTTTTGGCAAATAATAACATGTCTGCATCTTGTATTTTGTTGATTTTATCAATTAAATTGATATTTAGTTATAAAATGAACTATTCATATTTTCCGAATTTTCGTCATATGCTCGCAATCAAGCAGTGACAGGCAGCGCATGCGCAGAGAACTGTCAGTGTTCAGGACAGCAAAATGGCGAGCGGTCAGCGAAAAGCTGACAGAGAGTGCAGAGTTTTTAAAGAACATTGGACCACCGATTATTTTTTCGTTCAGTGTAAGCAGGGTTCGAATTATAAATTTGACCCTATGGGGGTCTCTATTTAAAAAAAAAAAAGCAATGCATACTCGCTCTCCTGGACCAGCGCACTTTTGCGCACTGCAGTGCACAGCTTTCACACACAGGCGCGCGCATGCACGCACGCACACACACACACAGTGTTGCGCATATATATATATATATATATATATATATATATATATATATTAGTTAAACAAATTATATATATATATATATATATATATATATATATATATATAATTATATATATTGTTAAACAAAGGAAGATCGTTGTGAGATAGAGGACAAGTCTTCTTCGGACTTTACTTCACATTCGATTTCGCAGGCTGCAAATTTCAGTTTGCGCGCATAGTGGTGTGGTGGTGAAGTACAGCCGTACATGTTGCGGTTTAATAACACGTTCAATACAAAGTTATGGCTGCATGGTGATCGGAAATGAAATGAGTTTTATTTATATTTATATGGTGATATAGGCTATTCAAGCTTATTATGGTGATATATGACGTATTTGAGAGACTTCCACAGAAAATTAAGTTTACTTCTTTCATGGGAGCCTGAGGGAATGGGAGCTCAGCTCCCATTGGCTCCCACGTAATTCGAACTATGAGTGTAAGGACCGTGCAGTTTGTCTTGTATGTAAAGAAAGTGTGCCGGTTTTCAAAGAATATAATCTGCGTCGTCACTACGAAACCTGCCACAAAGAGTATGCTAGTTTGCGAGGGCAAACAAGAGAAGACAGGATTCGGAGGATGAAATGCGGACTGGCTGCACAACAGAATGTATTCCTTCACCAAACCCAGATCAACCAGGCTGCTGTCCGAGCTAGCTATAAGGTAGCTCACCTACTAGCTACCCATGGAAAGCCATTTACTGATGGGGACTTTGTTAAAGTATGCATGCTTGCTGTGGCCGAGGAGGTGTGTCCCGACAAGAAGGATGCGCTCAACGCGGTGAGTCTCTCCGCACCTGCTATGACCAGGCGAACCGAAGATTTGGGGGACAACGTGTCTGACCAGCTGAATGAGAGAGCATCAGAATTCGAGTTTTTTGCTTTGGCCATGGATGAGAGCAATGACGTGCAGGACACAGCACAACTGCTGTGATCTATTGCTCATATTATTATAATTTCACTGTTTTTTAAAATGTATTTATTTTATAGGCCTATTTATTTGACCTTTATTAAGTGCTGCATACAATTATTATTTATATTATTAATAATATCAACAGGCCTACCTACAATTTATAATTTTCCACTCATCTTTGCCAGTGTCAATCACCTCAAATAGGCAAATGTTTCTTACCTTGACAGCTTTGATGTTATTTTTATTAGAAAACAAATAAATGGAATATCTGTGGTATTTCAAATTAAAACAAAGTGTGAAGACTCCATTACTACTTTTGCAAACCACTAGTAAAGATAAACAAATATGTGCCAGGAATCAAGTGTTGATATAGTAGTGGGGGATATAGTAGTGGGGATATAGTAGTGTTGATATAGTAGTGGGGATATAGTAGTGTGGGGATATAGTAGTGTGGGTATAGTAGTGGGGATATAGTAGTGGGGATATAGTAGTGTGGGGATATAGTAGTGTGGGTATAGTAGTGGGGATATAGTAGTGTGGGATGGCCGTGCCAGGCTAGTAATCTCTACTACACAATGAGGCCTGCTGGTGGTCATATTTGTCTGGGTCATACAATTCTATGTGATATAGCTGACCCGACCCCGGCCCCCCATCACAGTCAGGAACGACAATGTGGCCCCCAGAGAAAAAAGTTTGGTGACCCCTGCACTAAACAATTTTAAACTCAAACATTATCCTGTCTGTCATGACGCAGAGCAGTTTTTTTTTTTTAAACCGAGAGGTGGATGATATAACAAACAAAAAAAAGATATCTTCTCAAACACCGTACTGTTCAAAAGTCTTGGCACCCTATTGTTTTCTTCATACAAACTTTGTTGTAGATTTCTAATTTATGATTTCTACATTTTCGAGTAATGAACCTACAGTCTGAGAGAGTTCTACACAAACACACTGAACTTTACAACAGCTGCATGCATGTGAAATGGAAATAAATTGATTAAGGCAGGAAAAACTATTTTGGATAAAATTGTTAGTCTGTTAGAAGTAAAAGTAAAAAGTAACCAATAACCAAACTTAATAATAAACTTAATCAAAAACCAAACTTCAACTCAACGTGTGAGCTTCATTTTGTTTCAATTCACAACTATTCTATGGTTTTCCTTTAAAAAAAAAAAGGAAGTAGTACTCTCAAAATTGGGGGTGGGTGCAGGGGCGCAGATAGGATTTTTGAACTGGGGGGGACTGAGCTGTCAGCAAATGATTCCACTTTGTGTGTGTGTGTGTATGTGTGTGTGTATGTATGTATATATATATACTACCGTTCAAAAGTTTGGGGCCACTTTGAAATGTCCTTATTTTTGAAAGAAAAGCACTGTTCTTTTCAATGACGATCACATTAAACTAATCAGAAATCCACTCTATACATTGCTAATGTGGTAAATGACTATTCTAGCTGCAAATGTCTGGTTTTTGGTGCAATATCTCCATAGGTGTATAGAGGCCCATTTCCAGCAACTCTCACTCCAGTGTTCTAATGGTACAATGTGTTTGCTCATTGCCTCAGAAGGCTAATGGATGATTAGAAAACCCTTGTACAATCATGTTAGCACAGCTGAAAACAGTTTAGCTCTTTAGAAAAGCTATAAAACTGACCTTCCTTTGAGCAGATTGAGTTTCTGGAGCATCACATTTGTGGGGTTGATTAAATGCTCAAAATGGCCAGAAAAATGTCTTGACTATATTTTCTATTCATTTTACAACTCATGGTGGTAAATAAAAGTGTGACTTTTCATGGAAAACACAAAATTGTCTGGGTGACCCCAAACTTTTGAACAGTAGTGTGTATACATGTTATTTCACCTCCCTCACTGCCATCACCAGGAACTACCTGCAGGCCAGGACAATGATAACATTTTAACATAGCCTATGGAAATCCAAAGTTTACACATTATCATCACGCACAGAAACTGCAAAACTAGTTTTAAAACCGCTAAGTTCCAACTGTTAAACATAGCGAGAGGCTGGGCTACGTGTGTGTGTGTGTGTGTGTGTGTAAAGTGTAAACCAGTGCATCCTGACTTTCTAACTATGCCTGTGTGTTGCGTGAGTGGCAGTCAGTCAACAACTCTTCGCAAAGTTTCCTTATGAAACAATATGCTCGCTGAAATTATGGCAGGGAACGCCAGATTAAACATTAAAACTGCCTTCTGAGCACTGTATCTACAGGCTACCACTGAAAGAAGGAGGCTACCAGAAAGGCATCTCTACTCCGTACGATTTTACTTTCACTACGACATTACTTTGAACAGACTATCAAAAAATTGCAAGGTGATATGATAAAGTAAGGCACAGTTTACTTACAGTCGTGTTTTTTTTTTAAAAAAAAGATGCAATCGTTTTCTGCCTTTTGGCACCCTTCATCATGCCGTGTTGGGGTCCTGAACTAGGAGCTGTCTCCAATATGCCTGTCAAACTTGTTGTGGGTAACCATAGCAACCAAGCTCGAGTTCGCAACCTGTGCAGCCTGCGCAGTTGCAACTATGTATGTACTGCTGTGCACCAGGGCCGTGCAAAGACCTTTGGAGGGGCAGGGGCTCAACATTCAAAAAAGGGCACTTGGAACCAATTTTATTTATTGTATGTGTTTATTGAAGCATTAATATGAAAATATAGTTGATCTTGGTAACAAGACATGTCGGATAGTTCTTGTTCATTCTGAAGTGAAGATTAGTCTGACCTGTAGTTTTCTTTCTGACCCAACTGGACAGAGATCCACTGCCTTTTGCTGCCTCCTGCAGCTCCTTCTCTATCTGCTTCTTTATCCTCTCTTTCCTTGGCATCTTTGCATAATGCAGGCTTTCACTTATTTAGAAAACGTTTCCCTATGTTTTAACTCAACTAACCTAAGCTACTATAACATAATAGTCTTGATAGAATATGTTGTGGACGTCGTCATTCAGCCTTAAAGGAACAGTCCACCGTATTTCCATAATGAAATATGCTCTTCCCTGAATTGAGACAAGCTGCTCCATACCTCTCCGAGCTTTGCGCGACCTCCCAGTCAGTCAGACGCAGTCAGACGCGCTGTCACTCCTGTTAGCAATGTAGCTAGGCTCAGTATGGCCAATGGTATTTTTTGGGGCTGTAGTTAGATGTGACCAAACTCTTCCGCGTTTTTCCTGTTTACATAGGTTTATATGACCAGTGATATGAAACAAGTTCAGTTACACAAATTGAACCGTAGCGATTTTCTATGCTATGGAAAGTCCGCACTATAACGACAGGCGTACTAACACCTTCTGCGTGCTTCGGCAGCGTATTGATATCTGAGCTCCGTATCAATGCGCTGCCGAAGCGCGCAGAAGGTGTTAGTACGCCTGTCATTATAGTGCGGACTTTCCATAGCATAGAAAATCGCTACGTTTCAATTTTTTTAACTGAACTTGTTTCATATCACTGGTCATATAAACCTATGTAAACAGGAAAAACGCGGAAGAGTTTGGTCGCATCTAACTACAGCCCCAAAAATACCATTGGCCATACTGAGCCTAGCTACATTGCTAACAGGAGTGACAGCGCGTCTGACTGACTGGGAGGTCGCGCAAAGCTCGGAGAGGTACGGAGCAGCTCGTCTCAATTCAGATAAGAGCATATTTCGTTATGGAAGTACGGTGGACTGTTCCTTTAAGTTTTCGAAGCTGCTAGAATATGTTATTAACGCCGTCGTTCAAACTAAAGTTTACAAATCTGCCACGTTAATGAAATGGATGGAGCAAACGGTTTAAATATAGCCTAGGCGGCTTCATTAAATGATAAACAACCCTACGCATTTACTGTTGTGTTCTAAGCTGCACAATATTGCATGTTCAGATAAGAAATGAAAGGAGACTTTCAGTGTGACCTCACCATGCCGTTCCTCGCACTGTCTCCCACCGTCAACCGCCTGCATGCGCTTTCTGCACGGAGGCTCACTGAATGCATGACGTCACGGATTTATGTCTGCATTTACATAGAAAAACGTTATTTTATAAATCTATAATTTCATATATTATTGTCAAATTGTAGAGAATATTGATGTTGGAGCTAACTTATCTTTTACAAATATTAAAAAAAACAACAACAACAAAACAGTCCCTATGAAAAGGGCACTTTGGACAGCAAACAGAAAAGGGGCAGGGGCTAGAGCACCTGTAGCACCGGTTCATTGCACGTGGGTGCTGTGCACCTCAATAAACCGAATGGTAATTAGTCTTTTGATTTTTCCGTGAGGTTTGCCTTATGCAAAGAAAGACAGCATAGACGTTTTTCCTCCCTATAAGTGGGGGGGACCGAACGAGGTGAATTTAAATCTGGGTGGGACGAATCCCCCCCGTCCCCCCCTCTATCTGCGCCCGTGGGTGGGTGGGTGATAATATCAGGGGGCCAGTAGAAATTAACCCCCTGTTGCCCCCCCAGTGTGTTTAAAAGTTAATGTCGAGCCCTGCATCAGTATCTAAAATCAATACACTATAACACTAGCATACATTTGTACAGTATAGTACTGACTAACAGCACAGCTATTGTGACAGGAGCATTAAGCTTTATCTCACTCAAATATGATGAAACATGAGCAGCGTCCATGTTAGATTCCATGTTCCATACAGTGCGGCTCTGCTGATATTTGCAATGCTCACTGGTGAAAGTACATTTAAAGTGCTGATGACCCGTTTTTGACATCTTTGGCGATTGTTTTATAACATAAAAAGTAATTCCCGATGATCCATATATTAATTCACAAAGGCGCCTATTTTACAAGTTATGATAAAAAAACGCGGCTATTTGGGCAAATTTGACGGGGCTGCAGCACCCAGGAGACGAAAGAGGAGGAGGAGCTATATGACGTCAGCGAAAGAACCTTCCTCCTAACTTACCAGTTTGTTGTTGATGCGGCAGGTGTTCAGTTTATCATTATTAGTATTTTTATTATACATTATTTTATATATAGTTATTATGCCTTCGCGTTGTGTTGCCGGCTTTTGCTCCAAAACCCACAAGGATGGGATAAGTTTATTCAAGTTTCCCAGAGATCCCGAGCTGCATGCAAAGTGGGTGAGGCAAGTCAGGCGCACTCGTGACAAGTGGGAGCCCTCACCAACATCCGTCCTGTGCTCTGAACACTTCGATTTGGATTGTTTTGACACCCTTCCCAGCTTAAAAGAATCTCTTGGGTGTTCAGTTCAGCACAAACGTGTGCTGCTACCATCAGCAGTGCCTACAGTATTCCGGAGGGGGTCTACTAGTAGCTATGCCGGATCCAGCAGTCGCCTGGGACGAGCTGACTCCTCCAAGGACAGTCCTCCTGTCAGAACATGTGTTGAGAAACGACATAAGATAAAGGTACGTAGAGCTATAGAGTGCTCCGACATGATGCTAAAAATAGTAACCATGCGGTCTGCGCAGCCATCTTGGAAGTGACTCGCTCCAGAGCACTCATAGAGTACACATTCATGATAATCATAAATGTAATCATAAAGTCGGCGTGATATCAGTCATGTATTTGCTTGTGAAAGCTTGCGGCTTTCATGTAACTGCCGCCTAGCAACGAGAGGCAAAGGGTAAAGAGGGTAGGCTATCATAGATTCTATTCAGAAGAGATCAACACATGACTGCTTAAAAATTAGGTATTTTAACAATTTGCATCCGTTTTGTGATTACCGTGACACTTGTGTGTTATATAGAACTGTATGTCTTATCAGCACATCGAGGATCTTCCACCGGAGGCTTTAGCAAGTACTCGTAGCAACACTACACTTTACCCTTTGCCATGCGTTGTTAGGGAACGGTAGCAAGTACCCCGATGACCGACTTCAAGAATATGTAGAAAAAATTTAGAAATTATACTTTCCAAAAATCATTTGAGCTTAGTGTATTGCATTTCCATTTATATTGTAGGTTCTTGCTGATGTTTTTGCGGAGTATGACGCAGCTGCTGAATCAGAAGCTGCAGAGTTTGTATGTACTAGTTGTGAACATTCACATTATTATCAATCTCATTTATTTAAAATCAGATAAAATCATGCCATCATGATCACTGCTTAAAGTACCAGTATTTGGTTGTTCTTTTGTTCAGAACTGTGATGCCAGCTGCCAAGTAGACCGGCGTTTTCATGCGCCATTTCCATTGAGTAGAACAGCCAGTGAACCGCAGCGTGTTCTTCCGCTGACGTCACAGCATGGCCGCGAGCCACGGACCCAGTTTTCTTGCACTGTGCAATTAAAAGTTGGATATTCGCTTAACAACAGCTTCTTTTCATGTAATTATAACAGAAATCTAACATGTTTACCATGTTGTATAGTTTAAGAAATTGCATAGAGTCATGTTCGTGTCATCAGCACTTTAATATTAACATCACAACTCGGGGTGCACACCGGTGTCGGCACAACATTTATATCTCTCTCATTATTATTTTAAATACCGGTATCGATCAACCACTTCACAATCGATGTATCCCGAATAACACCACATATTTTCCACAGAAAAATGTTAAAACTGAGATTTGTTGACATTTTTCAAACATTTACATCCTCAAAATTATAACAATAATAATAATCATTAATATCTCCCTCACATTTTGTATTATTAACTGTGACTATATCAGTACATTAATATTCCTGCTTCAAGCCACCTCAGAAATCAGAACCTTTGTCTCTGGGCCAAACTCCGTTCCATGCGGGTCGGACAGAACCACACACACAATTAGCATCATATTGCTAGTTTACTGAGAGAGATGGAGAAGGAAAACGGCACTTTCCAAACTCCAGGTCACCTCGACACACCTCAGTTATCTGCTGTTTTGACTCGTTAGCTTGTAAATACTTTTTTTTCTCTTTACTTTCCTTTTAAATACTTTAACTTTCTCTGCTCCGGTCGCCACAAGCTCGTCTTCTCTCTGTCTCTCACACACATCTGACCACACAGGGGCCTCATGACCTGCCAATCATCTTCAATTAAGGCGGGACCTGACCAACTCTGCGCTCTGATTGGCTGATCATCTCTCTGTTGGTTCAGATGAGAAAACAGTAAAACTATATGGCTGATCATCTCTCTTATTGTTCAACACAGAAAACACTAACATTATATTAATACATCATTCACATTTTTAACCCTTTATTGTCACTGGGTTCCACAGTAATTTACAGTGATTGGCATAAATACTGTGATCAGATCAGGAAAAAAAAACATCAATGTGGAATTAAATGTAATGATTTTCCTCCTCAGGATATTTGATGCTGAACCTAAAACCTCTGCTTCAGTCTCACTATTAGAGAATGTGTCTTACTGAGGATCAGGTCATGTGACTCTCAGAGAGATGATCTTACCCCAGTGTCTCCAGTTTACAGTGAGGATTCTCCAGTACAGCAGAGAGATGCTTCACTCCTGAGTCTCTGAGTTTGAGTTGCAGTTTGAGGAGAATCCTGAGGGAAAGTGTTACAGGTAAACCTCACACACGTGTCATGAAAAGAAAATGGGAATGGTTGTTTTACCATCACCTGCTTCGTTTGAAAGAGCAAAGAGATGACATTATTGAAAAAAAGCACCAACTGAACACGGCCAAAGCCACAGAGAGACACAAACACACCCTCACATCTATTTATCTGGCAACTTTTATACCTCATGCAAGAAGAAACACATCTCAGTTATAAGTTGAATTTTGTAACATTCCAGATAGTTCGGGGGCTGCATTATAGAAAAGACATTTTAAGCTCCAAGTTCAATACAGAATCCACAAACGTCCCACAACTAATCTAAAATTACTCAATAAATCAATTGTAATATCCATTACCGAGAAAACACCAGCACACACAGCTCTTTGGTGTAAACTGGTCACTGTTTTGTAACAGCTACCTATAGAAATGGGGAGGGAAAAAACACAATCCAAAGGTACATAATTTTAAAGGAAAATAAACTTTATGAACACATTTTATTTGACAAGCTTCCATCAACATTAAGACAGGACAGAGAACACATTCAGTTTCTTCCAATGACTGGCTGGTACAAACTGTTTGTACCACCTCATGGGTGGATCTGACGTTAGCTCCTTTGAGCAGTGAAGCTCCTGAAGAAGCGACTGACAAATCAAATGTTCCCTCATAATGGTGCCAAGAAGTTCTCTGCATGCTTCACACTGTGTCCCATGGGAAGGCTAAGAGCAAGAACATGCCGCCCTCTTCCTGCTGCCAAAAGAGAAACGAGGAAATGGAGACGCAGGAGCTGAGCATTTGGGTTCGAGCATCGTTAATGTCAGAGAGACAGACAGCTCTCTGGATCACAGAGATCAAAAGCTCGACTCATTGTGGGACAGAAGAAGATGAATAACACTATGTTGAGCTTGAAGAGAAGAGATCTTTTGGAGATGGAAAGACACCAACCTTTGGCTGAATTGTTTCCTTTTCAAATGGACAACAGTGTGATTTATCCAGAGCTTGGGATGTCTGTCGAGAAATTAGAAAAAAAAAGACATCTACAAAAAGCCATGTGGACCAACAAGGGGTAGCCTGAGAAACAGAGAAGAACCGAGGGTTATGCTGGAGGTCAGAAATCCAAAATTTGACTTCCTCAACAAGTGTGTGGCTGAGAGCATGACAAAAAAAAATGAAGCTCTCTTCGGATAATATAAACAAAAAGAGAAACAAAGGTCCAGCTTTTGAGAGAAAGATGACAAACCTTGGCTGTACTGTTTCATGTCAGTGTTGTGTTTCCAGAACTTGGGTGAAAAGAAAAAAAAATAATGCACAAAAAGCCATCTGGACTAACAGTAATGGGCTAAAGAGAGGATTAAGATTCATTAAACTGGATGAATCCAGGACTGTAGGGGCAATTTCCAAAAACTAAGTTCAAAATAAGGAGTCTTGTGGCTGACGCGTGTTCAAGGATCCAAAAAAGAAATCTTCCACTTGAATAACGTTTTGCAGTTTTATTTTAACAAACTAAAGATATGAATTCCATTTACGTACAATTCAAAACATTCCAAATAAATTCTGACTTGTGCATACCCACGTCTAAACAGGCATGTGCACACATAGGGCTTTAGGGGTGCTTGAGCCCCTGCCCTTTTTGCCTTGAATTAAATGTTGCCCTTTTAAAATAATAATAATAATAATAATAATCCTAATAATAAATAATACAGTCCTGTTAGAAGTTTAAAACAATGGCGGTACAAAAACTCCACGGCAATCTACCAATGTTCTTGTAATCCGTGGTGGTTGTGTGCGTTGAGCTGCCACTTCTCTGTCCATTGCTGCTCCGCTCAAGTGCGGCCAGAGAGAGGGCGCACGGACAGAGAGAGGGGGCGCGCGGACTGAGTGAGAGGGAAGAAGCCGCTGCGTGCGCTGCCACAATGATAACAGAGGAGACGGACAGTGAGGCAGCTTGAACATGTGAGTTATGGTCTAACAGTTCGCCCTTTCAAACTGTATGGACATCACATCTGGGCGTTTGTAGGGCTACTGACATTTGTGCGAGTAATTTAAGTCTCTGTAGTTTAATAATCTGCTTGTTAACTGACGTGACCTGACCTGTTACTGTTCACAATCGATTGCCTCGGCCGTGCTTCGGTGTACATGCAAGTATCATATATCGTCGGGAAGCTTACATTCTCCTCTTGTGTATATATAACTAGTCGTCGACCTCTTCCACAACGTGCTCAAATCAAATGTGGGTTATGTTTCAGAAAAAAAAAAAGCTTGTGAAAAATGTACTCAGAAGCCTATGCAAAGAAGAGAGGCTCTCTGATCTCCTTCTCCTCTCGATTGAAAAAGATAAATCACAATGAGGTCATTAATATTTACAGGGACATGGCCCCCAGAAGGTTACTGCTTTAAGGCCCCTGGAATGTTAGGCTTCTACCTTATGAGAGGAAGGACTGATTTTTATCATTTTGTCCATTAGGCTATTTACTTATTTGTTCAAAGTTCAGGTTTCACTGTTCAATGTTAAATCTTTAACAATTAAAAAGCCTAATAATGCACCAGTGTTTTATTGCTTTGCATGTCTTCCAAGCCTATGATAATGTGAGTGACAATTTTGCTGACACAAAAGAAATGGCAATTGCATATCACTTTCACCAACACAGGACACATAGCTAAGTACTTACCTTCCTATTAGTACGTTAATTTTAATTCTACATTTCCATATTTTGGAAAGGACCGAGGAAAAAAATCATGCACTTGCTGCCCTTTTTCTGACTTTGAGCCCCTGCCCCTCTATAATCCTGTACACATCCCTGTGTCTAAACTATACAGAACAGGACATTTCACAACAGGACATGACACGGTCAGAAAACCGTGAGACTCCAGGCTTCTCAGGCCGTGTCAATCCACTACTGAATCAGCAAACGCCTCCCGCCGCAACTGCACCTAAGTGCTTAATGTGGCAATGCCTAATTCTTCATCATTAAAGTGCAATTACACTAAATCCAAGTTTTTTAACCATGTACATTACTTATGAAATTTACTAATACTAAATCTTAAATTATGAATTATGCAAATCAAGAATCTAAATGAAATTTAACTTATTTTATATTCTAATGTGTAAAATAGACATCTGGCGCCTACATTACTGACCCCTAATTGTTCTAATAACAAAATACCTAGAACAATTACCATATTTCTCTTAACTAAGTACAGCATGAACAATATCCATGTTAAGAAATATCCTCAATTTCTCACACATGAAAAAGATACTATTAATAAGCACACTAAATGTCCATTGCTTTCTCAACCAACCTTTCAAAGGATAAAGTCCATCATCAGTCCACCTCCAAAGAAGAATGAAGAGAAAGAGAGAAAGAGACAGAAAGGAGAGAGAAAGAAAGAAAGACAAAGAGAGTCAGAGGTTGCCAGCACATGACTCATCGTAGGGGCTCAGTCTTTACCACTGGCCCAATAAGATTCCACAAGCAGACAAATCTTCATTATGGGTCTGTCCAAGACATTAGTTTTTGTCTTTATCCGAACTCTGCGGACAAGACCCTTCTTGTCTGGAACTGCTTCGATGATCTTGCCCATAATCCAAGAATTTCTTGGTGCACAGTCGTCCACAAGAAGCACGACATCACCTTCTGCAAAGTTTCTGGATGCTGTGGCCCAGCGCTGGCGCTCCTGGAGTTGAGGTAGGTACTCTTTAGTCCATCTCTTCCAGAATAAGTTGGACATATATTGCACCTGTTTCCATCTGCGCCATGAGTAGAGGTCATCCTGGTCAAACAATCCTGGAGGCAACGATGGTGTTGTTTTCAGCAACAGCAGATGATTAGGCGTCAGAGCCTCCAAATCATTCGGGTCACTGGATGCCTTAGTGATTGGTCGGCTGTTGATGATTGACTCTGCCTCACACAAGACTGTATGAAGACCTTCCTCATCAAGAATTTGCTCTCTTGGAGTGGAATTTAGCACCTTTCTGACTGATCTTATCAGCCTCTCCCACACTCCACCATGATGCGAAGCAGTGGGAGGGTTGAATGACCACTTGATTGCATTCTGGTGGAACAGATGCTGAAACTGTGAGGTGTTCCAGTCAGCAATGGCTGACTTCAGCTCATGATTGGCAGCAACAAAATTCATCCCGTTATCCAAGCGAATCTCCTTTACTTGTCCTCTCCGTGCTATGAAGCACCGGATTGCGTTTATGCATGAATCTGTGTCTAATGACGAAGCCAGCTCGATGTGCACTGCACGAATAGCTAAACAAATGAATATAACTCCGCATCTTTTCAAAAAAGTTCTTCCACGCTTCACCTCAAATGGTCTGAAATAATCCACACCAACTCAGGTGAAGGGTGGGTCATCTGGCATCACTCGCGCTTGTGGAAGATCAGCCATTAGTTGTTTTCCAACCTTTCCATGCAAGCAGCGACACGTCACACACTTTGCAATGACCTTTCTGATGGCCTTGTTGGTGCTTGGAATCCAAAGCTTCTGGTGCAATTCAGAGAGCATGTGACTGCGCCCTCCATGCCCAGTTTCTTTATGTATCTGTTGGAGGACTAAATCGGCTATGTGAAAGTCTCTCGACAAGATGACAGGCTGCTTGCTATTTTCTGGCATAGCTGCCTGACTCGGTCTCCCACCAATCTTCAGTCTGCACAATTCTTGCAGGATAGTCTTTGCTGGCAAGACTACAGGTGACAAGATGCCTAATGGATCATAAACTGAACCAATGACTGAAAGAAGACCTCTTCTTGTGAATGGGCACTCTCTAATGGTGATCTTGAATTTGAACGTGTCTGACTCAACACACCAGTTGAGACCGAGAGCCCTCTCCAGAGGAAGTTCGTCATGATCCAGGTCTAAGGTTTTCATTTCTGTAGCCAGTTCAGACTTTGGGATCAAGTCAAGTACTTTACGTCAGTTGCTCACCCATTTGTTGAGGCGGAAGCCTCCATTGGCACATATTTTCATAAGATCCTGACACATTGATATGGCTGCCTCCTCTGTGGTGACAGACTTGAGGCAGTCATCAACATAAGTTCTGTAGGACAGTCTGAACCACTTCAGCTCTGAACTGCCCACTCTGATCTTCAGCACACTTCCTCAAAGCGAAACTGGCGCAACTAGGTGAGGATGTGGCCCCAAACAAGTGCACAGTCATCGTGCTCAGTCAAAGCTTGATTGCAGTCACCGCCCGTCCACCAGAGGAACTTGAGTAAGTCAGAGTCTTCATCAGGCACCTTTACCTGGTGGAACATTGCTTCCACGTCTGCCATGATCGCAACAGGCTCTTGTCTGAATTGGATCACTACGCCAATCAGACTCCTGGTCAAGTCTGGACCCTGGAGAAGTTGATCGTTCAGGGATGTGCCCTGATAGGTTGCTGCACAGTCGAACACAACTCTTAATTTCTGCTTGACAGGGTGGTATACAGCGTGGTGCGGTATATACCATCAACTCTGTTATAGTATTCTGACGAGTCATAACACTGCAAAGTGTTTCAACTGCATGGTCGTCTGCTACAAAATTAGCTGTAGACTGCTGTGTGCCAGTAGGCTGAGGTTGAAGAGGCACGAATTTACCATGCCCATTCAGTGCTGGTCACTGGATTTCGACTTACAGGTAATGGAATAAATCCAGACTCAATCGTCATTGCATGTGCACGGCTCACTTGTGATGAGCGCTCATTTTCAAAATGTTCTAAAATTCTTAATTTTGCATCAGAAGCAGCAATAGCAGTTTGTAAATCTAATTCTTCCCTTTTTGCTTCCAATTCCGCTTCCTGATGTTCTAAGTTTTGTTTTTGTTTAAGAGCTGCTGCCTGAGCAAGCAATGTGGCTCTCTCCATTTCTGCTTTAAAGCGCGCTGAGGAAGCATTGGACACTTTGCTCCCAGTAGCCGACCCATGCATACTGCTCGTAGTGCTTAATGCAACTGATACGCTGTCAGAGGGATGGAGGTTTGCATCACAGAGTCTAGCTTGTTCTGCGTGCTCCTCAGATGCTTTAATCCACAATTCCACATGTTGAATAAATCCACGCATACGACTTGCATTTGGCTCATACCAATAACTTTGGTCCTTCTGAAGTTCTTCCACATCCATTAATTCTTCTAAACTATCATTTAGCTTGCACAATTCTCCAAATGAATCTTGATAATCCAAACGCAATTTCTGTTTAACTGTGTTCACGTTAGCATCGTCTTCCATTAGCCTTTCAATCTGATTAGCTTGGCTAGTTAGATGGCCTAGCTTAACCTTTCTAGATTGAGTTAACCTGTGCAGCCTTTCTTCAATAGCCTTCTCTGTCATTTTCGATTCTCTTTTTCCACAAGCTAATTGTCCAGTAACTTCATCCATGATGGCAAACTTTCAAAATTAGCAAAACTAGTTGCAGCTTACCAGAACTTTCTTTCCTCCACACGTGGCTAGTTACCTTCCATCCACCATGCATGGCTAAACTTCAGTTCCTTGCTAACGTTATCCAAGCAGTACATGGTTCCCACGAGTCTGGTGTCCTTTCCAATATTCCTTTTCCACACGACGCAGGGAGGTTTTCTGACTAAAGATGTAGGGGCAATTTCCAAAAACTAAGTTCAAAATAAGGAGTCTTGTGGCTGACGCGTGTTCCAAGATCCAAAAAAGAAATCTTCCACTTGAATAACGTTTTGCAGTTTTATTTTAACAAACTAAAGATATGAATTCCATTTACGTACAATTCAAAAGGTTCCAAATAAATTCTGACTTGTGCATACGCACGTTTAAACTATACAGAACGAGACATTTCACAACAGGACACGACACGGTCAGAAAACCGTGAGACTCCAGCATGGAGAGATTTTTGTTTCTTTATTATCCATACTCGCAGACACCGTGATCCACACGAATGATTTTTGTTTCTTTATTATCCGTACTCGCAGACACCGTGATCCATGCGAATGATATAATATGCAAACGCAAGTACAAAATTCGTGACTTGTAAATTGGGATTTGCACAAAAGTGTACTGATTTATTCAAATGTTTGGAAACTTGTAAAATAAATCATACCAATTTTGTAGACATGTATCAGGTTTTGCATGTGCATCTGTACTGAAATTTCGTTTGCGACTCCTACGTTCTTTGTGTGAAGTGTTGAATGTGCATTTGCAGATCACCCAACGCGCAGATGAATCCTTGCGCCCGCTTGTGTAATTTTGAGACATTTATTTCGCACTTTTCCAATCCGATCCGCACACGCAAAGGTCTCAACCCAGACGCCAGAGGCTTGCAGCCCTTCCCCCTTCAGTAGGTGGCAGTGTTGTCTGGCTCAGCTCAGAGCCGTATATCAGCTCACAAGTGTCCCTCTCCGTTCTTTTTCAAATTTGATCATGGCTGGACAAGTGCCTTCTGCCGAAGGCATACCTTCAAAAGTATGTTAAATTGTGTGAAATTCCTTCATCTGTCAATGAGTTAGCAAACCATCAATTGCAATCAAAACCAAAATCACCACTTAATACAAACAGAATATCGGCGATTTTATCTCTTCTGGTTTGCGGCACCTTGGAGTTTCAAGCGTTTGCAGTTTTCAAACTAGCATGTAAACTTTAGGTTGTTGTTAGCTAGGCAGAACTTCAAAATATCAGTGGTAATCCTTCAGGGATAGCATATTAAGGAGACCACAACACTAAATTTAGGTGTGCTTGGGGTGTAAATGCCAGAATTAGTTTTATACAAGTTTGTTTTTGCTCCGTTCTGTGCTAGAGATCAAGAGGGAATGCACGGTTTTGCAACAGAAGCTAATCCGACAGGGGTTATCTACTTAGCTAATAATTTCTCACTGTCGCTACTGTATTTGGTAGATGAAATAAGGATCTGACAGGGGAGACCTGACAAGGTGACTAGGTGGGGTGATGCACATTTTAAAGAGAGTGGGTATTGACTTGATTATAAGACGCGTTTTGAATAAGTCAAAGGACATAAATGTAATTGAGTTATTTTGCATATTCTTATGTGCATTTTTTATCCAAAAGTGTAATTATTACGTTAATGAACTAAGTGGGTGACATGGTTTAATGGGAATGTACATTTTGCAGGAAACAGTAGAGATGATGGCACGAACATTGCTAGATGCTTTGTCAAAGGCTGCCAGTGTTACTACCAGACCAAATGCCGCGGCCGCTACTCACACACCTGCCACGCCAGTCTCCACCCCTTCCGTCATTACAGTGAATCAGGCTTTAAAAAGGTACGTTACGTATAATATAAGATATAGATATGAATTAAAGATGATAATTACTAAGTAACAAACTAAATAATAGAATTAATAATTGTGTGTATGGTAAAGGGTAAAAAGAGGTTAAGGCAGTGCAAATATGAGCTGAGACCAGCACTGGATATGGGCTAAATAAAGCCCAATATGTTGGGGGCCTGCACTAGGATGGATTGAAAAATACAGCAATAGATATAGATCAATAAGATGAAAGAAAACTGTTAGTTTTCCATTTTTATAATATTGGCCTTTTCTTTCTTTTATTTTTGACCCCTTTGTAGGCAGTTTCCAAATATGTTCCAGACAAAACATGAGCCAAAGAGGGGGAAAGGCAGGTTCTCTACTTCTGTAAGGTCTAGTCCAGCTAAGACCATTAACCTGACGATTTTTGCCCTGCCTGGACCCACCACTCACACTCCAAAATCCTCCAAAGAACTGGAGTTAGCCCATGCAGGGCTAGGAAGAAGACTGGTGACGTTAACAGAGGACTGCAAACATGCTGATGTAACGTATGTTATTTTAGTTTATGTATGGAATTTGCTATGTGGAGGGCTCTGATCGCAACTGTTTTAATAATAACTTGCCTTGCTATCAGGAAAACCAGGTGGTCTACACAAAACGCATTGCTTTGCTAATTCTTTAAAACTGTTTTGTTTTTCATGTCATAATGCAGCTTATGTGTCAAGGCTCAGCCCAGGCTCAATGTAATCCCTGTATGTATATGAAACTAACTTCATTTTGATTTGGCTATGCCTAGATTGTGACGCAGATAGAAAATGAGTTCAAGAAATTCCGCCCTCTTGAAGGAAGATGGATGTTTTTCAAAGCAGCAGGTGTGTCATTTTGCTATCTTTCCTAGGTAGATTAACTTAGGGTGTTGAAAGGTAATCCCACAATGACCTGTAATATTACTGGATTAATTTTATGGTATGGCATAGGTGGCTGTGGCCAAAGGAAGCTCTCAGCTGTTCCCATGGACACAGAGGGTTACTCAGGACAGCAGCTCCGTGCTGTAACCAACAATGGGAAAAATCACCTTTTCCTGGTTCCCTTGCAAGAGAGTTGGACATGGAACCGCTGCCCTATGATTCAGCTGAATTTGAGAGGATGCCACAAGTGCCCTGTCTAACTTGCAATGCCACCATGCCTCTTCAAATGTTGGCACTCCATGCTGCAAACTGCCAGCCAACAGTAAATGTGAGTGAGCATACTGTATCTATTGTAAATCATTAATAGAAGTAGTGTGATTGTATGACTGCTATATCAATTAACCAATTACTAAATTAAAACTACAGGTGCAAGATGATGAGGTGGTCATAGAAGATGATATAGAGGAACAAGGTTTATGGGTTTTCTTCTGATGCTGTGTTCTGTGTAGGTGTGTCCAATTTGCCAAAAAGAATTCCCTATATCTGTGCTGGCTAACCATGGCAGTGAGTGTGCAGAAAGGTAAATATAACTTTATTATGAAATATTTCCATGTGTAAAGTAAAAACTATATCTGTTTAATGACATTTACCTTTACCTGAACTAAAAATATTACAACTCTGCTTGATTGTGAAAGCTATTTGTGAGCATGCCTTAGATGTTTTTTAATGTTCTGTTGATGAAAGGGCATACAGAGAGCCTGTAAAGGAGAACGTGAATGGCCCAGGTCCTTCATGGCCTTTGCAACCAGATATAGATGCGCCAGGTACATCATCTGGATATGTTGTGAACAGATCTCCACTAGTACCAGTTGAAACAGGTAACAAAAAAGTTCACACATGAAAATGTGCTTGGCATGGTATATTACATGATCACTGTCATTATAACTGCTCAAATTCCATTTTAGCTTCATTGATGTCATGGAAAACAGCAGACACCCCACAGAAAGCTATGCAGCTGTTTCTTGAAGAGCTGAGGCAAGGAGGGGTGAATCAGCCACCTCTGATGCTTACCCTGAATGCAACGGAGGATGATGAAGATTGGGACATCGCCCTCATTTCTTTTTACAAAACTGATCATGCCAAAAGCCAATGGGCAGCACCATTCCACTGCCGTATTATAGGTATACATTGACAGAGGCAACAACTTAGAATATTGATATTCACAATGATATTCACAATAGTCTGAAATTGTCACACTTGCTTGGGAACTAAAGGAAATGAGGAGAAGTAAAGTTTACAGCTGAAATTTAATTAATCTATGCCCACACTGTGAATAATGTTTCATTCTAGGGGATGCAGCCATTGGTGTTGGGGTCACAAGACACATTCTGTCATCAGCCATTTCCAAGCTGAAACATGGATTTAAGCTGAACTTAGGTTTGTACTTTTATAAATCGGCCACATGATGGTACCACTGAAGTGTAACCCAATTGTCACGTATGTGGATGTCTTACCACTGTAATAGATGTACTGTTTATCAATTCCCTCACATCCCTGGTGAACATTGGCACATCAGAAATTGTTGAGTTGACCATACATTGAGTTGATTTGTGCTTCCTAGGAAATGCAGCCGTGACTACATTGCTTGAAGGACAAACTGACCACCTCGTGCCCGTCTTATCTACATCCCTCCTTGAAAGTGACTTGCTTGTGATGGCTGGGAGGATGATTGGTCATTCTGTGATACATGGCGGTCCTACACTGTCAGGACTTAGTCCAGCAGTGGTGGATGCCTTGATATATTCCACAAAGGAGATGGCTGCATCAAAACTCTGTCTAGAAGACTGTTCTGATGTAGAACACCGGGAAACCATCAGTCTGGTGAGTGAAAAAGTTGTAGCCCATCATACCATAATCTTACATTTCGTGTTCAAAACCTGTTTATGTTGATGAGCCTTCATCCCTAAGTTATGAAAGAATGATGGACTGAGGAGGAGTCATCACAAATAAGGGAACTTTGCCTGAATTGGTACTGCCCAGTTCCAACCAATGAGACCAACAGATTGCTGCTCTTTCAGCAGCTTCTTTCTCATGCGGTAATGTGCTCCTGTTTTGTATCTGGATGATTGATGTAGTGGTTCTTCAAAGATTGTGATAAGTCAAAAAGTCCACATTTTGACTTGACCAACATGTTAGCTGACTAGACCAGTTTATGTGTTTAGCTTTGGGTCATTGTTCCATTGCAGAGTGTTTTTCCAACCAAGCCTCAAGTTCCTGTACCTTTTTATGTTGTAAGAATGTAGCAATAAATCTAATCGTAAAATGAAGCGGTCCAGGCACCTGATCACATTTCTACCACAACTTTAAATTTTGACATACACATTATACTCCATTTTCACAGGTGCTTGGCAGAGCACATGCCCAGATTAAACAAATAAGAAAGGGATTGAAGGACACAGGTGTTTGGCCACTTCTAGCCACTCGCCAAGATGTTGTTCCCCTTTTCTTTCCACAGGAGGCTGAGGTCCAGCTAACTCCAGAAGTGCCTTGACAAGTACCTTTTATACCAATTGTTAGAGCTTACTGGAAGTACATCTCAAAAATTATATGGAATAATGTGTTTTTTAATGCTCTCGGGTCATTCTTCAATGCATCAGATGGCCCCATGCCAAAGAAGCCAACAGTGATGACTCTGATGGTGACGTTCCAACTGGCACCGTCAGTGCCATCACAGGTTGCTTTCGCACCTTCATTGAAAACGGTAAGTTATTTCAACAAACAGTGCAGCTCAAAAGTTTGTGATTGCACCCCTTTACCATGGAAACTCACAGAATTGTATTTTTTTAAAATATTTAAATATCTTTGCATGTCTTTTGGCCTTTTTAAAATGCATCTTTTTAAAATGTTTAGTATTCACAATATTGTTATTGTTGCCACTGTAGTTGTAATTTAGTTTTGGGTTTTGAAAACAAGAATCTTTCTCTGTGGTTACAATGATGTAAATCCAAGTGACTGTATGCTATCTATACAAACATGTCTGCACACAAATGCACATAGGTCATTGGCATTTTTGTCAGGGTGTGGCAACAACCATTAATGTCTTTCAGAAGCTTGGTCAAACTTAACTCCAGTAGGTGCTGCAGCCAGTGGCGGCTCCTGAATTTTTTTTCAGGGGGGGCAATTTCCCCCCGTTATGTCTACACGGACCGTAAATGTCCACAGGACTGAAGTAAATTGACCTATGTAGCAAATCAATTGGCCGAACTTGTTTTTGCCTGGTAAATTCAGATATCAATATAGACAATATCTCTTCTCTCCACTAGGTGGCAACACTAAACAAGTTAAAGGTGGCAAACTAATGCCGCTTTTCCACTACAAACGCGGCTGAGCCGTGCCGTGCTGAGTCGAGCTGAGGGGCTGTTGGGGTTGCATTTCGACTACAACCGCGCTGAATCGTGCTGGCTGGAAGTGGGTGGACACATTGGGTGGAGTTAGCGAAAGTGGGTGGACGTCACGTGATGTCGTTAAGCAGCGCAAACAGTGACATCAGTGACAGTGGCGGAACAAGTCAGAGCCGGGCCGGGGGCGGGGCAAATGACCGGGCCCTTTATTAAAGCTTATCATAACATCATTTTAGGCTACAAAATGTCCGCAACTGCGGTGTTTACCAATTTCAACACTACTGGGTGCAACTATGTTATTTAGTACATCAAATCCTTCAAACGAACATGTAACTCAGAAACAAAAAACATTAGGATACTGTACATGGCTCATAATAAAACATCAATAGCCTATACTGAGCACATTATTTGAAGGGCATACGAATGAGCGCTCAGAGGTTGCAACGGTGACAGGAAGAGTCAGAAATAAAAGGAGGGCAGTGCAAACCTCACTGAATGCACTGTGTTTACCAATTTCAGCACTACGGGGTGCAACTATGTTATTTTGTACATTAAGTCCTTCAAACGAACATGTAACTCAAACAAAAAAACATTAGGCGACATACTGTACATGGCTCATAATAAAACATCAATAGCCTACTGCGCGCATTATTTGAAGGGCATACGACGAGCCTTGCGCTCCGCGAACTCGTCCACGATGCTCTGTATGTCACTGATTCAGTGATCTTTTAAGCGGTAGTCTCACGACCCGGATAGTAAACAATAAACATGGAGGACATGGAGTCGTTAGTGTTGCTGGTCTTGGTGCTGTGGCTTGTTGTCACCGACAACGCCAACAGATACTGGCAAGAGCGTATAGATGAGGCGAGGCGCATAAGGCTTCAGAAATTCTCGTAATTCATAATTATTATTCTTCCGGGTTTGCGGTGTTTACAGATCCCAGCGTGCTCGCGGGGCGTGTGTGGGCATGTGAGGACACTCCTCCTCACCAATCAGTGCACAGGGGAGTGTCTGCTCACGCCCCAGCCCCACTCGGCACGGCTTGGCTTGCTTCAGCCCCACTCCAAAACGGTGCGAGTTTTAGGGGCTAAGCAGGGCTGAAACGAGCTGAGTCGTGCTGGTTTTTGGTAGTCGAAACGCGAGCCGTGTCGGGCTGAAGTGAGCTGAAGCGAGCTGAAGTGAGCTGAAAAAGGGTAGTGGAAAAGGGCCATAAGGTAGCCTAGTAAACTAGACCCACCCGCCTAGCGGCCAAAAATATTTTTGCCTACGAGTGGCAAATATTCACATTTAGTCTGGCTTGCCAGGCTAAAACTAAGGAAGATTCATTGTGAAGCATTCAAAGCAAAACATCTGGCATCACAATCAATTAATATTACATTACTCATTTATTTTCTCATATTATTCCAGTATTCTATAATAAGTAGACACAAATTCTTAATTATACAAATATTCTAATTTCTTCAATTCTAAAGAATGCAATTAAAGTGGCAGGATATAAATCCAAAACAAGTGTTTAAGTTTTGGAAAAGATGAAGAAAAGCAGAACCATCAAACAAACATGTGCAGCTTAATTATGTGTTTTTTTTTTTATATGGAATTGCCCCATTTTAACAACAAATAATAATTCTAAATAAATTCTGCAGTTTTTTTCCCCAAGAATTCCTCCAGAAAGCCATGCCTTAAAAGGAAATTTAAAGTATTACAAGCATGTCAATGAACACAAAAGGCTTTAGTTATTTAGCTATATACACACAAGGTTACACAAGGTTTTGTAGTCAGTGCAACTTGGCTTAACAAGTTAGAAAAAAGGTAAGGTGCTGCTGGCTCCAATGAACACACATACTGTACAATATATAAAAACTGAAAATATGCTTAATTTACACCAAGTCAGAGAGAACTTGAGGCTACTGAAATATTCCAAGCATGGCAATGTTAAACTGCCATTGGTAAAACAAAAACATGGAAATGTTAAACTGCCACTGGTAACACACACACACACACACACACACACACACACACACAAACAACTTTTGCCTAGTAAATTCAAATATCAGATATCGCTGTACCGTCTGCTGTGCTACTTCCAGGGTGGAAGAGAACGCAAGGGTAGCAAAAAAGAGCATTGACTACATCACAGCCAGCTCGCCAAGTTTTCTGGTGGTACCAGTTCTTGTTAAAACCTCTTGAGTAGGTCTTCTCCCCCTTCGTAGACACTTGCTTGATGTTTAAATTCGGTCTAGGAGGTCCTAGCTGTTTGATTGCTGATTTCTCCTCATTGGCACGACGACTAAAGGGAACTTCTTTCAGAGATGCTATCGTATTGTTGCACTCAACACTCGCCGCCATCTTCATAGAATGTTCACACATTTCCCGCGCAAGTTGCGTTTTCCAGCCCAAAATTATGTTCAAAACCCGCCAAAATGCACTTAAAAGCCCCAATCTGGCAACACTTGCACAGCGCAACAGGCGTATGACGTAAGCACGCTGCTTGTGCGAGTACATAAAACCTAATAGAAAATGCATTGGGAGCATGATTTTCGAAAAAAACGTATGTACCATTAGTGTCAATGGGAGCTTTTGGGGCAAATCTGAACCTGACAGAAATCGCCCCAAAAGGGCGTGCCTACACCAGGTGCGACCTTAGCCTGATTGGACAATGACATTACTGTTGCCGTGGTAGTAGGAGTAGATAAAAAAAAAAAAAATCTCCTTCCCTGTTTGGGAGTGCATCGCCCAAATCGCCCCTATTAACGAGCCGCCAGTGGCTGCGGCGTAAGTCTTGCCAAGGATTTCCAAAGGCACACTGCTAGATTAAAAAGGCTTTATTGTGGTGGGCCTGGCTCTGAAGAAGACTTGTTCGCAACGCGTTAGCCGAACTTACACTGCAGCACCTACTGGGGTTAAATTTGACCAAGCTTCTAAATGACTGTTCTCCTTGATCCAAAGAGCACCTGCTTAATAGTGAAGCAGCACTCCTGACCACCAAAGTGTTTGGTGTTTTAGTTTTTGAACTGTTAATGTCATTTTGTGTGAAGTAAATCAATTAATTGTACAAAATGTTTCATTTACATGGAATGCATACATTTAATACAATCCATCAAAAATAATAATCTAATCCATGTAATAGTGGCATTAGCTGTAATTGCACCACCTGACTTGTGCTACTAAAAGCGTTAATGACCCTCATACATGGGATAAATAAACTTTTCTTTGTCTTAGCAACCTCTGGAATTCTGTCCAAGCTTGTGAAGTTCTGGACTGGCTGGGAGGTACCACTGAGCACGCTCAGAGATAGTGAAGTCCAGGGGGCGAAACCACCTACCAACTGCCAGCACATGCTACGAGCGTCTACGGATTCCAGATCATTACTGTAGCTATTCTGGCCTTAAATCTGATCTGATGGTTTGTGTTGAGTCTGTCGACAGTGGCTTTGGCTTGGTATAGTTTCCTGCATTTTGACTTGCTTAAAAGGAATGCATGAATGTTTGCCTGACTGTTTTTGTAATTAATATTGAATTCTAGTATGTTTTAGTAATTGAAATGTTCATAATAGTTTGCAGACTTAAAGACTTAATGCCGTTTTAGGAATTATTGTATTAGTGAACCATTGGAGTCTATTTAAAGGTGTGGGGGGGGGGCTACTGCTGTACCCAAAATGCTCGGCTCTGTAGCAAAATTCGTTGTGTGTGCAAATTTCGATTATTACCACACATTTCATCCCAAATTGCCTGAAAAAAAAGTTGGCATAAAAAGCACAGAGATTGACTTTTTCCATTCACATTCATGACATTTATTCAGTGTCTGTTACAATGTTTTGAGAAAACGCAAAAAATAAACTCAAGCTCTTAGACTTTCCACATACTCCACTGTGTCTGTATATAAGTCAACACCGTTGCAGTCTGAAGGTTGAAGTGGGTCAATGTGGCGTATTAATGCCTCCATTTGCTCTGCAGTAAGTGGGCAATCCACCAATGGAACACTGACATGCAGATGTGGTTCTGGGATTTCGCCACTCTCTTCCCAGTCAATTTCTGGAATGTTGATTTCCTAAAGGTTTGAAAAAAAAGCATTCATAAAAGGCTTGGCTATTTGTAGAGTAAATCAGTGCTTAATTACCCCATCTTAGAATCACATTAAAAATTGGCACATATAGAAAAAGACATGTTAAAAACACATTTCAGTGATACCTGTGGATTAGGAATGGGATGATGCATCTGACCAACTTCAAACAACTGATTTGGCATTAGGTTTTGTTCGGTTCTGAGGGGGTGATTGTCCCAGCCATCACAGAACAAGTTGAGGCTTTCTTGAAGTCGTGGCAGGAAAACATAATGCAGGCAGAAGAAATGTGTTGCATTTCCTAAGTCAAGAAGGCCATCTTCCTCTAACACGTGTAAAACGTGATAGAACACATTGGTCACCCCCATCCAGACGTCGCGCCAAAGTCTCTCAATTCTGTTAGTGACAATACACAATTAGCAGAGGGAACTTGTAGTCATTTGGTAGCTTATACAGGGTGTGCCCCGAAAAAAATATATACATTTTAAATCATTCTAAAGTAGGTGTGTGGCAGCGGGGGCGTGGTCAAGCACCGGTCTGTGACAGGAGGGCGGAGTTGGGGAAGGTAAGTGGCAGAATCGCTTCACCTGAGTGTCATTAACCTGTGTTTTGTGTGTTCTCCCCAGTAAACCGCCCTATTTAAGGAGGGAGAGCGAGAGCAGAGGGAGAACCGGACGAGACGCTGTGTGTGTGTGTGTGTGTCTCTCGCGCTAGTGAAAACAGTGTTGCAACTCTGAAAAGTGTGGCAATAAAGCCGGTTAACAAACCTGATCTCTGTCCTGCCGTCCTCTGTGCTCCACCCACACGCGATTCACGCTACAGTGGTGCCGAAACCCGGGACCGTGGAGCACCTGTCCTGCAGCCCCATGGAATCCTCCCCGTTCGCGGACTTGGTCCACGCCCTCGCCACGGCCCAGCAGAGCCAGCACCAGGCGCTCGTTACACTCCGGAAGGAGCAGGAGCGCCGCTTCGAAGCCCTGGTACTGGCTCAACAGGAAGACCGCGAGGCGTTCCGGCGCCTCCTCGCGTCGGCGGGGTCCACCAGCGCCCCGGCCGCGGGCCCATCTCCCATCACCTTGACTAAGATGGGCCCACAGGACGACCCCGAGGCGTTCATCGCATTATTCGAACAGGTCGCCGAAGCCTCGGGGTGGCCGATGGAACAGCGCGCGGCACGCCTCCTCCCCCTCCTGACGGGAGAGGCGCAGTTAGCCGCACTACAGCTCCCCGCCGACCACCGGCTGGCCTACGCCGACCTTCGCCGGGCTGTCCTCCAGCGCGTGGGGCGCACGCCGGAGCAGCAGCGCCAGCGCTTCCGCGCGCTGCGAATGGAGGAAGTCGGCAGCCCGTTTGCGTTCGGCCAGCAGCTCCGGGACGCCTGCTGGCGGTGGCTGAGGGCCGAAGATCGCGACGCCGAGGGGATCATCGACCAGGTGGCGCTGGAGCAGTTCGTCGCCCGCCTACCCGCCGGAACCGCGGAGTGGGTCCAGTGCCACCGCCCGACGTCGCTGGATCAGGCCGTAGGACTGGCGGAGGATCATCTGGCGGCTGTCCCGGCGGCAGGACAACGGATGTCTTCTTCTCTCTCCTCTTCTCTCTCTCTCTCTCTCTCTTCCCCCTCCTCCCGTGTCCCGTCCTCGCCCCATTCCCCCACCACGGAGGCGGGGGCCGGCCCCACCCCAGCCGGCCCGCCGCACCCGTGGTGCCCTCCCGTTTCTCCCTTCTATGTCTGTCTCTCCCCCCCCCTCAGGTGAGTGACCCCCAGTCCACAGCTGCAGAGGGGAGGCCCGGGCCGGTTTGCTGGCGCTGCGGGGAACCGGGCCACCTGCAGCAACAGTGTGCCGCGATGGAGGTGGGGGCGGTGGTGCGGATCCCCGACGCGCCAGAGGCTGCCATCGATCAGGCCGGAGCATATCGCATACCGGTAAGTGTACAAGGGGCGACCTATCAGGCGTTGGTGGATTCGGGTTGCAACCAGACCTCGATCCGCCAAAGCCTGGTGCAAGACGAGGCATTGGGGGAAGCACAAGGGGTGAAGGTGTTGTGTGTGCACGGGGATGTTCACTGCTACCCGTTGGTGTCGGTCCACATACATTTCAGAGGGGACAAATCTATAGTGAAGGCGGCGGTTAATCCTCGCCTTACCCACTCTTTAATCTTGGGGACTGATTGGCCGGGATTCCGGGGGTTGATGGCACACCTAGTAAAGAGTGGGTCCTGCCGGTTAGCCGGGGGGGGTCCCGGTGTCGTTTTGGCTGGAGCTGCGGTCGCAGGGCCGTCTACGTCATCTCCGCGACAGAGTGAGGGGCCCCCGGCTCCTCCTCTTTCTATTGGGGAATCCCTCGCGGATTTCCCACTGGAACAATCGCGAGACGAAACTCTGCGACACGCGTTTGACCAAGTGAGAGTAATCGATGGTCAAACGCTCCAGCCGAATGCCACCCCGACCTTCCCCTATTTTTCCATTTTAAAAGATAGGTTATACCGAGTGACGCAGGACACTCAGACGAAGGAGCGTGTCACCCAGTTGTTAATTCCAAAGAGCCGTCGGGAATTGGTATTCCAGGTGGCTCACTTTAATCCCATGGCGGGACACCTCGGGCAGGATAAAACACTCGCCCGGATAATGGCCCGATTCTATTGGCCGGGGATTCGCGGCGACGTCCGTAAGTGGTGTACGGCGTGCCGCGAATGTCAGTTAGTAAACCCAGCGGCCATTCCAAAAGCGCCCTTGCGCCCCCTACCATTGATCGAGACCCCGTTTGAACGAATTGGGATGGATCTCGTCGGGCCATTAGATCGGTCAACACGAGGGTACCGCTTTATATTGGTTCTGGTGGACTATGCAACGCGATACCCGGAAGCGGTGCCTCTTCGCAATATCTCCGCACGTAGTATTGCAGAGGCTCTCTTCCACGTCATCTCCCGGGTCGGAATCCCGAAAGAGATTCTGACTGATCAAGGCACCTCGTTTATGTCACGAACACTGGCCGAACTGTATGGGCTACTGGGTATTAAGCCGATCCGCACCAGCGTGTATCACCCACAAACGGACGGTTTAGTCGAACGGTTCAACCGCACCCTCAAGAATATTATCAAAAAATTCGTAAGTGAGGACGCACGTAACTGGGATAAGTGGCTCGAACCCTTGTTGTTTGCAGTGCGAGAGGTCCCCCAAGCCTCCACGGGGTTCTCCCCATTTGAATTACTGTATGGGCGTAAGCCGCGCGGCATCTTAGATGTACTGCGGGAAAATTGGGAGGAGGGACCTTCGCAGAGCAAAAATGAAATTCAATACGTTATGGATCTGCGCGCAAAACTCCACACGCTCACCCACTTAACTCAGGAGAATTTGCGGCAGGCCCAGGAACGGCAAACCCGCCTGTACAACAAGGGCACGCGCCTTAGAGAGTTCACTCCGGGAGATAAGGTACTCGTCCTGTTGCCCACGTCGAGCTCCAAATCAATCGCCAAGTGGCAAGGGCCCTTCGAGGTCACACGGCGAGTCGGGGATGTCGACTATGAGGTTAGGCGAACGGACAGGGAGGGGGCACTACAGATCTACCACCTCAATCTGCTGAAGCTCTGGAATGAGGAGGTCCCCGTGGCGTTGGTGTCGGTAGTTCCGGAGAAGGCGGAGCTGGGGCCGGAGATCCAAAAAGGGTCATTGGCATCTCGCACCTCTCCGGTCCCCTGTGGAGACCACCTCTCCCCGACCCAACTCACGGAGGTCGCCCAGTTGCAGGCCGAGTTTTCGGATGTGTTCTCGCCCCGGCCCGGACGCACCAACCTCATAGAACACCACATAGAGACGCCCCCGGGGGTGGTAGTGCGTAGCCGACCTTATAGATTACCCGAACACAAAAAAAAGGTGGTTCGGGAAGAGCTTCAGGCCATGCTCGAAATGGGCATCGTCGAGGAGTCCCACAGTGACTGGAGCAGCCCGGTGGTCTTGGTTCCCAAGGCCGACGGCTCGGTCCGGTTCTGCGTGGACTATAGAAAAGTCAATGCGGTGTCTAAATTCGACGCGTACCCAATGCCTCGTATTGATGAGCTGCTTGATCGACTAGGCACGGCTCGCTTTTACTCGACACTGGATTTGACGAAGGGATATTGGCAGATCCCCTTGACTCCATTATCCCGGGAAAAAACGGCCTTTTCCACACCGTTCGGCTTACACCAGTTCGTCACACTTCCGTTTGGGCTGTTTGGGGCGCCCGCTACGTTTCAGCGGCTGATGGACCGGATCCTCCGGCCCCACGCCACCTATGCGGCCGCTTATTTAGACGACATAATCATTTATAGTAATGACTGGCAGCGGCACCTGCAACACCTGAGGGCCGTCCTTAGGTCGCTGAGGCGGGCGGGGCTCACTGCCAACCCGAAGAAGTGTGCGATTGGGCGGGTGGAAGTACGGTATCTGGGCTTCCACTTGGGTAACGGGCAGGTGCGTCCCCAAATTAATAAGACAGCAGCGATTGCGGCCTGCCCGAGACCCAAGACCAAAAAGGGGGTGAGACAGTTCCTGGGGCTGGCTGGCTATTATCGTAGGTTCATACCTAATTATTCGGACGTCACCAGCCCGCTGACTGACCTCACTAAAAAGGGGGCGCCAGACCCGGTCCAGTGGACGGAGCAGTGCCAGCGGGCTTTCTCTGAGGTAAAGGCTGCACTGTGTGGGGGGCCACTTTTGCACTCCCCTGACTTCTCTCTCCCCTTTTTGTTGCAGACGGATGCGTCGGACAGAGGGCTGGGGGGCCGTTTTGTCCCAGCAGGTGGGGGGAGAGGACCGCCCAGTGTTGTACATCAGCCGGAAGCTGTCAGTGCGTGAGGGGCGCTACAGCACTATCGAGAAGGAGTGCCTGGCCATCAAGTGGGCGGTCCTCGCCCTCCGTTACTACCTGCTGGGGCACTCTTTCACCCTCTGTTCGGACCACGCGCCCCTCCAGTGGCTCCACCGCATGAAGGATGCCAACGCGCAGATCACCCGTTGGTATCTGGCGCTCCAACCTTTCAACTTCAAGGTGGTCCACAGGCCGGGGGCGCAGATGGTCGTGGCGGACTTCCTCTCCCGTCAAGGGGGGGGGGAGTCGGCTGCGGGCCGGACGGGCGCCCGGCCTGAGTCGGGCGGTGGGGGTATGTGGCAGCGGGGGCGTGGTCAAGCACCGGTCTGTGACAGGAGGGCGGAGTTGGGGAAGGTAAGTGGCAGAATCGCTTCACCTGAGTGTCATTAACCTGTGTTTTGTGTGTTCTCCCCAGTAAACCGCCCTATTTAAGGAGGGAGAGCGAGAGCAGAGGGAGAACCGGACGAGACGCTGTGTGTGTGTGTGTGTGTGTGTGTCTCTCGCGCTAGTGAAAACAGTGTTGCAACTCTGAAAAGTGTGGCAATAAAGCCGGTTAACAAACCTGATCTCTGTCCTGCCGTCCTCTGTGCTCCACCCACACGCGATTCACGCTACAAGGTGTTTAAGAAAGAAGTGTTAGAATTTACAGACAGCATTTTATTGTTTTGTCACTACCTATTCTCAAACTGATGTTTCAAGCCTACGCTATGAGACCTGCAACAGTCACTGAAAGTGAATGCACAAAAATTCCAAGACTGCGTGATTCACATTGTCAGCAGTGCCTGGACCAGAATGGATGCCAGTTTGAGAACAAGCGGTGACAATATACTAAATTAATGTCTGGACATTCTATTACACTTGAAAATTACATGAAATTTTATTTCTTACTTTACAATGATTTTACGTGTGCATACACTTTTGGGACACCCTGTACATACTGTATACACACACACAATCTTAACACTCACAGGTTACAGGTGGATTTGTGACCTCGTCAGTTCGTGACGCGTCGTTTCATGACATCATGCAGTCGGATCGTTACACACGGGCACAGTGACGATGATGTCACGAAGCTACAGTCACAAACTGACGATGTCACGAATCCACCAGTAACCCACTCACAGATATAATTAAAGAGTACAAGGCAGCCTAGGGAGTGATTTGAGTGGAGTGAATGCAAGGCCTGATACAGGCCAATTCTTTGATATACTGTTTTAACCATGATAAGGTGCTATGGTCTTGTTTAAAAATATACTCGGTTGAATAAACTGTACAGTACCTTTGATTATGGACACTCTTCCCAGCAATGAAGCTGCCACTGTCTGGTCCACGCACAGTAAACATCAAGCGAGCCACTCCAACATTCTCTCCCCCTTGATCTGCTCGAACTCTATGCAAAATATTGTCAATAAAACATAAAATAAGGTGTGGCAAAGAACAATATCATTTAACAAGCATACAAGGAACTTACAAAGAGCAAATAAAGGACAGCTTCTTTACTGTGATATTGGACTGGTGCAGTGGACATGTGGGAAAGGGAAAATGTGAAAAGGGATATGGGACCTACTGATTAGGGACTTGGTTACACGTATGTGGATATTTTTAAACGCTGATTTTTTTTTTTACCTGTTTACATAAAAACACAGCATGTGGATAAAAATAAAAACGCCATTGTGACAGGTGTGTTTCAGAAATCTCCACTTAAAACTCCTACTTTAAAAATATCCACTTTAGGGAGCTAAAACTCTGTTTATGTGTAACAAAAGGCCCAAACGGATACGTTTACAAAAATATCCATATACGTGTAAACAGGTCCTACATGAGAGGGGAATGAATATCACAGATGTCAAGCAATTGTGTTTGTATAATGGTAGTGAAATTGAAGGTGATAGGGAACACATACTGTAATAGTCCTCTACCCCTTTTCGGGCAAGCCTGTTTTACTGTATGTTAACTAATATCAGCCAATCATCAGGCTCAGAAATGAATGAAATAATTTAAAGGAAGAGACCACCGTATTTCTATAATGAAATGCACGTAATGGTTGTTAAATGCATCTTGCTGGGTTGAGACAACAAGTCGAGGGTATACAGTCCTGTGATGTTTCACACAATTCCAACCTACTACAAACAACGGCAAGTTTGGATAGCAGCTAGAAGCTAGTTGCGTTACAACTGGATCCCTCAACACTGGAAGTTGTGAAGACCTGGCGAGTTTGCTCTGAGCATTTCAAAGAGGAGGACTATAAGGAACCTGGAAAACATCTGAATGACATGGCAACACCGTCAATCCAATGCAATGGCGTGAACGCTCAACATTGTAAGTGTCCAGGGAAAATGTGGAAGAGCTTGGTCATATCTAACGTTAGCCCGAAAAAATGCCACCCACTTTGCTGAGCCTAGCTACATTCTAACAACTTTAGGGGGCGCATCTAACTGACTGGGGGCACGCACAGAGCTCAGAGAGCTACCTATCAGCCTGTCTCAGTTCAGAGAAGAACACATTTATAGAAATACGGCGGTCTGTTCCTTTAAGGCATGTAGACATGGTCAATAAGATTATCTGAATAGTTGTGCCATGGTTAGTAGTTCCTTGACATAGTGGACCCAAGTGAAATTTCACCTGAGTGGATAGCCGAATTCCTGAACTGCCTCTTGGAAGAAGGCTAGGTTTGTTTCAGACCGATTATTGTCTGCAGCTCTCAGGTACATTATCTGTTGACAAGATGGACGCAAGTTTAGAAAAAAAAAATGTTCAACCATAGCTTTTGACATAAACAAGCAGGTAAGCAAACACAATGTGTCTCAAATTGCCTTTTTTGTTTTCAAATTTAGGTAAATACATTGCATTAATGTAAATACATGGCAAAGTCAATATTCTGTGACCACACTTGGATTACCATAAAACGGCATGGATGATTGGACTTTTGTGCTGTACTCACCTTACGGGAAAAGCCATCTATGCAGCCAAAGATGACGATATTGTATCTGGAGGAACAACATGAAAAGACATGCAGTAACACCGCATTTTTGTAAACCAAGATACATGCTCAAAATAAATAATGTACACACACACACTACAAGATGTTCAGCTTTATGTATTTGAGGATACTGTAGTAGCTAGTAAAAATGTTATTACAATAATGTTACTTGTTAAACCTAGGATGGTTAAGAACATAATACCATACTTTACTTCATGTTCTGAATTTAATGTTTGTTCTGTCTTTGTCTATGCACAAAACACTGAGACACGTAATTTTGATATTTTGTATAACAATAAAGCTGACTTTCACAATTGACTTAGCTGACTTACCTTATGAGCTTATGATCTGTGTCCATATGCACAAGGTACATAGGGCAGGGAACTGAATAACTTCTCCTTACAACACACCCCATTTGGGTCATTCTGCATAGTGTCCCTAGACTGTCCACACGATGCATAGCAGCCTTAACACAACTCCATTGGATTCGGTACCCTTGTGCCGCCAGAGTCCCCTTGACCAGCCTGTATCCTGCATGTGGCATTGTCTCCTTTATGGCAGAAACATGCTCATCCAGCTCAGCATCTGTGCAAGTGCTGTACAGTTCTCTGACAGAAATGTTGTACTCAGACATCCTTCTGTACAATGTAGCACGACACAACCCCATCAATCCAGCTATGGTATTCAATGGTAACCCAATGTCTAGAAGGTGCTTCAAATGATCAGGACAAATGGAGATTTTAGGTCGACCAGCTGTACTTCGGCTTTCAAATTGCACTGGTGCTACAGGGTGGTGCTGATGTTCCCTTAGCATCAGGGCATTGACCAATGCCCTCAAACAGTCAGTTATTTCCTGGGACACTGGAATATGATGGGATATGATGTCCAGGAAAACCATTTCCTGTGTACACACAAACCGCAGGTAGTCTTCATCCATGTCTGTTTGCTGAAGAACAAGTGTGACCCTGGTCAACAGTCTGTCCAAAACATGCTGTCTCAATAATTCCTACAAAGAAAAATCAAACATAAGATGGCATGCATAATCTCTAAAATTAAAGAAAATAATAAACCCCCCAAAAGCATATCCTAAAAGTATTCACTCCTTAATACTCTATGTTATTAAACGTACCAGCCCCCTAAGCCCTAAGTAAATGCACCTACTGTATTTATGCATTTGATTTATAATCATGTGTGGGCAATAAAGTATAGAGGAGGTTGGAACATCCCTCTTTTTATATTAAATCCAGAGAGAATAAGCTTTCATACGTTAATGGTACTCCAGAGATAGCTTTTAGAAAAGTGAATAGTTTTGGTGCCTATGAATCTATGATTACAATGTTTGCTGCATACTGTGGACTGTCTGTTTATTAGATAATGCTGTTTTTGTCTCAATCCTGAAAGTTTAAATCTGTCTGAAATCCATAACGCCATCGATCGACTGGAAGCCATTTTCATATACGCAATCTGCATTTGGCTACCTAGACCATACATTTCCACTGTAGCCTACATAAACGTCATTTCATTTGGTTGTTTCGTTTGTAGTCGACTAGCCTGCTAGCAATGTGATAGCCTATATGTGACAACCCTTATGGAATAACTGCAATACACTCTCTTTTTGGGCTGCACGGTGGTGTAGTGGTTAGTGCTGTCGCCTCACAGCAAGAAGGTTCTGGGTTCGAGCCCCGTGGCCAGCGAGGGCCTTTCTGTGCGGCGTTTGCATGTTCTCCCCGTGTCCACGTGGGTTTCCTCCGGGTGCTCCGGTTTCCCCCACAGTCCAAAGACATGCAGGTTAGGTTAACTGGTGACTCTAAATTGAGCGTAGGTGTGAATGTGAGTGTGAATGGTTGTCTGTGTCTATGTGTCAGCCCTGTGATGACCTGGCGACTTGTCCAGGGTGTACCCCGCCTTTCGCCCGTAGTCAGCTGGGATAGGCTCCAGCTTGCCTGCGACCCTGTAGAACAGGATAAAGCGGCTAGAGATAATGAGATGAGACACTCTCTTTTTGCATTTGCGTTTTCGTGTTTTTGTGTCAACATATTGTAGGCTATTCAGTAATAGGCTACTGTACTTTTTACTGTACATTTCTTCATAAGGGAAATGAAACAAACACACATTGCCAAAAGTACTAGCGAGTCAGTAGACTACTTGCAAAGTCAGTCTAAAGTACTTAACAATCTCTGACTACTTGATCATGTCAAAATATTCGACTCACCCAGGCATTCATTTCTGTTTCCATTTCGTCCTTGAGGTTAACGTGATGTTATTGCTTCCATATTTCGCTCCATTAAAAATTTTCTGGTAGACCTCTGGTAGTACCACAGCCGCCTTGGTAGTACAGTAGTTATTTGCGGGTAGCCGAACCGGAGTGAACTTCGGTAAAGTACAAACACCGCCCTCTACTGGAGGGGGGTGCAAGCCTCTGGCGTGTGGACTGAAGGCCAATTTATGCTGACAACGCAGTCCTCGCAGATGGTGTCGCAGATGGCATCTGCGTAGCCCCTTCACAGACGCTCTGCGCGCACCTCCCAAAAATTGTGACCACCGCAGAAGCCTCACAGACAAGAGGGCTCTGATTGGTCCACTCTACATCTGCTGTACACGCACCTCCGCTTCCCTACTTTCCCGGTTTGGTTTGTTTTCACTACTGCCATTTTTAAAAACACGAGTGAAGATGGAGCAGCACGAAGAGCGGTTGATCGAGGAAGTGAGGAAGTACGTACATCTATATGACTCCAGTTCTAGTCATTATAAGTAACTGGAGGATAAACACTCCACTAACCACACCCACCAACTACTCCTAGCGATTTCGCGACTTCCCGCCCCCTTGCGTTGTGGCGGTGAATAACATCGCGCACGCCTATTACTCCCCGCTCAACGATAAATTACAACTGTCTGCGAAAAGCTATCTGCGAAAGCCTTGTCGCAAGAGCATGCAGAGGCCCTGAAGGCCTCCACCATAACTGAGGTTGTCAAATCCATTAGGAGCCTAAAGAACAACAAGGCCGCTGGTCCTGATGGGATCTCCTCAGAAATCTTAAAGGAAGGGGGACCAAAGCTCTGGCACCACATCCACCAGCTGCTTCTTAAGGTCTGGGAGAGAGAGGAGCTACCCTCAGAGCTCCGTGATGCCCAGATTGTCACCATTTTCAAGAAAGGGGACAAAGCTGAATGTGGAAACTACAAGGGCATCTCACTTCTATCAACAACTGGCAAAGTCCTCACCCGCATACTTGCCAACCGCCTGCGTCCACTGTCTGAGGAATTACTCCCAGAATCTCAATGTGGTTTCCGCCCATCCAGAGGAACAACAGACATGATCTTCACTGCCCGCCAGCTACAAGAAAAGTGCCGCAAACAAGGGCTGCCCCTGTACATGGCCTTCATAGATCTGACAAAGGCTTTTGACTCTGTTGACCGCCAGGCTCTATGGAGCTTACTATCAAAGTATGGATGCCATGACAAATACATCCGCATACTGAGGCTCCTTCATGATGGCATGTCAGCTACAGTGCTGAGCAATGGTGGCTCTGAATCTGAGCCTTTCCCTGTGGAGACAGGAGTAAAACAGGGCTGCATCATTGCACCTACCCTGTTTGCCATTTTCATTGCTGCCATACTCCATCTCATTGGCCAAGAACTGCCACAAGGGATCTCAATCCTCTATAGAACAGATGGTAGGCTGTTCAATCTAAACAGATTCAAAGCCAAAAGTAAAATCAGGAACACCACCATCTAGGGTTGCCACCTGTGTCTGACAAAAATCCTGGACATTTCGACCATCCAATCGACCTTTTTGCTTGTAAGCAACGGCGCCCTTCACACATCTAACCCAAGACAAAAATCGCCCTTCTACGCTGAATCTGTATTGCTCTAATTAGTAAAAATGACGCTTTTGCTAGTTATTTGTTTAGTTAATTGCTTTACATAATATAGCAGGTCTTCATTAGCCTGGCAAGCCAGACTAAATGTGAATATTTAGTCTGGCCTCGATCCGTAGACATTTCCGAAGCGGGTAGGAGGAACAACCCGCTGTCTTTCAAACTGTCTCTGTGCGTATAGGCCAACGCTCTGACCAATCAGCGCAACAGTGACTGTGACGTAGTCAGAGCGACAGAAAGCAGTGGGGGAGACCTTGAAATAAATAATTTTTCAAAATGCGTATTAATTAATAAACAGGTTCTAGATATTAAGAAGTTTGGAGATAATGACCACAAGTTTGGAGTCTGTACCACATACATAACATACACTCATTTTTTTCCCCCCAAGTGTTTTTCAAGGGTTTGCTTAAACTGTTTGAGAGTTTTTATTTAGTGGTGTTTGGTGAAATAATTTCCCTTAAATTTAAAATAACGGGAAAATAAGAAACAATCAAAAAGTAATGTTTCAAAGCTATTTATTAATTCTTCGTACTGCACAAACTAGCCCCATCCTTTTGGCTACGAGCGGAGCCAGCTGGTAGATCAGACTTTTGCCATAGCCGGTCGGCAAAACGGTGAAAACGTCCTTCTTGAAAAGGAATGAGCGGAGAGCCTCTTCCTGCTCATGTTTCAACGAAAACTCCAAGTCTAATTCTTCTAAAACTGATTCCAAAGCGGACTCAAACGCGCGCTGTTCACTAGCCCGTAGCCATCTTTCCTGCTGCGCTTTCTCCAGCGTCGCGCAGCTTTGTCGTCACTCCTGCAAAAGCCCGCCCAAAGAATCCAAACAAAAACCTTGCGTTGTGATTGGCGGGCACGATTTGATGCCCGGGGTGTTTTTGTTTACATGGTGCGAGGCTAGACCCACTCGCTAGGCAAAAATATTTTTGGCCGCTAGGCGGGTGGGTCTAGTTTACTAGGCTAGGTCTTCAGTATTTTGGTTTATTTCCAACAGTTTTTGGTTGTGGACAACTGGGGGCAGTAGTGGGCACAGGTAAAAGGGAAATACATAATTAAGTTCTGTTTGTTTGCTTATGTGGAATAAAAATAAATAATCTAATTTTTCATTGTATCTGAGAATACCTGAATGTAAGGCGTAGTGTCAAACAGCTTACCTGATTGCTTAGAGTGTGGTGTGTGCTTTGCTTGTGCTTGCCTGTGCCTCTGCTGCTCTTGGCTAAACAAATACATAGGAGGACATGTAACTGATATAACTTGGCACATACAGTACATACAGGAGTATGTTACTACACTACACTATTTCATTTAATTCACCAAAACCTTACCTAATCTTCCATTTATATTTGGTGTTTTTCTTTGCTGCTGCTATGAGTCCTGGCTGATTTTCAATGAATGTCTTGAACTCAGTACAGGACAACTGAAAGTTTAGCCTGACTTGAAGCTCAGCCTTCACCATTGCAACAGAGACTCTGTTTCTTTTATCGGTCCAAGCCGGTTCCAGGCTAGCACCAACTCTCTACTGGGCCAGAGGAAAGAACCGCTTACGTCAGCGGGGGGGCGGAGTTGTTAAGACCAACAACAATAACAAGACCATGAAAGATCGCCATTTTTAAGCGCCGAGAAGCAGCAGCTGTACAAACGCGAAGTCATCCATTATTATTATTATTATTGTTGTTGTTTCTGCTGCTTCTTCCGTGTTTTTGCTTTGATAATCGCGCCAAGGTTTATGTAAACGTAGTGCCGTAACTGACGTATACAGCGACGTAAGTGACGTATACAGCGACGTATACAGCGACGTAATGACGTATTCAGCGACGTGATGACGTGGCTCCGCTTAGTGGCACTTAGCACGGGCGAGCTATGGAAAAGCAAACTGGTTCTCAGCTGGCTCACAAGTTGAAATACACATTTTGCCCATCATGTACAAAAAACCGGGACATTCAGTGTCCCGGATTTTTATTTTTTTTTTCCGGGACAGACCATGAAAATCCGGGACAATCAGGAAAAACCGGGACAGGTGGCAACACTACCACCATCATGGAACTTCAGTATGCGGACGATAATGCCATTGTATCACACTCCCCAGATGAACTCCAGAGCATCCTGAATGCCTTTGCCAAGGCATACACAGCCCTGGGTTTGGCATTAAACATCAAGAAGACACAGGTCCTGTTTCAACCATCACCCAACCAGCCCTTAACCCAGCCTACCATCAAAGTACAGGATGCTACACTGGAGAATGTGGACCACTTCCCCTCCCTTGGCAGTCTGCTCTCCTCCAAAGCTGACATAGACTCTGAGGTCAATCACTGCCTGAGCTGTGCCAGTGGAGTTTACGCCAAACTCAGAAAAAGAGTCTTTGATGACAGAGACCTGAGACCCCAAACTAAAATCCTGGTTTACAAAGCTGTAGTTCTTCCCTCACTGTTGTATGGAGCAGAAACATGGACCACATACAGCAGACACTTAAAAGCTCTAGAACAATTCCATCAAAGGTCCCTGCGAAAAATCCTGAAGATCAACTGGCAGGACAAATGCACCAACATCAGCATCCTGGAGGAGGCAAATATACCCAGTATTACAACTATCATAATGAAGCACCAACTCCGCTGGACAGGCCACGTCATCCACATGCCAGACACCCGTCTCCCAAAGCAGATCCTGTACTCCCAGCTAGAAGCAGGTCAGCGTGCCCCTGGTGGCCCAAAGAAACGCTACAAAGACAACAGCAAGACCAACCTAAAGAAGTTCAACATAACATCTAGTAACTGGGAGGATCTGGCCATGGACAGACATAGCTGGAGGAAAGCAGTGCATGAGGGTGCAGCACACCATGAAAACGAACTCCACCGTGCCACACAAGCGATGCGGCAGCGCCGAAAGGATCACATGGAAAAGGCTCCAGCAGTACCCACCACCTCTACTTTCCCGTGCCCACACTGCACCAAAATATGTGGATCAAGGATTGGTCTCTATAGCCACCTGAAGATCCACAAGTAGAAAACCCTACTGAGAGGACAGTCATACTCGTTTCGAGTGACCGCTGATGATGATGACTGTATTAAAGTCATGAGAAGAACTTTTCTTTTTTTTCTTTTTTTTTTGCATGGTTGCAAATTAAAAAAAATATTATTTTCAAGGCTGCCCCTAAAAAAAGCTCAAAACAAAAGTCCGATTGGCCATTTTTAATGGATTCTATTCAGTTCAATGAAGATAAATCTCGAGTGCATGCTTTACAGTCAGAGTGACTGCAGTGAAGATTAAGATGTGATTGTCGTTGTACTTCTGTATTTGTTGCAGATCAGCAGCAGTGTGGCCTGGAAACATAAAACCCCATTCCAAATAGAAAAAGATTTTTTTTTAAAAATCCAGCATATTTTCCAGACTACATGTTGCGGTGTTTTTCACCTTGTTGTTGCTACAGTACATTATCATATTTGCATCCGGCTTATGCTGAGTCTTATTGTGATGATTTTTCTAAACAAATACAGAAACTGAAATCACACATTTCAACAATCATGCTTAAACAATAGCAGCTGTCCTGGTGGAGACAAATCAGCAACTTTTAGCCAAATGGAAATCTCCATGCTCAACATGTTAGTTTTTTCTTTTTTCTGTAAACTTATAGTCTTGAAAATACAGCAAACAGATAAGACCCTTAAAATTCATCATCAACCCAATGGATTATGGTTATTTCTCTCTCTCTATCCATTTATCTTCCTTCAGAGGTGGCCATGCTGATTTGTCACTGGGAGGCACTGTGTTAGATGGTTATTGTCTTTCATCTTTCATTTCTCTGCTCATTTGTCCAAAATCAGGCGTCAAAAAAGGGTATTAAGACTCACTCCCCCTTCTGAGCATGTTTTACTAAAAGATTAATGAATGTGAGCGTTAGTGGTTAGTGCATGTGGACGTGAAGCTCAGCTCTCGGATCCTCAACTTTATCAAAGGCTCTTAAAGCTCATTTTGTTTTGCAGTTAATTTCTCCTTTAAAAACCAGGTGATTCCCAGTGAAATAAAGAAAAAAAAACACTTTTTTTTGCAAGGGAGGCTGGCCAAGTTGTTTAAATGAATATTAAACTTGTTTTATATTTAACAGAAATTGACTAGTAATGTTGCAAGTATGTTATTTTAATACTGTAATAAAGAAAAGAATATAAAAATACCCTATTATACAGTGCAGTACATCACAGACTGGTTTATGGAAAATTGCCACAATTTTTGTTTTCTTGTTTTGAGAAAAAAAATAACTTAAAAAAAACCAGTGTGTGAGATATTCTTTGTCTGTTATTTTTTTTTTCTTTCTTCATGTATTGAAACCTTGTTGTGGTAAATGATTTCAGTTGAGCCACATTATTGAACAGATCTAACTGGAGAGGTCAGACCAAGAGCTATAATAATAATAGGGCGGCACGGTGGTGTAGTGGTTAGCGCTGTCACCTCACAGCAAGAAGGTCCTGGGTTCGAGCCCCGGGGCCGGCAAGGGCCTTTCTGTGTGGAGTTTGCATGTTCTCCCCATGTCCGCGTGGGTTTCCTCCGGGTGCTCCGGTTTCCCCCACAATCCAAAGACATGCAGGTTAGGTTAACTGGTGACTCTAAATTGAGCGTAGGTGTGAATGTGAGTGTGAATGGTTGTCTGTGTCTATGTGTCAGCCCTGTGATGACCTGGCGACTTGTCCAGGGTGTACCCCGCCTTTCGCCCATAGTCAGCTGGGATAGGCTCCAGTTTGCCTGCGACCCTGTAGAAGGATAAAGCGGCTAGAGATAATGAGATGAGATAATAATAATAATAATTTATTTCTATGTGCATTCCATAAGAATCTCAATGCCCTTACAATAATATATGTAAAATAACAATAACAAATGATTAAATATCTAATGTCCATGAAAACTCATTTACATAAAAACATTATCAAAGAGAAAAAAAATCAAGACTTAAAAGTTCAAAAATCAAAACTAAAAGGATGAGATATGTAAATCGAAAAGTCTTAAGTCCTTTTTTAAAGTCATTAATGTCAGTTGATTCTTTTAAGACCTTTGGAAGTTGATTCCACAATCTCGGTGCACATGAAGCGAATGCACGCTTTCCATAAGTATCGGTTCTGTAACGTGGCGTAGAAAGAACGATGATGTTATTACTGTTAGAGCGTAGTGACCGTAGTGGCTTCTTCACCACCAGTAGATCACTGAGATATGATGGCACCAATCCATTGAGTACTTTGAAGGTCATCAACAAGATCTTGAATATTATTCTCTTCTTCACTGTCAGCCAATGAAGTGAGCGTAAGACAGGTGTGATGTGGTCATATTTCTTCTTCAAAGTGACCATCCTTGCAGCTGCATTTTGGATGCGCTGCAATTTTGACAAGTCCTTGTTGGGGAGACAATACAACAAACTGTTGCAATAGTCCAGCTTGGATGTTATGAATACATGTACAAGCTTTTCCGTAGTGGCAGTATCAAGATCAAGATATTTTCTAATCTGACCAATACATCTGAGAGAATGTGAAGCGGATTTACATATATTACTGACCTGGGAAGGCATCTTAAGATGGTGATCAAAGATGACCCCAAGATCACACGCTTCAGATATTGGCTCCTTCACAGATTCACCAACGGTGACATATTGGATGGCATCAACTGCAAGATACCATGACTGAAAATGCAGAACCTCTGTTTTTGTTGTATTGCACAGCAGCTTATTGCACTTCATCCATTGAACAATGTCGCTAGCACAGTATTCAAGAGCTTCGATGCTGGTAGATCTTTCAGAGCTCTGTGTGACCAAGTACAGCTGTGTGCCATCAGCATAAATCATGGTCTGTAAATTATGTGCATTTACAATATCCTCCAATGGAGAGACATATAAGGAAAACAATAAAGGGCCAAGCACAGACCCCTGTGGGACACCATACATCAAGAAAGATGGTGCCGATGGAGTTCCATTTATGACAACAGATTGACTTGGGTAATGACTCCACCCACCCAATCCTACAACCACACACAGTAGAACATCTGGTGACTGGGCCACCAACATAACCTGGTAGGGTTCAGGATCACCACCTGCAGAATGGAGGGTGGGTGTCAGGTCCAATGCCAGTCCTGCAGCAGACTTGTGTTGGGCTGATGGACAACACCCTTTAAATGGAAGCTGGATTGGGGAACATGAGATGGAAAGATAAGGAGATTGATATATTTGGTCTTACGTCCACACACGGTTAGGGCTCTTGTACCAAACCTCTTGATTAGGAGTTGTCTCTCCTACAACAAAGGAGATAAGCCTCAGGTGGATGTAGAGCTCCTCACTAGTCTCAGGCTGGGGCCTAGAAGTCCCAGAGAGGGGCCATTTGGCCTTTTTACCTAGAAAACCCACAAGAGGGCCAATTGGCCCCAAGTCCCCCTGTGGACACTCATTTTGTTATGGAAATATTGTGGACACTCATTTTGTTATGGAAATGTGGCTGTTAGTGGCACACGGCCGGAGCCACTTGAACTTGTGTGGGGGAGGGGACACACCTTACAGCTTAGGAGGTTCTTTTGAGAGCAAGCTTTAGTTCTGAGATGGATAAATACCTCAGTGAACATAGCCATAAAGACTTAAACTGGCCTGAGCTGTATGCAGTGGAAAGGATCAACAGGAAGGAAGGGATCAACACACTGACATTTATTGTTAAAAAAACAAAACAAAACATATTTACAAAGAATGAAAGAAAAAGAAACTTTTTTCCCAGTTTTGGTGTGGAGGGTTGTTGCAGAAGTAATTGTTATTTTTGTGTGCTAAAAATAGTAAAAAAAAAAAAAGAAACCCAAGCATATTTACAAAGAATGAAAAACCATGCATTATGAGTGAAATACATTTGAGCAGTCACTCACAATCCTGGCACTGCCATTGCTCCTTTCGGCATTTCCCACATGTATATCGGTAGCAGTCAACACAGCGTACAGTTGCATGATTGTCCTTACATTTAATTTTAGCCTGACACTTGGCTCTTTTTCCTAGTTGTGGTGTGGAGGGTTGTTGCCGAAATAATTGTTCCTTTTGGGCCTTTTTCATACCCACGTGGGAGTGAGCCAACTCTCTTGCAAGCTCCAGCAGGAAATCCACCCGTCTCTCCTGCCTCCCGGTGCATAATTGATAGAGCACGTGTGCATTCAGTGCTGCCATATCTGTTATAGAACACTGCTACTGGCCAGCGCTGTGTTCCTGCGCAGACAGTGTACTCCCGCACCATCTGGTCCATGACATCGACGCCGCACTTTGTTGTGTTGTAGAGTGTGATGGTGTTAGGCTTCTTTTTGGTGGTATCCTGTGTCTGAATCATGCTGTGCATGCTGCTGAGAACATATACAGTCTTCTTCCGCTTGGGCGCATACACCGTCAGTGTGGCACCAGTGGTTGAAAATACTTGGGTGGTAAATTCATTGCGGTGCATCTGTCTAGTTGACAGTGGAATTTCTTGGCGAATCTTGTTGACTGTGCCGAGGATGGTTGTATTCCGGCTAAGTAGTCGTTTTGCAAGTGACAGTGATGTAAAGAAATTGTCCGTGGTAACATTTCTGCCCTTGTCCAGGAATGGTTCCATCAGCCTCATGACTACACTCTCAGACACTCTCTCCCCACGAGGCTGAGTGGGGTCCTTGGCAAGATATGGGAGGATGTTGCAGACGTATTTGGTTTTCAAGTCACACGCCACCCAAAACTTGATCCCAAACTTGTCTGGTTTAGATGCAATGTACTGTAGGAAACAGCAGCGAGTCTTGGACGGGAAAAGTTGTTCGTCGATGGTGATGTGTCGACCAGGGATGTAGGATGTGATGCAGTTGGTGACAAACAATCCCCATATGTTCGAAATTGCAGCAAACTTATCGGTCTGTGCTCGCTCGCTGCGGGTGTCTCTGTCATCAAAGCGCAGGTGATGCATGATGTTTTGGAAACGCCCTCGGGACATGGTTTCGATGATCTGTGGGCTTCCCAGGTTTTTCGACCAGCAGTCACGCAGTGATGGCACCCTGATGATTCCCCGCATAATGGTGATGGAAATAAATGCCATTAGTTCAGGGAGGCCCATGAACCAATCCACATGCTCCGTTTGCTTTGCATGTTGAATTGTACATTCTTGAATGATACCAAGCATGTCCAGAGTGATGAAACACAGGAAGCTCTGAAGACGACTTGTGATTGACCTCCTGGCCTTAGCTGTTGGCTCTCCATCTGCGTTGTATGGCGATGGCGGGGTGAAATGTGGACCCGTTCCCCCCTGTTCTTCATGCCATACTGTGCCGTCTTTCGCAGTCTCTGTCACATCAGTCCCCAGCCGAGCTCTCTTTTTTGGTTGGGGAGCAGTCTCTTCATATGTAGTGTGAAAAAAATGTAATTATGAGCAATGGGAAAGTCAAATGATATCACAAATGCAAGCATAGAAGCTAATAATAATAATCCCAGAACATCTCAAATAGGTTGGCTAAGGTGCAGACACCTCAGGAGAAGTAGAATCAAACAAAACTGACGGCAGTCCGCACTCAGAAACAAAATGGAGGCTCTATTCACATGGTGCTATATTTTCCAACTTCCTCACTGAAATGAAATGTAAAATAGGAAATAATATGAAATGAAATCTTACCTGAAGACGACTGAGACAGCTCGGAGTCTGAATCCACCTGAAGGTTGATGTCTTCTCCATCCGAGTCGCAAGGGTTTGCTCCATCCAGGATCATTTCCAATGCCTGTTGAATCTCTGCATCTTCGTTCCTTGGAGAGGAGCTTCTTTCACCACAAAATTCTTGAGGGAACTGAAGCGATAGTCCATGTGCACTGAGGTATTTATCCATCAAACAATTGTCTGGTTGCAGTCACATGAGTCGTTATGGTCACATGGGACATTCACATGTTCACATTTTAGAATAGAATGTGTTTTTATTCCTCATTCTCATTCCTCATTCTAACAGCCTCATTACCATAACAAAATGAGTGATTAGTGTATTAGGGAAAAGCGGTCGGGCCAAATGGCCCCGATGTGGGTCTTCTAGGTAGACAGAAAAATGCTGGGACTTATGCCGCTTTTCCACTACAAACGCGGCTGAGCCGTGCCGTGCCGAGTCGAGCTGAGTCGAGCTGAGCGGGGCTGTTGGAGTTGCATTTCGACTACAACCGTGCTGGCTGGAAGTGGGTGGACACATTGGGTGGAGTTAGTGAAAGTGGGTGGACGTCACGTGATGTCGTTAAGCAGCGCAAACAGTGACATCAGTGACAGTGGCGGAACAAGTCAGAGCCGGGCCGGGGGCGGGGCAAATGACCGGGCCCTTTATTAAAGCTTATCATAACATCATTTTAGGCTACAAAATGTCCGCAACTGCGGTGATTACCAATTTCAACACTACCGGGTGCAACTATGTTATTTAGTACATCAAGTCCTTCAAACGAACATGTAACTCAGAAACAAAAAACATTAGGATACTGTACATGGCTCATAATAAAACATCAATAGCCTATACTGCGCACATTATTTGAAGGGCATACGAATGAGCGCTCAGAGTGGTGACAGGAAGAGTCAGAAATAAAAGGAGGGCGGTGCAAACCTCACTGAATGCACTGTGTTTACCAATTTCAACACTACGGGGTGCAACTATGTTATTTAGTACATCAAGTCCTTCAAACGAACATGTAACTCAGAAACAAAAAACATTAGGATACTGTACATGGCTCATAATAAAACATCAATAGCCTATACTGCGCACATTATTTGAAGGGCATACGAATGAGCGCTCAGAGTGGTGACAGGAAGAGTCAGAAATAAAAGGAGGGCGGTGCAAACCTCACTGAATGCACTGTGTTTACCAATTTCAACACTACGAGGTGCAACTATGTTATTTTGTACATTAAGTCCTTCAAACGAACATGTAACTCAGAAACAAAAAAACATTAGGCGACATACTGTACATGGCTCATAATAAAACATCAATAGCCTACTGCGCGCATTATTTGAAGGGCATACGACGAGCCTTGCGCTCCGCGAACTCGTCCACGATGCTCTGTATGTCACTGATTCAGTGATCTTTTAAGCGGTAGTCTCACGACCCGAATAGTAAACAATAAACATGGAGGACATGGAGTCGTTAGTGTTGCTGGTCTTGGTGCTGTGGCTTGTTGTCACCGACAACGCCAACAGATACTGGCAAGAGCGTATAGATGAGGCGAGGCGCATAAGGCTTCAGAAATTCTCGTAATTCGTAATTCTCCTTCTTCCGGGTTTGCGGTGTTTACAGATCCCAGCGCTCTCGCGGGGCGTGTGTGGGCATGTGAGGACACTCCTCCTCACCAATCAGTGCACAGGGGAGTGTCTGCTCACGCCCCCAGCCTCAGTCGGCACGGCTTGGCTCGCTTCAGCCCCACTCCAAAACGGTGCGAGTTTTAGGGGCTAAGCAGGGCTGAAACGAGCTGAGTCGTGCTGGTTTTTGGTAGTCGAAACGCGAGCCGTGTCGGGCTGAAGTGAGCTGAAGCGAGCTGAAGTGAGCTGAAAAAGGGTAGTGGAAAAGGGCCATTAGTTGGAGTTTTTCCCAGTGGACAAGAGGGCTTCCTCCATACAGTTTCGATGCTCAGGAAAGAAACCTCTGACTGTTTTTTGTGCTTCTGCACCCAATCGCAGTTAGAAGTATTTAACGTTTGAGAGAGTAAAGGTTTGTGGCTTTTGGAAGAGTAAAATTTGACAGGTCTCAGTCAAAGGCCATCATGAATCAAATCAGTGTTGACAGGTTAATGATAATTGGATCCCACTGAAAATCTAAATGTGTTTTTAAACACAGATGTAAAAAATGCGTAAAGAACGTCACATTATTTTGTTGCAACTTTATTTTTTCCCAAGGAATTGTTTCAATTAGACATATGGGCGGCACGGTGGTGTAGTGGTTAGCACGGTTGCCTCACAGTAAGAAGGTTCTGGGTTCAAACCCAGCGGCCGGCGAGGGCCTTTCTGTGTGGAGTTTGCATGTTCTCCCCATGTCTGCGTGGGTTTCCTCCGGGTGCTCCGGTTTCCCCCAAAGACATGCAGTTAGGTTGATGTGGGGCGGCCTTGGGCTGAGGTGCCCTTGAGCAAGGTACCGAACCCCTGACTGCTCCCCGGGCGCTCTGGTGTGGCTGCCCACTGCTTTGAGTGTGTGTGTGTGTGTTCACTGCTTCAGATGGGTTAAATGCAGAGGATGAATTTTACTGTGCTTGAAGTGTGCATATGACGAATAAAGGTTTCTTCTTCTACAAACACACAAGCTTACACACACACACACACACACCAATGGAATTTAAAATGTATGGCGTTGTGAATGAGGGCTTCATGAACATTATTATTAGTTGATTGGCTGATAAGTGGTGGGTCTCTGATCCACTGTGTACACGTTTCTGCAAAATCACCAAAATGTTCTTCATTCTCCGATGTGAGAGAAAACTGTCCAGGAAATGCTGCTGTGAGTCGAGCACATTTCATTCAAAAATATCTTCACTGGAGTCGGTATCAGATGAAGATTCTTCAGATGATGAACTGGAACAAAAACAAAAGGTTTTTTTTTAATGAACCTGACAGGTTGAACATGAACATTAAACATTAACTTAAAAAGTGAAAAGTTTAAAAAATCCCCAGTAACTCACTGAATATGAACCTGTTTAAAATCAATAGCTCTTTATAGAAATAGGACCAGGTTACAGAAACTTTCTCCAATAAATAAACAGCATCAATGTTTATGACTCTAAATATTTGTGTATAGATTTTTGTAAATGTTTCACTGAAACTCGAACAAATCACCTCAAGTTCTGGAGTTTAAGACTGAAGAGTTTCTTCACTCCTGAGTCTCTGAGTTTATTCACAAACAGATCCAGTTCTCTCAGGTGTGAGGGGTTTGATCTCAGAGCTGAAGTCAGAGCAGCACAGCCTTCATCTGAGATTTCACAATAACTCAACCTGCAGAGAGACAATGACACACTCTTCACTCTCTCAGTTTATATAATTTGCATGGATTACTGCACTTTTATATCTGGAATATACTGTGGAGTTTAAATTACTTATTGTTATTATGTTTACAGCATTTAGCCGACGCCCTTATCCAGAGCGACTTATAGAAGTGTGTGTGGGCGTCACTACATGCAAATCAGTTGTGCCAGGAACACACTTCACACATTACGGGTGATCAACTTAAGTACAAACTTACAAAGAAAATCAGCCTTTCTGTCAGAAAAGAAAGAAAGAAAGAAAGAAAGAAAGAAAGAAAGAAAGAAAGAAAGAAAGAAAGAAAGAAAGAAAGAAAGAAAGAAAGCACAACTTTATTCATCGCACACTTGTGAAATTTTCTCTCTTAAAGGATATGGGACATGGATTTTTACCTGGGCATAATTATGTATAAAGGACATAAGAAATGCCATCTAAATCACTGCAGGGCGTCAAAAATGTGAAAATCATCTCATTATTCAAGTTTTTTTATACATCAGCGTAAAACAAGGATTCGTTAATGAGCTAGGTGGTCACGTGACCCGTGACATCACAAAAACTTTCCAAGGAGCCAGCGCTTGGGAATCTAATGTAAACAGGTTACCGAAATGGACACCATCGACAGTGATATTCCCGATGTTTCACAGAGATGTGAAGTTAGACCCTATCAATTCGAACCGATAGCTGGAAATTCACATGAACATGGATCTTGTCTTTACTCTGACAGGTCAGATGATTCTGAGAGTGAGAGTTCATTCAGCCCTCATGAAACTGAAAGCGGTCGGCTGGATAACACTTCCTGGTAAGTTAAAAACAATTCTGCTCAAAGGCTAATGATCTGTTGAAAGAAGTATTATTTTTGTATCATACACTGAAAGTTCATCATAGATCTAGCTAAAGTCCGTTGCAAGCTAGTTTTTTTTTTTGCTGATATTTTTCAAGATTGATTGAGATACAATGCTTCCAGAGTCCGAGATGAAAACATTCAAAATGGCGAAACGAGTCAGAATTATCTCATCTCATTATCTCTAGCCGCTTTATCCTTCTACAGGGTCACAGGCAAGCTGGAGCCTATCCCAGCTGACTACGGGCGAAAGGCGGGGTACACCCTGGACAAGTCGCCAGGTCATCACAGGGCTGACACATAGACACAGACAACCATTCACACTCACATTCACACCTACGCTCAATTTCGAGTCACCAGTTAACCTAACCTGCATGTCTTTGGACTGTGGGGGAAACCGGAGCACCCGGAGGAAACCCATGCAGACAACATGCAAACGCCGCACAGAAAGGCCCTCGCTGGCCACGGTGCTCGAACCCAGGACCTTCTTGCTGTGAGGCGACAGCACTAACCACTACACCACCATGCCGCCCGAGTCAGAATTATGATAATCAATAACTGATACACCCAAAATTATAATACTAATCCTTACCTCGGCTTTCAGTCGCTTAGCGCAGAGGTCTTCAACAGGGGGGTCGCGAAATCGCACCGGATCACTCATATCAACAAAAATATTCCTGCCCTGTCCCCTGGCCTCCGTGCAGGGATGCAAACAGCGCGCCTTTCGGCGGATGCCGCCTTTTTCACGGCTGAATCGCACAGATCCGATTAAAAAAAAAAAAAATAGCGACATTGGTTCATGGAGCATGAGGCATGAAGTGTAAGGATGAGAGAGAGGCGGTTTGGGTCGGGAAGCTGTGCGCATTTGTGCAGCCTGGCGCAGGTGTGCGCGGCTTCCCGAGTTGAACTGTTTTTTTTTCTCATCCTTATGCTTCCTGTTTCATGAATTAATATTGCTCAGTACCTGAGTATTAATGTTGAAAGAATCCTCAGTGAAATGGTCCGAACACAGTTTGTGGGAAACAGCAGGCGCAAAGTTTTTTTCAACAGGTGTTCTGTAAAGTTGTCCTACCAAGCCTACTGCGCATGCGCGAAGCCTACTGCGCATGCGCAGGTGAGCCCACACTTTCCTCAGCTTCGGGTCCTTGGGGAATGCAAAAAAACTTACTCCAGGGCATTTCCCATTGGAATTATTGCAACCATAAGCAGCACAATACACCATGATGTCCAATGTATGATGTCCAATGTATGATGTCCAATGTACTTTAAAGACTATAAAAACAATTTTCTTGTCATCCACTTCTCCATTCATCTACCCGCTTGTGCTGTGCCCGAAAGTTTTTGTGACGTATGATCACGTGACAGCGGCTCTTCCGGTTGCAAAAAATGCATATCGGAAGTCGAGCAGAAATGCCATATAATCATCACGAATATAATGATTTTGCTGAATTTAATAGATGATTTTGTATTTGTTGATGCAATTAATTCATATTTTTAATGGAAAGAAACTGATATAGCGTACTTTTGTGTTTCATGTCCCATGTCCTTTAACCCATCTGAAGCAGTGAACACACACACGTACACACACGTGAGCAATGAGCACACACACATACCCAGAGCAGTGGGCAGCCATGCTAATAGCACCCAGGGAGCAGTTGGGAGTTAGGTGCCTCGCTCAAGGGCACCCCAGCCCAAGGCCGTCCCATATTAACTTCACCACACAAATATTGATACAAAATTTTATGAAAAGATTGATAAATGAGACCCTGTGTGTGTGTGTGTGTGTGTGTGTGTGTGTGTGTGTGTGTGTGTGTGTGTGTTAGTAATCAAATTTAAAAGAGCAATCAGGGCTGAGTTTCCGAAAATCATTGCAAAATGAAGATCATTGTAACTGGGAGAGAGAGAGTTCAAAGTGATGCTCACTCTACCATGAAATGATGTTTGTGCTTTTGGGAAACTCGGCCCTGATCTGTTTATACTACTACAAACACTGAATACAGAAATACTATGATCAGATCAGGAAAAAAGACATCAATGTGGAATTGAACATTGAACATTAAATTAAAAAGTGAAAAGTTTAAAAAATCCCCAGTAACTCACTGAATATGAACCTGTTTAAAATCAATAGCTCTTTATAGAAATAGAACCAGGTTACAGAAACTTTCTTCAATAAATAAACAGCATCAATGTTTATGACTCTAAATATTTGTGTATATATTTTTGTAAATGTTTAACTGAAACTCGAACAAATCACCTCAAGTTCTGGAGTTTAAGACTGAAGAGTTTCTCCTTTTGTGAGTCTCTGAGTTTATTCTCAGACAGATCCAGTTCTCTCAGGTGTGAGGGGTTTGATCTCAGAGCTGAAGTCAGAGCAGCACAGCCTTCATCTGAGATTTCACAATCACGCAACCTGCAGAGAGACAATGACACACTCTTCACTCTCTCAGTTTATATAATTTGCATGGATTACTGCACGTTTATATCTGGAATATACTGTGGAGTTTAAATTACTTATTGTTATTATGTTTACAGCATTTAGCCGACGCCCTTATCCAGAGCGACTTATAGAAGTGTGTGTGGGCGTCACTACATGCAAATCAGTTGTGCCAGGAACACACTTCACACATTACGGGTGATCAACTTAAGCACAAACTTACAAAGAAAATCAGCCTTTCTGTCAGAAAAGAAAGAAAGAAAGAAAGAAAGAAAGAAAGAAAGAAAGAAAGAAAGAAAGAAAGAAAGAAAGAGCAACTTTATTCATCGCACACTTGTGAAATTTTCTCTCTTAAAGGATATGGGACATGGATTTTTACCTGGGCATAATTATGTATAAAGGACATAAGAAATGCCATCTAAATCACTGCAGGGCGTCAAAAATGTGAAAATCATCTCATTATTCAAGTTTTTTTATACATCAGCGTAAAACAAGGATTCGTTAATGAGCTAGGTGGTCACGTGACCCGTGACATCACAAAAACTTTCCAAGGAGCCAGCGCTTGGGAATCTAATGTAAACAGGTTACCGAAATGGACACCATCGACAGTGATATTCCTGATGTTTCACAGAGATGTGAAGTTAGACCCTATCAATTCGAACCGATAGCTGGAAATTCACATGAACATGGATCTTGTCTTTACTCTGACAGGTCAGATGATTCTGAGAGTGAGAGTTCATTCAGCTCTCATGAAACTGAAAGCGGTCGGCTGGATAACACTTCCTGGTAAGTTAAAAACAATTCTGCTCAAAGGCTAATGATCTGTTGAAAGAAGTATTATTTTTGTATCATACATTGAAAGTTCATCATAGATCTAGCTAAAGTCCGTTGCAAGCTAGTTTTTTTTTTTTGCTGATATTTTTCGAGATTGATCGAGATACAATGCTTCCAGAGTCCGAGATGAAAACATTCAAAATGGCGAAACGAGTCAGAATTATCTCATCTCATTATCTCTAGCCGCTTTATCCTTCTACAGGGTCGCAGGCAAGCTGGAGCCTATCCCAACTGACTACGGGTGAAAGGCGGGGTACACCCTGGACAAGTCGCCAGGTCATCACAGGGCTGACACATAGACACAGACAACCATTCACACTCACATTCACACCTACGCTCAATTTAGAGTCACCAGTTAACCTAACCTGCATGTCTTTGGACTGTGGGGGAAACCGGAGCACCCGGAGGAAACCCACGCGGACACGGGGAGAACATGCAAACGACGCACAGAAAGGCCCTCGCTGGCCACGGGGCTCGAACCCAGGACCTTCTTGCTGTGAGGCGACAGCACTAACCACTACACCACCATGCCGCCCGAGTCAGAATTATGATAATCAATAACTGATACATCCAAAATTATAATACTAATCCTTACCTCGGCTTTCAGTCGCTTAGCGCAGAGGTCTTCAACAGGGGGGTCGCGAAATCGCACCGGATCACTCATATCAACAAAAATATTCCTGCCCTGTCCCCTGGCCTCCGTGCAGGGATGCAAACAGCACGCCTTTCGGCGGATGCCGCCTTTTTCACGGCTGAATCGCGCAGATCCGATTTAAAAAAAAAAAATAGCGACATTGGTTCATGGAGCATGAGGCATGAAGTGTAAGGATGAGAGAGAGGCAGTTTGGGTCAGGAAGCTGAGCGCATTTGTGCAGCCTGGCGCAGGTGTGCGCGGCTTCCCGATTTGAACTGTTTTTTTTTCTCATCCTTATGCTTCCTGTTTCATGAATTAATATCGCTCAGTACCTGAGTATTAATGTTGAAAGAATCCTCAGTGAAATGATCCGAACACAGTTTGTGGGAAACAGCAGGCGCAAAGTTTTTTTCAACAGGTGTTCTGTAAAGTTGTCCTACCAAGCCTACTGCGCATGCGCGAAGCCTACTGCGCATGCGCAGGTGAGCCCACACTTTCCTCAGCTTCGGGTCCTTGGGGAATGCAAAAAAACTTACTCCAGGGCATTTCCCATTGGAATTATTGCAACCATAAGCAGCACAATACACCATGATGTCCAATGTATGATGTCCAATGTACTTTAAAGACTATAAAAACAATTTTCTTGTCATCCACTTCTCCATTCATCTACCCGCTTGTGCTGTGCCCGAAAGTTTTTGTGACGTATGATCACGTGACAGCGGCTCTTCCGGTTGCAAAAAATGCATATCGGAAGTCGAGCAGAAATGCCATATAATCATCACGAATATAACGATTTTGCTGAATTTAATAGATGATTTTGTATTTGTTGATGCAATTAATTCATATTTTTAATGGAAAGAAACTGATATAGCGTACTTTTGTGTTTCATGTCCCATATCCTTTAACCCATCTGAAGCAGTGAACACACACACGTACACACACGTGAGCAATGAGCACACACACATACCCAGAGCAGTGGGCAGCCATGCTAATAGCACCCAGGGAGCAGTTGGGAGTTAGGTGCCTCGCTCAAGGGCACCCCAGCCCAAGGCCGTCCCATATTAACCTCACCACACAAATATTGATACAAAATTTTATGAAAAGATTGATAAATGAGACCCTGTGTGTGTGTGTGTGTGTGTGTGTGTGTGTGTGTGTGTGTGTGTGTGTGTGTGTGTGTGTGTGTGTTAGTAATCAAATTTAAAAGAGCAATCAGGGCTGAGTTTCCGAAAATCATTGCAAAATGAAGATCACTGTAACTGGGAGAGAGAGAGTTCAAAGTGATGCTCGCTCTACCATGAAATGATGATGTTTGTGTTTTTGGGAAACTCGGCCCTGATCTGTTTATACTACTACAAACACTGAATACAGAAATACTATGATCAGATCAGGAAAAAAAAACATCAATGTGGAATTAAATGTAATGATTTTCCTCCTCAGGATATTTGATGTTGAACCTAAAACCTCTCAGGCCTTTCAATGACATGAAGCCTGCGACAGATAACGTCGTAAGCGCCCAAATTAAAAAGGCGCCCAAATTAAGGTCAAGCACCCAAAATATGCTTCCAAAAGTAAAAAACCCCAAAATGTTGATGAAATAAACTTGGCTGCATAAAACCCAATGTCTTGACTTTCTTCTTTAAAAACACCAAAATTAGTGAGAATTAGCATGTATTTCTCATAATTGACGCAAAATCCACACCATTCCCATGTTGTTCCGGGTTCGTCAAACTAGCCGTAAGCCTCACGCAGAGCACAAATTCTCCATCAACGGTGATCAGCACGCCATGATTTCAATGACCAGAGCGGGATTTCCACATTAGGTAAATCTTCTTTTTTTATATTGTTTTATGGTGGTTGTCAAACAGCTTTTAGGTGCATTACTGCCCCCTTTGGACTGGAGTATGAACCAGAATGTTTACTACCCTATTGTGCTAAATTCTCCTAATAATTCCTGTATCATTTAAAAACCTAAAAATAGCCCAATATCCCACATTATCTGACCTCAACTGCAACAGCTCTCTGATACCTAGTGTCATAGGATTTAAATCAGCTAAAATACTGAATAAAAGAGAGCTATTCAGGACATGACTGTGTGTATTTAAGATACAGCTTGCATCTTAAATACACAGAGTTGTGTTAGTGTGGGTGGAATCAGTGACTTGGAGCTTGGTCCTCTTGTTGATGATAGTCTTAGACACTGGCCTTTCATTTAATCTAAAGCCTCGCTCACAACCCGCCGTAAGTGTTCTGGACACACACGGGTCGCAGGGTTTGGTAGCTCGCAGCCGTGCCGCAGGGTCACGGTGAACCCGGGGGAAAGTTTGGGGGAGGAGTACGGGCAAAGTACTTGTCAAGTACAGGTTGCACGCCTGACTTCCTCGAGGCGTGGGAAAAGTTGCGCCGTTAGCCCGTGGAAAGCGTATGTCTGACGCACGTGATCAGTGTGTGTTCAGTGAGTGTGGAGTGCGTGACTTGCATTTTACCAGTTTCCTGCACTATGAGTTCGGGCCGCACTTGTGAAGCGTGTGACACATGTGATGATTAGCACATTACAATCACTCATAATGTGCGTGTGATGCAAGCCAGGAGTGGGTATAAAACCAGCGTGTCTGCAGCATTCTGTATCTGTCTTTTGACTGAAGAACATTGGATATTTTGTGGGAAAAATTTAAAAATTTTTCAGTTGAAAGTTTAGAAAATGGGACCCAGGAAGACGTGAGCAAAAGTGAAGTAACCCAGCCTGAAACAGCAGAGGGGGAGGAGGAGGAAGAATTTGATGATGATGCTAGCAGCACCGGTGAGCCCTGCACGGACAGGGAGAAGTTTGCCTTCAAGCCGGCAGAAGGCACAGCCGCCCGCCAGAGGGATTTCCACAGGTAAATACACATGCTTTAAACATTCATTTCAGGATCGATATGCTTATGTAATTAATATTATATATGCTGATTTTCATGTATGTTTCAGCTAACGATGCCCAGAAGTGAGGACACTGCAATCCCATCATCGCTGTCAGGCTATTGTGCCATGCTCAGTGATGAGGACAAGGACATCCCGACACCCCGTCCCACCACTCAGCAGGAGCAGGACAGCAGCTCGGAGTCAGAGTGTGTTTCAGTGCTCAAACTGTTGGGCTATTTAGTTGGGATTTTTTACAATGTAATAAAATGCGTTATTCCCTTAGACTCATGTTTTATTATTTGATGTTTGCATGGTAAATTAACATATACTCAAATAAAAACAGCAAATGAGGTGGTCTTCTTCCTTTCTACGATGCTACATGCTACATGATCGGTTCCTTGGTTCCTCCCCAATAATATATACCCAGAGTCTTGCACTTCAGGTCACGTGCCAGTCGCGTGCGCTGCGTGCACACCACACATAGGGGTAGAAAGTGAGATGTACTTCTGTCTTGTGGGCCGCACAAATAGCAAGTGTGGAATACTTGTGTAGTACTTCTGAGGCACGTCACTTGTACAATGCCCGTGCGTCACTCATGCGTCTTACTGTCATCGCAAAAAGCCCCTATTAGCCGCGCTGCTGATGTGGTTCAGGCGTACAAAAGGAGTACGGGTCCCATACGTAGTGTATGCATTCTTGATTTGTCGTAAGACCTGTAGAAGTCTCCACGCGCAGTCTGCAACCTTCTATGGTGCTGAACACATGCAAGTATCACACAACTCCCAAGCACGGTTTTGACAAATTTTTTTTACCGTAGACCGCCCATAGCAGCACGTATGGCGGGTTGTGAGTGAGGCTTAAGACCTTTTACCTGACTACATACTGTGAATTGCACTGCCAATTCTTGTGATGTGACTGAAAAACCTTTTGTGTCACAGGTCTGCTACAGGTTTGTCTCTTTGATGGCAACAGTGCAGAACTTGCTTTTTCATTCCCAGGCTCCTTTCCTCCAGGCTCTCCTCAGGCCCCATGGGCACCGCCAGGGGGGGAAAGGTTAGAACAATTCTAGGGGCTGCCATGGGGCCCTTTAAGGGGCTGATAATATGCTTTTGATGATTTTAATAAGACTTTTGAAATAACAACAATGCAATATCCCATCTGGTAAAATGAGCTAATTGAACAAGGCTGTCTATTTCTTGAGTTCTTCAACATACTGTCATTTAACCCTCCCCCTTTTGCGAAATGGTACAGTCCAGTTCTGGTAGAAGCGCGATGCGTTAAATCTGTGTGCTGATCAGTGCAACGCTACTTGCTGCTGTGTTGCGGTGCAGCAGCCAGCCAGCCAGCAGTGGAGTGCGTACAGTCTATGATCGCTAAATATGAAGAGTGGCTGTCAAAAACGTAAAGAAAGGCAGCTGAAAGCTGAGAGGGACCGGAGAGGCAGGCAACTGGTCACTCAGTTTTTCCCAAAGAAAGGTAGCTATCGCTCACATGTGTGTTCAAAATATTAGCGAATGGTAAATGAACAGTATGGACGTGGTTGGATTAGCCTATCAAGAGAACACTTTTACAGTTTGTACAGTGACATTTTTTCCATTTTAATAACTGAACTGACTTGTGTGATAAACAAGATGAAATATTATGTTATGCTGGTGCTAATAACTAGTGCTAATAACCAGTTTCATAACTAATGGGGTGCCCTAAATATGCACAGATTCAGCCTCAGGGGGACCTCCGCCCTACCAAACCACTGAACCCCCCTTTGGAGAAGGAGGTAAGCAGCAATACAACCCATAAATGCTTTAGGATTGAAGTTTTTAATGAGCGAGCGTCATATACAGTTTGCTAGATTAAAGTGTTGCTAATGTAACAGATGTTGCGTTGTGTTGTTCACCAGTCTTTTTATTCTGAAGAAATGAGACACAAATACACTGCTGAGGACGGGCTGCAAACGTCCAGTGGCATTGGCGCTTTATTTCCAAAACGAACTGAAAGAGGCCAGTGCCTCGTTCCCATAACTACCTGCGCTCTTAAAGGGCCAGCGCAGAATTTCCCCACCACTACACACAATGGCAAGTGGAAAAAAAATAAACCCATTAGGCAGCTGGGCCATAGAAGGTTCACGCTGCACGCTACACGTTCACGTGAAGAACCGGACCCTGGGCCATTAAACTTCATGCTTGGATGTTCACGTGTTGCGTCTGTTCTACTTTGACCGAGTAACCAACAATATGGACTCTTCGGATGACGACTAAAACAATGATATCAAAATCAAAACGATAGCCCAGTGCTTTTTGACGGCACACGCCCGAAGACTATAACACATACCTGTCGGTGATTTCACATGCTCATTCAAGTCCTCCCAAACTTGTGCCTTCTGGTCCCTGTCTTTATAATCCACCACACGCGGATCCCATAGCAGGGGCCTTTCTCGAACAAACTCGATCAACTTTTCTCGGTAGTCGTCCATTTTATCTCCCTAGACCCGTTCTGATTGGCTGGCGCGGCGGTGACCTTGGGGTCGTGCATGCATTGACTGGAATTTCCATCTTCACGCCTAGAAAAAAGTGTGCATGTTCATTTCTCGCTTCACGCGTGAAGTGTGCAGCGTGCAACGTGAACGCCGTTCTATGGCCCAGAGCAAGTCATGCTACGTTTGTCCACTTTTCTTTACACGCGTGTAGCGTGTAGAGTGCAGCATGCAGCGTGAACCTTCTATGGCCCAGCTGCCTTACACTAATAACGGACACCAGTCAAGTGTTTGACATGGTTACGTGTGTGGAATGTTCACATGTTCTAAACCATTGGTTTCAACCATTGGTTAATACATAAAATGTAATAACAAAGTCACAAACTCAAGGTCCATGGGCTATCAAAAGTCAAATAATGACAATAGTGCAATTGTGACGAGGGTGGGCAAAGTTGGGGGGCCCAAAATTCTAATCTTTCATGGGGCCCAAAATTTCTGGCGGTGCCCCTGTCAGGCCCTAACACAAACACTAACTAACCGTATTCTAATTATTTTTTCATGTACATCAAGAGGGATTAATGCTGTAGACATTTTGCAATAAAGGTAAAAAACATTCATAGATTTCTTTATTTATTCATAACTTTGTAGCAAAAAAAGCAGCAGCAGGTTTAAACACAGAGCCCTGGGAAAACAGCACTTTGCGCGTGCAGAAAAGCCCAAATTATCCTGTATCACGACAGAAAAAGACCAAATTCAGAAATGCAGGGTGTAGCACAAATTATGTAATTGAAAGGCCTGCCTCTGCTTCAGTCTCACTATTAGAGAATGTGTCTTACTGAGGATCAGGTCATGTGACTCTCAGAGAGATGATCTTACCCCAGTGTCTCCAGTTTACAGTGAGGATTCTCCAGTACAGCAGAGAGACGCTTCACTCCTGAGTCTCTGAGTTCATTCCCAGTCAGATCCAGTTCTCTCAGGTGTGAGGGGTTTGATCTTAGAGCTGAAGTCAGAGCAGCACAGCCTTCATCTGAGATTTCACAATAACTCAACCTGCAGATAGACAATGACACACTCTTCACTCTCTCAGTTGATATAATTTGCATGGATTACTGCACTTTTATATCTGGAATATACTGTGGAGTTTAAATTGCTTATTGTTATTATGCTTACAGCATTTAGCCGACGCCCTTATCCAGAGAGACTTATAGAAGTGTGTGTGGGCGTCACTACATGCAAATCAGTTGTGCCAGGAACACACTTCACACATTACGGGTGATCAACTTAAGCACAAACTTACAAAGAAAATCAGCCTTTCTGTCAGAAATGTTTAGTTCATTTTGGTTTACACAAATATTTACACACAATTTTACAAAAAGATTGATAAATGAGACCCTGTGTGTGTGTGTGTGTGTGTGTGTGTGTGTGTGTGTGTGTGTGTGTGTGTGTGTGTGTGTGTGTGTGTAAAATAAAATTTAAAAGATGAATCAGGGCTGAGTTTACAAAAATCATTGGAAAGTTGAGATCTTTGTAACTGGGAGAGAGAGAGTTCAAAGTGATGCTCGCTCTACCATTAAACAATGATGTCTGTGTTTTTGGGAAACTCGGCCCTGATCTGTTTATACTACTACAAACACTGAATACAGAAATACTGTGATCAGATCAGGAAAAAACATCAATGTGGAATTAAATGTAATGATTTTCCTCCTCAGGATATTTGATGCTGAACCTAAAACCTCTGCTTCAGTCTCACTATTAGAGAATGTGTCTTACTGAGGATCAGGTCATGTGACTCTCAGAGAGATGATCTTACCCCAGTGTCTCCAGTTTACAGTGAGGATTCTCCAGTACAGCAGAGAGACGCTTCACTCCTGAGTCTCTGAGTTTATTCCATGACAGATTCAGTTCTCTCAGGTGTGAGGGGTTTGATCTCAGAGCTGAAGTCAGAGCAGCACAGCCTTCACCTGAGATTTCACAATTACGCAACCTGCAGAGAGACAATGACACACTCTTCACTCTCTCAGTTCAGGACACACAGATCAGTTCAGCAGGAACTTTTTCATCAAAGAGACACTGCAGTCTTTAATCACAATGAAATACAGAAACTTAGTCACGAATTATACAAGAGTAATAACTAAATAACAAATTCTATTTAGTGTGTGTGTGTGTGTGTGTGTTTGCCAGCTCCATGAGAATGATTCCTGTTGACTCTAAAAACTCGGCAGTGAAACATGTCGTATCTTTTCACATGCAGGTTTTTATGTTTCTTAATAACTGAGATGAAACCCTCGATATAAGTTTTAAATGTAAACATGGTGATAGCAGCTACACTGTGTTCACCAGGACTGAAAGCCTGAGATGTTTCCAGTGTGGGGGCATCGGGGATAAAAAGTTGAGTTGGTGACACAGAGCTGTGCAGTCGGGGAGCTCAGGGGGCGACACGGCCGAGATACAGCACCAGCAGGGCGGAGACCGTCAGCAGGAGAGCAGAAGAGGTCAGTGCTGAGCCCAGCAGTAATGCTAACGATGCTAACACTGAAAACAATCCGACGCTAATGCTCATACAGATGCTAATTCTAACACTGGTGCTGGTGATAGCATCGCTGCTAAACCTGAGGTGACTCTGTCGTGATTTTGTGTGCACATATGTAGTCACGAAAACACACACACACCTTACGTAATCGCAAATGTACTCTGATTCATATAACCACACATACAATAATTTCTTTTTATGCTGATTATATATTAATTCAAAGCTGAGTATGTTAATTTGAATAAATGAAGTTAATTCTATTAAAAGTCATAATAAATTGGGTTATGAATGATCATAATTACAGTAAAATACAGCAAAGACATTGTTTATACTGAAGATTATTTTGTGCTAAGTGTATTATTCTGACTCCAACACCTGGAGCATTATCATATGTGGGAATGAGAAAGCCAAGACCATGTGGAATTAACCAACTGTTCATTCTGGAGTGTGTGCATACCGACGGAGTACTTTTATCAGGCCGTTCTAAATTGGGTCGTGTTAGAAGCTGCAGAGTGCATTTTCTTTTTTTAAAATTATATGGAGTAGCAGACTGATCATGGCCACGAGTGGTTTGTTTACTCGCACCTGCAGCCTGTATTAGCCTTAAACTTGATCTGAACCCAGTCATTTTGAATCATGTACTGTACGCTCTGAACGCTGTGTTGTTTATACCATACCCCATCTTATTGTATGTTTTGATTCTTTCTGAATTAATCGTTCATACTGGAAAATTTGGCTCAGTTGATACAAAATATGAGAAGCGTGAGATGTATTGGCCAATAGAAAATGTTGAAGTGGTACGATGTGACATGAAAACCAATGAAATTATTTGGATACACTGTTTTGTCCTTCAGACAGTATAAAATGAGAACTTTGTCATTTTTGAGTCGGTTCAATCTGCAGACGGAACTCGGCTTTTACTGGTTGAATAAAAGTCTAAACCTTTCTGCAACTTCTTGGACTTTTCATCATTTGTTTGGAGACTTGGAGAGTTTCCATGACAACTCCAGATGTTAGCAGTAGTGCTAGTGGTGATACCGGCATTAATGCTGATACTGAGACCGTCACTAATCCCACAAAGCTGCAGCAGGAGAACACACAAGACTCCAACTACATGGAGTTTGCATGTTCTCCCCGTGTCTGCATGGGTTTCCTCTGGGTGCTCCGGTTTCCCCCACAGTCCAAAGACATGCAGTTAGGTTGACGTGGTGCGGCCTTGGGCTGAGGTGCCCTTGAGCGAGGTACCGAACCCCCGACTGCTCCCCGGGCGCTCTGGTGTGGCTGCCCACTGCTCTGAGTGTGTGCGTGTGTGTGTTCACTGCTTCAGATGGGTTAAATGCAGTGGATGAATTTCACTGTGCTTGAAGTGTGCATGTGACAAATAAAGATTTCTTCTTCTTCTTAAATATGTTACACGTAAATATTTACATGTTAAATATGAATGTAAGGCCTCGTAAAAGTCAAAGACACTCTCTCTCTCTTTTCCTTCCTGAAAAAAAAGAACTCTGGGCTCCAAAAAATCATATTTATTTCCTTTTCATGTACAATCTAAAATTAGCAGCAAATGCTAAATATGTCTTACTGAGGATCAGGTCATGTGACTCTCAGAGAGATGATCTTACCCCAGTGTCTCCAGTTTACAGTGAGGATTCTCCAGTACAGCAGAGAGACGCTTCACTCCTGAGTCTCTGAGTTTATTCCATGACAGATCCAGTTCTCTCAGGTGTGAGGGGTTTGATCTCAGAGCTGAAGTCAGAGCAGCACAGCCTTCATCTGTGATTTTACAATTACGCAACCTGCAGAGAGACAATGACACTCTTCACTCTCTCAGTTTATATCATTTGCATGGATTACTGCACTTTTATATCTGGAATATACTGTGGAGTTTAAATTACTTATTGTTATTATGTTTACAGCATTTAGCCGACGCCCTTATCCAGAGAGACTTATAGAAGTGTGTGTGGCGTCACTACATGCAAATCAGCTGTACCAGGAACACACTTCACACATTACGGGTGATCAACTCAAGCACAAACTTATAAAGAAAATCAGCCTTTCTGTCAGAAAAGAAAAAGAAAGCACAACTTTATTCATCACGCACTTGTGAAATTTTCTCTCTGCATTTAACCCATCTGAAGCAGTGAACACACACGTGAGCAATGAGCACACACACATACCCAGAGCAGTGGTCAGCCATGCTAACAGCGCCCGGGGAGTTGGGTGCCTCGCTCAAGGGAACCTCAGCCCAAGGCTGTCCCATATTAACCTAATCGCATGTCTTTGGACTGTGGGAGGAACCGGAGCACCTGGAGGAAACCCACGCGGACACGGGGAGAACATGCAAACTCAACGCAGAAAGGCCCTCGGCGGCCACGGGGCTCAAACCCAGAACCTTCTTGCTGTGAGGCGACAGTGCTAACCACTACACCACCGTGCCATGAAATGTTTAACTCAGTTTGGTTTTCACAAGTATTTACACACAATTTTATGAAAAGATTGATAAATGAGACCCTGTGTGTGTGTGTATGTGTGTGTGTGTTAGTAATCAAATTTAAAAGAACAATGAGGGCTGAGTTTCCGAAAATCATTGCAAAATGAAGATCATTGTAACTGGCAGAGAGAGAGTTCAAAGTGATGCTCGCTCTACCATTAGACAATGATGTTTGTGTTTTTGGGAAACTCGGCCCTGATCTGTTTATACTACTACAAACACTGAATACAGAAATACTGTGATCAGATCAGGAAAAAGAGACATTAATAGGAAATTAAATGTAATGCTTTTCCTCCTCAGGATATTTGATGTTGAACCTAAAACCTCTCAGGCGTTTCAATGACATGAACCCTGCGACAGATAACGTCGTAGGCGCCCAAATTAAGGTCAAGCACCCAAAATATGCTTCCAAAAGTAAAAAAACCCCAAAATGTTGATTAAATAAACTTGGCTGCATAAAACCCAATGTCTTGACTTTCTTCTTTAAAAACACCAAAATTAGCGAGAATTAGCATGTATTTCTCATAATTGACGCAAAATCCACGCCATTCCCATGTTGTTCCGGGTTCATCAAACTAGCCGTAAGCCTCGCGCAGAGCACGAATTCTCCATCAACGGTGATCAGCACGCCATGATTTCAATGACCAGAGCGGGATTTGCACATCTTTCTTCTTCTTTTATATTGTTTTACGGTGGTTGTCAAACAGCTTTTAGGTGCATTACCACCACCTTCTGGACTGGAGTGTGAACCAGAATGTTTACTACCCTATTGTGCTAAATTCTCCTAATAATTCCTGTATCATTTAAAAACCTAAAAATAGCCCAATATCCCATATTATCTGACCTTAACAGCAACAGCTCTCTGATACCTAGTGTCATAGGATTTAAATCAGCTAAAATACTGAATAAAAGAGAGCTATTCAGGACATGACTGTGTGTATTTAAGATACAGCTTGCATCTTGTTTAAGTGTGGGTGGAATCAGTGACTTGGAGCTTGGTCCTCTTGTTGATGATAGTCTTAGACACTGGCCTTTCATTTAATCTAAAGCCTCACTCACAACCCACCATAAGTGTTCTGGACACACACGGGTCGCAGGGTTTGGTAGCTCGCAGATGTGCCACAGGGTCACGGTGAACCCGGGGGAAAGTTTGGGGGAGGAGTACGGGCAAAGTACTTGTCAAGTACAGGTTGCACGCCTGACTTCCTCGAGGCGTGGGAAAAGTTGCGCCGTTAGCCCGTGGAAAGCGTATGTCTGACGCACGTGATCAGTGCGTGTTCAGTGAGTGTGGAGTGCGTGACTTGCATTTTACCAGTTTCCTGCGCTACGAGTTTGGGCCGCACTTGTGAAGCGTGTGACGCACGTGATTATCACAATTCAATCACTCATAACGTGCGTGTGATGCAAGCCAGGAGTGGGTATAAAACCAGCGTGTCTGCAGCATTCTGCATCTGTCTTTCGACTGAAGAACATTGGATATTTTGTGAGAAAAATTTAAAAATTTTCAGTTTAAAGTTTAGAAAATGGGACCCAGGAAGAAGCGAGCAAAAGTGAAGTAACCCAGCCTGAAACAGCAGAGGGGGAGGAGGAGGAAGAATTTGATGATGATGGTAGCAGCACCGGCGAGCCCTGCACGGACAGGGAGAAGTTTGCCTTCAAGCCGGCAGAAGGCACAGCCGCCCGCCAGAGGGATTTCCACAGGTAAATACACATGCTTTAAACATTCATTTCAGGATCGATATGCTTATGTAATTAATATTATATATGCTGATTTTCATGTGTTTCAGCTAACGACACCCAGAAGTGAGGACACTGCAATCCCATCATCGCTGTCAGGCCATTGTGCCATGCTCAGTGATGAGGACAAGGACATCCCGACACCCCGTCCCACCACTCAGCAGGAGCAGGACAGCAGCTCGGAGTCAGAGTGCGTTTCAGTGCTCAAACTGTTGGGCTATTTAGTTGGGATTTTTTACAACGTAATAAAATGCATTATTCCCTTATACTGATGTTTTATTATTTGATGTTTGCATGGTAAATTAACATATACTCAAATAAAAACAGCAAATGAGGTGGTCTTCTTCCTTTCTACGATGCTACACACTATATGATCGGGTCCTTGGTTCCTCCCCCATATATATACCCAGAGTCTTGCCCTTCAGGTCACGTGCCAGTCGCGTGCGCTGCGTGCACACCACACATAGTGGCAGAAAGTGAGATGTACTTCTGTCTTGCGGGCCACACAAATAGCAAGTGTGGAATACTTGTGTAGTACTTCTGAGGCACGTCACTTGTACAATGCCCGTGCGTCACTCATGCGTCTTACTGTCATCGCAAAAAGCCCCTATTAGCTGCGCTGCTGACGTGGTTCAGGCGTACAAAAGGAGTACGGGTCCCATACGTAGTGTATGCGTTCTTGATTTGTCGTAAGACCTGTAGAATTTGCATGTGCAGGACCAAAAGTCTCCACGGGCAGTCTGTGACCTTCTACGGCGCTGAACACATGCAAGTATCGCACAACTCTCAAGCACGGTTTTGACAATTTTTTTTTTTACCGTAGACCGCCCATAGCAGCATGTACGGCGGGTTGTGAGTGAGGCTTAAGACCTTTTACCTGACTACATGCTGTGAATTGCACTGCCAATTCTTGTGATGTGACTGAAAAACCTTTTGTGTCACAGGTCTGCTACAGGTTTGTCCCTTTGATGGCAACAGTGCAGAACTTGCTTTTTCATTCCCAGGCTCCTTTCCTCCAGGCTCTCCTCAGGCACCAACATATATCTTTTAAACAATAACTAACCGTATTCTAATTATTTTTGTCATGTACATCAAGAGGGATTAATGCTGGAGACATTTTGCAATTAAGGTAAAAAAAAAACATTCATAGATTTATTTATTTATTCATAACTTTGTAGCAAAAAAAGCAGCAGCAGGTTTAAACACAGAGCCCTGGGAAAACAGCACTTTGCGCACGCAGAAAAAGCCCAAATTCAGAAATGCAGGGTGTAGCACAAATTATGTAATTGAAAGGCCTGCCTCTGCTTCAGTCTCACTATTAGAGAATGTGTGAGGGGTTTGATCTCAGAGCTGAAGTCAGAGCAGCACAGCCTTCATCTGAGATTTCAACCTGCAGAGAGACAATGACACACTCTTCACTCTCTCAGTTCAGGACACACAGATCAGTTCAGCAGGAACTTCTTCATCAAAGAGACACTGCAGTCTTTAATCACAATGAAATATAGAAACTTCGTCATGAATTATCAAATCAAATCAAAGTCCTTTCCATGCCATGTGACACATAGGGCAGCATCGATCTCCATTTCCGTAGCCCTCGGCCTCTCGCCTATTACATAGCTTGGGTTACAGTGGGCGGCTCGTCCTCTGGGAACCGCGAGAGTTTTACTCCCCACTCATATCTGTATTGCAGCGTGCCTTGCCAGACGGCAGTAGGTACCATTTTTATGATGGTCTTCGGTATGACCCGACCGTGAATAGAACTCGTGATCTCCCAATTGAGAGGCGGACAGGCTAACCACTAGGCCAACTCGCGGTTAGTCATGAATTATACAAGAGTAATAATAAAATAACAAATTCTATTTAGTGTGGGTTTGAGCTCCATGAGAATGATTCCTGTTGACTGTAAAAACTCGGCAGTGAAACATGTCGTATCTTTTCACATGCAGGTTTTTACATTCCTTAATAACTGAGATGAAACCCTCGATATAAGTTTAGCATCGCTGCTAAACCTGGGGTGACTCTGTTGTGATTTTGTGTGCACATATGTAGTCACGAAAACACACACACACCTTACATAATCGCAAATGTACTCTGATTCATATAACCACACATACGATAATTTCTTTTTATGCTGATTATATACTAATTCAAAGCTGAGTATGTTCATTTTCAGTAAAGAATAAATTAAGTTAATTCTATTAAAAGTCATAATAAATTGGTTCATGAATGATCATAATTACAGTAAAATACAGCAAAGACATTGTTTATGTAACCCTGTTAAAAAAAAAATCACTATCCATGACGAGATAATAAATAATAAATAGTTTAATATGTTCATCGGTTGATTAAAAATGTGATTAAAAGTGTGGAAAAGATATTTCATAAAGGTTAAAATAGTTGATAAAAGAATAGTGTAATAAATATGCTAAAAAGATATTTAAAAGGACACAAATGTGCAAATTTTAAGTATTTCCTTTTATTGTGAAGAATCTCCTGGGTAAATTTTTGTGGGAGGGAGCTAGAGAGAAGCACCACGAGGAGAGAGAGTGAGTGGACGGAGAGGCATGATGGCGAGTGTGAACTTTTTGTTTAAGAGACAAAGTATGTAGTTTTGTGTCTCAGATGAATGTGTCTGTCAAGAATGACAGGCGTACTAACACCTTCTGCGCGCTTCGGCAGCGCATTGATATCTGAGCTCCGTATCAATGCGCTGCCGAAGCGCGCAGAAGGTGTTAGTACGCCTGTCATTATAGTGCAGGCTTTCCATAGCATAGAAAATCGCCACGTTTCAATTTGTGTAACTGAACTTTTTTCATATCACTGATCATATAAACCTATGTAAACAGGAAAAACGCGGAAGAGTTTGGTCGCATCTAACTACAGCCCCAAAAAATACCGTTGGCCATACTGAGCCTAGCTACGTTGCTAACAGGAGTGACAGTGCGTCTGACTAACTGGGAGGTCGCGCAAAGCTCGGATAGGTACGGAGCAGCTCGTCTCAATTCAGGTAAGAGCATATTTCATTCTGGAAATACGGTGGACTGTTCCTTTAAAATAGCTGCTTTACGAACCCAGGGCCCCTCTCTGCAGTAATTGTGAGAAGTGGGCTACATTTATACTGAAGGTTGTTTTGTGCTAAGTGTATTATTCTGACTCCAACACCTGGAGCATTATCATATGTGGGAATGAGAAAGCCAAGACCATGTGGAATTAACCAACTGTTCATTCTGGAGTGTGTGCATACCGACGGAGTACTTTTATCAGGCCGTTCTAAATTGGGTCGTGTTAGAAGCTGCAGAGTGCATTTTCTTTTTTTTAAATTATATGGAGTAGCAGACTGATCAAGGCCACGAGTGGTTTGTTTACTCGCACCTGCAGCCTGTATTAGCCTTAAACTTGATCTGAACCCAGTCATTTTGAATCATGTACTGTACGCTCTGAATGCTGAGTTGTTTATACCATACCCCATCTTATCGTATGTTTTGACTCTTTCTGAATTAATCGTTCTTACTGGAAAATTTGGCTCAGTTGATACAAAATATGAGAAGCGTGAGATGTATTGGCCAATAGAAAATGTTGAAGTGGTACGACGTGACATGAAAACCAATGAAATTATTTGTATACACTGTTTTGTCCTTGAAACAGTATAAAATGAGAACTTTGTCATTTTTGAGTCGGTTCAATCTGCAGACGGAGCTCGGCTTTTACTGGTTGAATAAAAACTTTTTTTTTTTGGGAGAGTTAGAGTGTTTCCATGACAACTCCAGATGTTATCAGTGGTGCTAGTGGTGATACCGGCATTAATGCTGATACTGAGACCGTCACTAATCCCACAAAGCTGCAGCAGGAGAACACACAAGACTCCAACTACATGGAGTTTGCATGTTCTCCCCGTGTCTGCATGGGTTTCCTCTGGGTGCTCCGGTTTCCCCCACAGTCCAAAGACATGCAGTTAGGTTGACGTGGGACGGCCTTGGGCTGAGGTGCCCTTGAGCGAGGTACCGAACCCCCGACTGCTCCCCGGGCGCTCTGGTGTGGCTGCCCACTGCTCTGAGTGTGTGCGTGTGTGTGTTCACTGCTTCAGATGGGTTAAATGCAGTGGATGAATTTCACTGTGCTTGAAGTGTGCATGTGACAAATAAAGGTTTCTTCTTCTTCTTAAATATGTTACACGTAAATATTTACATGTTAAATATGAATGTAAGGCCTCGTAAAAGTCAAAGACACTCTCTCTCTTTTCCTTCCTGAAAAAAAAAAGAACTCTGGGCTCCAAAAAATCAAGTTTATTTTCTTTTCATGTACAATCTAAAATTAGCAGCAAATGCTAAATATGTCTTACTGAGGATCAGGTCATGTGACTCTCAGAGAGATGATCTTACCCCAGTGTCTCCAGTTCACAGTGAGGATTCTCCAGTACAGCAGAGAGACGCTTCACTCCTGAGTCTCTGAGTTTATTCCCAGTCAGATCCAGTTCTCTCAGGTGTGAGGGGTTTGATCTCAGAGCTGAAGTCAGAGCAGCACAGCCTTTATCTGAGATTTTACAATCCCACAACCTGCAGAGAGACAATGACACACTCTTCACTCTCTCAGTTTATATCATTTGCATGGATTACTGCACTTTTATATCTGGAATATACTGTGGAGTTTAAATTACTTATTGTTATTATGTTTACAGCATTTAGCCGACGCCCTTATCCAGAGCGACTTATAGAAGTGTGTGTGGCGTCACTACATGCAAATCAGTTGTGCCAGGAACACACTTCACACATTACGGGTGATCAACTTAAGCACAAACTTACAAAGAAAATCAGCCTTTCTGTCAGAAATGTTTAGTTCATTTTGGTTTACACAAATATTTACACATAATTTTACAAAAAGATTGATAAATGAGACCCTGTGTGTGTGTGTGTGTGTGTGTGTGTGTGTGTGTGTGTGTGTGTGTGTGTGTGTGTGTGTGTGTGTGTGTAAAATAAAATTTAAAAGATGAATCTGGGCTGAGTTTACAAAAATCATTGGGAAGTTGAGATGATTGTACCTGGGAGAGAGAGAGTTCAAAGTGATGCTCGCTCTACCATTAAACAATGATGTTTGTGTTTTTGGGAAACTCGGCCCTGATCTGTTTATACTACTACAAACACTGAATACAGAAATACTGTGATCAGATCAGGAAAAAACATCAATGTGGAATTAAATGTAATGATTTTCCTCCTCAGGATATTTGATGCTGAACCTAAAACCTCTGCTTCAGTCTCACTATTAGAGAATGTGTCTTACTGAGGATCAGGTCATGTGACTCTCAGAGAGATGATCTTACCCCAGTGTCTCCAGTTTACAGTGAGGATTCTCCAGTACAGCAGAGAGACGCTTCACTCCTGAGTCTCTGAGTTCATTCCCAGTCAGATCCAGTTCTCTCAGGTGTGAGGGGTTTGATCTTAGAGCTGAAGTCAGAGCAGCACAGCCTTTATCTGAGATTTCACAATAACTCAACCTGCAGAGAGACAATGACACACTTTTCACTCTCTCAGTTTATATCATTTGCATGGATTACTGCACTTTTATATCTGGAATATACTGTGGAGTTTAAATTACTTATTGTTATTATGTTTACAGCATTTAGCCGACGCCCTTATCCAGAGCGACTTATAGAAGTGTGTGTGGGCGTCACTACATGCAAATCAGTTGTGCCAGGAACACACTCCACACATTACGGGTGATCAACTTAAGCACAAACTTACAAAGAAAATCAGCCTTTCTGTCAGAAATATTTAGTTCATTTTGGTTTACACAAATATTTACACACAATTTTACAAAAAGATTGATAAATGAGACCCTGTGTGTGTGTGTGTGTGTGTGTGTGTGTGTGTGTGTGTGTGTGTGTGTGTGTGTGTGTGTGTGTGTGTGTGTGTGTGTGTGTAAAATCAAATTTAAAAGATGAATCAGGGCTGAGTTTACAAAAATCATTGGGAAGTTGAGATCTTTGTAACTGGGAGAGAGAGAGAGTTCAAAGTCATGCTCGCTCTACCATTAAACAATGATGTTTGTGTTTTTGGGAAACTCGGCCCTGATCTGTTTATACTACTACAAACACTGAATACAGAAATACTGTGATCAGATCAGGAAAAAACATCAATGTGGAATGAAATGTAATGATTTTCCTCCTCAGGATATTTGATGCTGAACCTAAAACCTCTGCTTCAGTCTCACTATTAGAGAATGTGTCTTACTGAGGATCAGGTCATGTGACTCTCAGAGAGATGATCTTACCCCAGTGTCTCCAGTTTACAGTGAGGATTCTCCAGTACAGCAGAGAGACGCTTCACTCCTGGGTCTCTGAGTTTATTCCCAGACAGATCCAGTTCTCTCAGGTGTGAGGGGTTTGATCTCAGAGCTGAAGTCAGAGCAGCACAGCCTTTATCTGAGATTTCACAATAACGCAACCTGCAGAGAGACAATGACACACTCTTCACTCTCTCAGTTCAGGACACACAGATCAGTTCAGCAGGAACTTTTTCATCAAAGAGACACTGCAGTCTTTAATCACAATGAAATACAGAAACTTGAGTCATGAATTATACAAGAGTAATAACTAATTAACAAATTCTATTTAGTGTGGGTTTGAGCTCCATGAGAATGATTCCTCTTGACTGTAAAAACTCGGCAGTGAAACATGTCGTATCTTTTCACATGCAGGTTTTTATGTTTCTTAATAACTGAGATGAAACCCTCGATATAAGTTTTAAATGTAAACATGGTGATAGCAGCTACACTGTGTTCACCAGGACTGAAAGCCTGAGATGTTTCCAGTGTGGGGACATCGGGGATAAAAAGTTGAGTTGGTGACACAGAGCTGTGCAGTCGGGGAGCTCAGGGGGCGACACGGCCGAGATACAGCACCAGCAGGGCGGAGACCGTCAGCAGGAGAGCAGAAGAGGTCAGTGCTGAGCCCAGCAGTAATGCTAACGATGCTAACACTGAAAACAATCCGACGCTAATGCTCATACAGATGCTAATTCTAACACTGGTGCTGGTGATAGCATCGCTGCTAAACCTGAGGTGACTCTGTCGTGATTTTGTGTGCACATATGTAGTCACAAAAACACACACACACCTTACGTAATCGCAAATGTACTCTGATTCATATAACCACACATACAATAATTTCTTTTTATGCTGATTATATATTAATTCAAAGCTGAGCATGTTAATTTGAATAAATGAAGTTAATTCTATTAAAAGTCATAATAAATTGGGTTATGAATGATCATAATTACAGTAAAATACAGCAAAGACATTGTTTATACTGAAGGTTGTTTTGTGCTAAGTGTATTATTCTGACTCCAACACCTGGAGCATTATCATATGTGGGAATGAGAAAGCCAAGACCATGTGGAATTAACCAGCTGTTCATTCTGGAGTGTGTGCATACCGACGGAGTACTTTTATCAGGCCGTTCTAAATTGGGTCGTGTTAGAAGCTGCAGAGTGCATTTTCTTTTTTTTAAATTATATGGAGTAGCAGACTGATCAAGGCCACGAGTGGTTTGTTTACTCGCACCTGCAGCCTGTATTAGCCTTAAACTTGATCTGAACCCAGTCATTTTGAATCATGTACTGTACGCTCTGAATGCTGTGTTGTTTATACCATACCCCATCTTATCGTATGCTTTGATTTTCTGAATTAATCGTTCTTACTGGAAAATTTGGCTCAGTTGATACAAAATATGAGAAGCGTGAGATGTACTGGCCAATAGAAAATGTTGAAGTGGTACGATGTGACATGAAAACCAATGAAATTATTTGTATACACTGTTTTGTCCTTGAGACAGTATAAAATGAGAACTTTGTCATTTTTGAGTCGGTTCAATCTGCAGACGGAACTCGGCTTTTACTGGTTGAATAAAAGTCTAAAACTTTCTGCAACTTCTTGGACTTTGAATCATTTTTTGTTTGGAGACTTGGAGAGTTTCCACGACAACTCCAGATGTTAGCAGTAGTGCTAGTGGTGATACCGGCATTAATGCTGATACTGAGACCGTCACTAATCCCACAAAGCTGCAGCAGGAGAACACACAAGACTCCAACTACATGGAGTTTGCATGTTCTCCCCGTGTCTGCATGGGTTTCCTCTGGGTGCTCCGGTTTCCCCCACAGTCCAAAGACATGCAGTTAGGTTGACGTGGTGCGGCCTTGGGCTGAGGTGCCCTTGAGCGAGGTACCGAACCCCCGACTGCTCCCCGGGCGCTCTGGTGTGGCTGCCCACTGCTCTGAGTGTGTGCGTGTGTGTGTTCACTGCTTCAGATGGGTTAAATGCAGTGGATGAATTTCACTGTGCTTGAAGTGTGCATGTGAGAAATAAAGATTTCTTCTTCTTCTGAAATATGTTAGACGTAAATATTTACATGCTAAATATGAATGTAAGGCCTCGTAAAAGTCAAAGACTCTCTCTCTCTCTTTTCCTTCCTGAAAAAAAAAGAACTCTGGGCTCCAAAAAATCATATTTATTTCCTTTTCATGTACAATCTAAAATTAGCAGCAAATGCTAAATGTGTCTTAGTGAGGACCAGGTCATGTGACTCTCAGAGAGATGATCTTACCCCAGTGTCTCCAGTTTACAGTGAGGATTCTCCAGTACAGCAGAGAGACGCTTCACTCCTGAGTCTCTGAGTTTATTCCCAGTCAGACCCAGTTTTCTCAGGTGTGAGGGGTTTGATCTCAGAGCTGAAGTCAGAGCAGCACAGCCTTCATCTGAGATTTCACAATAACACAACCTGCAGAGAGACAATGACACACTCTTCACTCTCTCAGTTTATATAATTTTCATGGATTACTGCACTTTTATATCTGGAATATACTGTGGAGTTTAAATTACTTATTGTTATTATGTTTACAGCATTTAGTCGACGCCCTTATCCAGAGCGACTTATAGAAGTGTGTGTGGGCGTCACTACATGCAAATCAGCTGTACCAGGAACACACTTCACACATTACGGGTGATCAACTTAAGCACAAACTTACAAAGAAAATCAGCCTTTCTGTCAGAAAAGAAAAAGAAAGCACAACTTTATTCATCACGCACTTGTGAAATTTTCTCTCTGCATTTAACCCATCTGAAGCAGTGAACACACACGTGAGCAATGAGCACACACACATACCCAGAGCAGTGGTCAGCCATGCTAACAGCGCCCGGGGAGTTGTGTGCCTCGCTCAAGGGAACCTCAGCCCAAGGCCGTCCCATATTAACCTAATCGCATGTCTTTGGACTGTGGGAGGAACCGGAGCACCTGGAGGAAACCCACGCGGACACGGGGAGAACATGCAAACTCAACGCAGAAAGGCCCTCGGCGGCCACGGGGCTCAAACCCAGAACCTTCTTGCTGTGAGGCGACAGCGCTAACCACTACACCACCGTGCCATGAAATGTTTAACTCAGTTTGGTTTTCACAAGTATTTACACACAATTTTATGAAAAGATTGACAAATGAGACCCTGTGTGTGTGTGTATGTGTGTGTGTGTGTGTGTGTGTGTGTGTTAGTAATCAAATTTAAAAGAACAATGAGGGCTGAGTTTCCAAAAATCATTGCAAAATGAAGATCATTGTAACTGGCAGAGAGAGAGTTCAAAGTGATGCTCGCTCTACCATTAGACAATGATGTTTGTGTTTTTGGGAAACTCGGCCCTGATCTGTTTATACTACTACAAACACTGAATACAGAAATACTGTGATCAGATCAGGAAAAAGAGACATTAATAGGAAATTAAATGTAATGATTTTCCTCCTCAGGATATTTGATGTTGAACCTAAAACCTCTCAGGCCTTTCAGTGACATGAAACCTGCGACAGATAACGTCGAAAGCGCCCAAATTAAGGTCAAGCACCCAAAATATGCTTCCAAAAGTAAAAAAACCCGAAATGTTGATTAAATAAACTTGGCTGCATAAAACCCAATGTCTTGACTTTCTTCTTTAAAAACACCAAAATTAGTGAGAATTAGCATGTATTTCAAACATTCCTGACGCTAATGCTCATACAGATGCTAATTCTAACACTGGTGCTGGTGATAGCATCGCTGCTAAACCTGGGCTGACTCTGTCGTGATTTTGTGTGCACATATGTACCGGTAGTCACGAAAACACACACACACACACACACACACACACACACACACACACACACCTTACATAATCGCAAATGTACTCTGATTCATATCACCACACACACACTAATTTCTTTTTATGCTGATTATATATTAATTCAAAGCTGAGTATGTTAATTTGAATAAATGAAGTTTATTCTATTAAAAGTCATAATAAATTGGGTTATGAATGATCATAATTACAGTAAAATACAGCAAAGACATTGTTTATACTGAAGGTTGTTTTGTGCTAAGTGTATTATTCTGACTCCAACACCTGGAGCATTATCATATGTGGCAATGAGAAAGCCAAGACCATGTGGAATTAACCAACTGTTCATTCTGGAGTGTGTGCATACCGACGGAGTACTTTTATCAGGCCGTTCTAAATTGGGTCGTGTTAGAAGCTGCAGAGTGCATTTTCTTTTTTTTTTTAATTATATGGAGTAGCAGACTGATCAAGGCCACGAGTGGTTTGTTTACTCGCACCTGCAGCCTGTATTAGCCTTAAACTTGATCTGAACCCAGTCATTTTGAATCATGTACTGTACGCTCTGAATGCTGTGTTGTTTGTACCATACCCCATCTTATTGTATGTTTTGACTCTTTCTGAATTAATCATTCATACTGGAAAATTTGGCTCAATTGATACAAAATATGAGAAGCGTAAGATGTATTGGCCAGTAGAAAATGTTGAAGTTGTACGACGTGACATGATCTCATCTCATCTCATTATCTGTAGCTGCTTTATCCTTCTACAGGGTCGCAGGCAAGCTGGAGCCTATCTCAGCTGACTACGGGCGAAAGGCGGGGTACACCCTGGACAAGTCGCCAGGTGACGCGACATGATACCCAATAAAATTATTTGTATACACTGTTTTGTCCTTGAGACAGTATAAAATGAGAACTTTGTCATTTTTGAGTCGGTTCAATCTGCAGATGGAACTCGGCTTTTACTGGTTGAATAAAAGTCTAAACCTTTCTGCAACTTCTTGGACTTTGAATCATTTTTTTGTTTGGAGAGTGAGAGAGTTTCCACGACAACTCCAGATGTCTGCAGTAGCGCTAGTGGTGATACTGGCCTTAATGCCGACACTGAGACTGTCACTAATCCCACAAAGCTGCAGCAGGAGAACACACAAGACTCCAACTAAAGTCATTCAAGGACAGACGACTCCACTTCTCCTCGGATGGATTTCCCAAATAGCATGAAAAAATTGCTCCAAATGGCTACACTCTCTTTTTCCAGCCCAAATTTGTCGCGACAAGCAGTGTACCCAGTTCATCAAAATTGTGTTCGTCCAGGACTTTCAGCTGGCTACAAATCTTTTTCACCATCCAAAAGATACATGTCATCTCCAGTCCTTTCACCCTCAAACCAAATGGAACATTTAGAAAGTCTTGTTTGATGTACTCTGGGTCCCTGCAAATGGATGTAGAAAAAAGCTGGGACCCGATGTTGACACTATTCCTGTGTTGATAAGAAACAGAAAACATAGAGCACATTTAACCCTGGGGGTAAACCAATCTAATCTCCTTCCTGTTTTAAAACAGCATCAGAGTGCACAACCAAATATTACTGTAAAACTAGCCCTTCTGAACATTAGATCACTTTTAAACAAGTCATTTTTAATTAATGATCTTATTTGTAAACACAATCTTGATTTTTTGCTTCTAACTGAAACCTGGCTGGATCAAGCAAATAGTGCTACCACCCTTATCGAAGCAGCTCCCCCAAATTTTAATTTTTTGAATGTTACCCAACAAGGGAAAGGTGGAGGGATCGCAAATATATTCAAAGTCTCTTTTCAATGTAAACAATCCTCACTTGGTGATTTTATGTCCTTTGAACACTTATGTGCACTTGTTACATGCTCTCCTAACATATTATTATTAACTATTTACAGGCCTCCGAGACATTCAGCCAAAGTCTTTCTTGAAGAGTTTGGTGAATTGTTATCAGTCATTTGCTTAGAGTTTGATTGTCTTATTATATCTGGGGATTTTAACTTGCATGTAGATAATACTGATAACATTTATGCCAAAGAACTATTTGCAATTATTGATAACTTTAACCTAGTACAACATGTACAGGGGCCGACCCACTCTTGTGGTCATACTCTTGACCTCGTCATCACAAAGGGTCTTACTGTTTCTTATACTGTTGTTGACCTGGCCTTATCTGATCATTTCTGTGTTTTCTTTGAAGTTTCTATGTCTCCTCACATTCAGAATAGCTCAACGACTATAGGCAGGAGAGTCATAAACGACAACACGTGCTCTTTTTAAGCAAGCTCTCTCTCAGAACTCAACCAAAATGTCAGACTCTGTAGATGATTTACTGGAATTTTTTAATTTAAATATGACCCAAATTATGGATGATATTGCTCCATTCAAAATAAAAAGAGTCAATGATAAGCAGAAAGCACCATGGAAGCAGTACCCGGCTGTTAAACTGCTAAAGAGAGAATGTAGAAAGACTGAAAGAAAATGGCGCAAATCTAAACTTCACATCCATTATCAAATCCATAAAGAGATGCTTTGTAATTATAATTATGAAATTCGTAAAGCAAGACAGTCTTTCTTCTCCAATATCATCAGCAGGAATATGAACAATGCCCGTGTGCTATTTTCAACAGTAGAGAAGCTAACTAATCCCCCACCACAATTAGCACCTGAACTTCTCTCAGTTAATAAATGCAATGAGTTTGCATCTTTCTTCAAAGGTAAAATTGATAAAATACGGCAGAATATTTCTCATAATATATCTCAGTTGCAAAAAATTGAAAAACTGCAATCACCAATGACACAGATAGATAACTTTAACACAATGTCAGAATTTTGTTTAATTGATTATGAGACTCTTGAAAAAACTGTACAAAATCTCAGTTCCTCAACATCTGAACTGGACATTCTGCCCACCAACTTTTTTAAGTCTGTTCTTCATCTTATAATTACAGATGTGCTTCAAATTATTAATACATCCTTGGAGACTGGTGTTGTTCCTGTGTCCCTAAAAAAAGCTGTTGTAAAGCCCCTTCTTAAAAAAAATAATCTGGATCCTTCAGTGTTAAATAATTACAGGCCAATATCAAATCTACCATTCATCGGGAAAATCCTGGAAAAAATTGTCTTCAATCAATTAACTGCCTTCTTGATATCAAACAGCCGTTTTGATAATTTTCAGTCAGGATTTCGTGCCAATCATAGCACTGAAACAGCGCTGATTAAAGTTATAAATGACATACGTCTTAATACTGATGCAGGCAAAACATCGGTCCTGGTATTACTGGACCTCAGTGCAGCTTTTGATACTGTTGATCACAACATACTGCTATATCGAATTGAACACTGGGTTGGATTGACTGGTAAAGTTATCAATTGGTTAAAATCATACTTAAAAGATAGAAGCTTCTTTGTTACCCTGGGAAATTGTTCCTCAACGTCAATGCCCTTGACCTGTGGTGTCCCCCAGGGGTCGATTCTTGGACCATTACTTTTCAACCTTTATATGCTCCCACTTGGGCAAATTATCAATAAAAATTCAATTTTGTATCACTGCTATGCAGATGATACCCAAATTTGTTTTGCTCTATCACCAAATGATTATGCCCCCCTTGAATGTCTCTACCAGTGTATCGATCAAATCAATAGCTGGATGTCACAAAATTTTCTTCAGCTGAACACAGATAAAACAGAAGTAATTCTATTTGGAAAAAAAGATGAAAGACTCAGGATTACCACTATTCTTGACACAAAAGGGATTAAAACTAAAGAAATGGTTAAAAATCTTGGTGTTTTCATTGACAGCGAGCTAAACTTTGACAGTCACATGAAAGCAATCACTAAAACGGCATTTTATCACCTAAAAAACATTTCCAAACTAAGAGGACTTATGTCAAAACATGATCTGGAAAAACTAATACATGCCTTCATCTCTAGTAGGGTTGATTACTGCAATGGCCTTTTCACAGGCCTGCCAAAAAAGACCATCAAACGACTTCAGCTGGTTCAAAATGCAGCGGCTAGGGTTCTCACACGAACAAAAAGAACAGAGCACATTACTCCAATTCTAAGGTCCCTTCACTGGCTTCCAGTAAGCTACAGAATTGACTTTAAAGTATTGCTGCTGGTGTATAAATCTCTAAATGGTACAGGGCCCAATTACCTCTCTGATATGTTGCAGCGGCCTAACCCAATCAGATCTACCAGATCGCAACAGAAAAATTTACTATTAAAACCAGTTGTTAAAACAAAGTGTGGTGAAGCAGCTTTTAGCTACTATGCAGTGCAGCTATGGAACCAACTGCCAGAGGACATTAAAAATGCTCCTGCTGTTGGCAGCTTCAAATCTAGGTTAAAGACCAAGCTGTTTTCAGATGCTTCCTGTTAAATAATTAATATTTTTACATTTTTTATAATCTTTACTTTCTCTGCATGTTTTAAATTTACTTTAACTTTATTCTATTTTATTCTGCTAGTTTCTTTTTCTTTCTTTTTCTCCTTTTTCTTTTTGGCATTTTAATATTTTATTTCTACTATTGTTTAATTCTTATTCTTTTCTTTTAATTCTTTTAATTCTTTTAATTAATTATTTTAGAATAAAGATACAATTATTTTATGTAATTTTATTTCTCTATTGTTTACTGTTTTTGTTTTTACTTCTGTAAAGCACATTGAACTGCCATTGTGTATGAAATGTGCTATATAAATAAACTTGCCTTGCCTTGCCTTGCCTAAAGAAAAATGGAGTCAGGGAACTTGGAAAAGGTGGAGAAAACTTAGTTAAAGAAGAAAAAATATGGAAAGAGTAAGAAGTTGAGAAAATGCCAATCATCCCAAAAGCCCCAGTGAATCAGTAAAGAGTGTAATGTGAGACAGTGAAAGAGCAGAGTGCAGTCGAGGTGCTACAGGAGAACAGCTCACACACATGGAGGAGGGTGAGATCTCCTCAGATGAGGTGAGTTACTCTGACTGCTCAGGTGTGTCAGAAACACAGCCAGATGACATGAACTCCATCACTCAGATCAACCGCTTTCTAGAACAGACTAAAGGAAAAAGGACTATTTCACTGTCGAGTTCCTTCCCTGATAAGTCCAAGTTCATGAAATCAGCACAACACGTCACCAAGAAAGAGAACCTGAAGGTGCTGTCACCGTGAAGAACATTTCAACTCAGGAAATGGACATCAGTGGGACGAGAGACTCTTCAAAGTTAGTTGTGGACACGATCTATCTGCTCTGGGTGGTAAAAGAGAGCAACTGGACTTGCTTGAAAATTCTTGAAGACGTTTCACCTCTCATCCGAAAGGCTTCTTCAGTTCTGTCTGACTGGTAGGGAGTATCAGGTATTTATCCTCTCATGGATGAAAAACTCATCTAAGGTGTCGTTGAGTCATCCTGTTGGCGTGGGTCACTGGGGGCTGAATGTGAATGGCCTCGAGAGTCGTTAGGGTGATCAATGGATTGCCCGTTAAGGTGATCAATGGAATGCTGATTCTCTCTGTCCTCCTGTGAGCCACTGAAAACAGCTGGGTTTTGGTGTGCATTCAGTTGTCTGGGAAGTGTACCAAGGACTGCATTGTAGGTGGCTGATAAATTATGTCTTAGACCCCCACCTCTGTTCAGTGATGGCCGTTCCAGGTTGACAAAAATGGCTTCTTTAACTCCTCGCTCATACCAACGATCCTCTCTGGCTAAAATGCGTACGTTGGAATCCTGAAATGAGTGTCCTTTGTTGTTAAGATGAAGGTAGACAGCAGAGTCCTGGCCTGAGGAACTGGCTCTCCTGTGTTGAGCCATACGCCTGTGAAGCGGTTGCTTGGTTTCACCAATATACGAGTCCGTGCATTGCTCACTGCACTGAATAGCATACACCACGTTGTCCTGTTTGTGTCTGGGTATTCTGTCCTTAGGGTGGACCAATTTCTGCTTCAGGGTGTTACTGGGTCTGAAACGTACCGGAATGTTGTGTTTGTAGAAAATCCTCCTAAGTTTCTCAGATAGACCAGAAATGTAGGGAATGACAATGTTCTTGTGTTTGTTCCTGTTATCCTCCTTGTCCGTTATGTTCCTTTTCCTGCTCTTGAAGAAAGACCAGTTGGGATACCCACAGTTCTGAAGTGCTTTCCTGATGTGATTCTGCTCCTTCTCTTTTCCCTCTACCGTTGTAGGGATGTTCTGAGCCCTGTGTTGCAAGGTCCTAATGACCCCCAATTTGTGTTCCAGTGGGTGGTGAGAATTGAAGAGTAGGTACTGGTCCGTGTGTGTGGGTTTCCGGTAGACCTCGATGCTAAGGCTTCTGTCTTGTCTAATGTGTACATCACAATCCAAGAAGGCTAGATTATTCCCACTTACGTCCTCCCGAGTGAAATTGATGTTGATATCCACTGCATTGATGTGTTTAGAGAAGGCTTCCACTTCATGGGCTTTGATTTTAACCCAGGTGTCATCCACGTATCTGAACCAGTGGCTGGGAGCAACTCCTGAAAAAGTGGTCAAAGCTTTATGTTCCACTTCCTCCATGTAAAGATTGGCCACAATAGGGGACACCGGTGAGCCCATGGCACATCCATGCTTCTGTCTGTAGAAACTTTCATTAAACTGGAAATAAGTGGTAGTCAGGCAGAGGTCAAGCAGGGTGCAAATCTGGTCCGTGGTGAGGTTCGTTCTATCCAGTAAGGTGTTGTCTTGAAGGAGTCGTTTTCTAACAGCTTCAACTGCTTCTGTGGTGGGAATGCAGGTGAAAAGAGAAGTGACATCATAAGAAACCATGGTTTCATCTAAGTCCAGTTTGAGGTCTGCAACTTTAGTAGCAAAATCTTGGGAGTTTTTGACGTGATGTAGCGTATTCCCAACAAGAGGAGCCAGGATGGTGGCTAGGTGTTTGGCAATGTTATAGGTGACAGAGTTTATACTGCTGATGATAGGTCTGAGTGGAGCTCCTTCCTTGTGAATCTTGGGGAGTCCGTATATGAGAGGAACAGCTTCCCCGGGGTACAATCTGTAGTACAGAGATCGGTTGATGGCTTGGTCCTTTTCTAGTTGTTGCAGGCAGCTAACAACTTTCTTTTTGTAACAACTGGTGGGGTCCCGTCTTAAGGTTGAAACCTATGAAACCTTAAGACGGGACCCCACCAGTTGTTACAAAAAGAAAGTTGTTAGCTGCCTGCAACAACTAGAAAAGGACCAAGCCATCAACCGATCTCTGTACTACAGATTGTACCCCGGGGAAGCTGTTCCTCTCATATACGGACTCCCCAAGATTCACAAGGAAGGAGCTCCACTCAGACCTATCATCAGCAGTATAAACTCTGTCACCTATAACATTGCCAAACACCTAGCCACCATCCTGGCTCCTCTTGTTGGGAATACGCTACATCACGTCAAAAACTCCCAAGATTTTGCTACTAAAGTTGCAGACCTCAAACTGGACTTAGATGAAACCATGGTTTCTTATGATGTCACTTCTCTTTTCACCTGCATTCCCACCACAGAAGCAGTTGAAGCTGTTAGAAAACGACTCCTTCAAGACAACACCTTACTGGATAGAACGAACCTCACCACGGACCAGATTTGCACCCTGCTTGACCTCTGCCTGACTACCACTTATTTCCAGTTTAATGAAAGTTTCTACAGACAGAAGCATGGATGTGCCATGGGCTCACCGGTGTCCCCTATTGTGGCCAATCTTTACATGGAGGAAGTGGAACATAAAGCTTTGACCACTTTTTCAGGAGTTGCTCCCAGCCACTGGTTCAGATACGTGGATGACACCTGGGTTAAAATCAAAGCCCATGAAGTGGAAGCCTTCTCTAAACACATCAATGCAGTGGATATCAACATCAATTTCACTCGGGAGGACGTAAGTGGGAATAATCTAGCCTTCTTGGATTGTGATGTACACATTAGACAAGACAGAAGCCTTAGCATCGAGGTCTACCGGAAACCCACACACACGGACCAGTACCTACTCTTCAATTCTCACCACCCACTGGAACACAAATTGGGGGTCATTAGGACCTTGCAACACAGGGCTCAGAACATCCCTACAACGGTAGAGGGAAAAGAGAAGGAGCAGAATCACATCAGGAAAGCACTTCAGAACTGTGGGTATCCCAACTGGTCTTTCTTCAAGAGCAGGAAAAGGAACATAACGGACAAGGAGGATAACAGGAACAAACGCAAGAACATTGTCATTCCCTACATTTCTGGTCTATCTGAGAAACTTAGGAGGATTTTCTACAAACACAACATTCCGGTACGTTTCAGACCCAGTAACACCCTGAAGCAGAAATTGGTCCACCCTAAGGACAGAATACCCAGACACAAACAGGACAACGTGGTGTATGCTATTCAGTGCAGTGAGCAATGCACGGACTCGTATATTGGTGAAACCAAGCAACCGCTTCACAGGCGTATGGCTCAACACAGGAGAGCCAGTTCCTCAGGCCAGGACTCTGCTGTCTACCTTCATCTTAACAACAAAGGACACTCATTTCAGGATTCCAACGTACGCATTTTAGCCAGAGAGGATCGTTGGTATGAGCGAGGAGTTAAAGAAGCCATTTTTGTCAACCTGGAACGGCCATCACTGAACAGAGGTGGGGGTCTAAGACATAATTTATCAGCCACCTACAATGCAGTCCTTGGTACACTTCCCAGACAACTGAATGCACACCAAAACCCAGCTGTTTTCAGTGGCTCACAGGAGGACAGAGAGAATCAGCATTCCATTGATCACCTTAACGGGCAATCCATTGATCACCCTAACGACTCTCGAGGCCATTCACATTCAGCCCCCAGTGACCCACGCCAACAGGATGACTCAACGACACCTTAGATGAGTTTTTCATCCATGAGAGGATAAATACCTGATACTCCCTACCAGTCAGACAGAACTGAAGAAGCCTTTCGGATGAGAGGTGAAACGTCTTCAAGAATTTTCAAGCAAGTCCAGTTGCTCTCTTTTACCACCCATAGTTACTATGACCTGGATGACTGAGAATATTCACAGACAAGATCTATCTGCTCCTCTTTCTGGTGTTCTGGACTTTTCACTGTCTTTTCTGTTTCCACACGTGAGACTGGACTGAAAACTCTGTGTCATGGACATTGAGAGACTGGACATGTCAGTGTGGAGTCAGTACACTCCTGCATCCTGAGCAAACACTGGACAAACACTTGGATTTATAAACTCCATCTACTGCAACTTGGATATCTGATCTTGATTTCCAGACTTTCTATTTGCATGGACTTGTAAAGGTGTTCTGAGTGTGGACTTTCTGCTGGCATTGACTTCAAAATGAGAACAGACTGCAGAGGGTTCTGGGATTTAGGGTGGGGGGATGAATGGTGTTGTTTATAAATATGTCATTTGGGAATGTAGTGGTTAGCATGGTCGCCTCACAGCAGTAAGGTTACGGGTTCAAATCCAGCGGCCGGCGGGGGCCTTTCTGTGTGGAGTTTGCATGTTCTCCCCGTGTCTGCGTGGGTTTCCTCCGGGTGCTCCGGGTTCCCCCACAGTCCAAAGACATGCAGTCAGGTTAACGTGGGGCGGCCTTGGGGTGAGGTGCCCTTCAGCAAGGTACCGAAACCCTGACTGCTCCCCGGGTGCTCTAGTGTGGCTGCCCACTGCTCTGAGTGTGTGCGTGTGTTCACTGCTCCAGATGGGTTAAATGCAGTGGATGAATTTCACTGTGCTTGAAGTGTGCATGCGACAAATAAAGGTTTCGTCGTCTTCTTAAATTTGTTACACATAAATATTTACATGTTAAATATGAATGTAAGGCCTCGTAAAAGTCAAAGTCTCTCTCGCTCTCTTTTCCTTCCTAAAAAAAAAGAACTCTAGGCTCCAAAAAATCATGTTTATTTTCTTTTCATGTACAGTCTAAAATTAGCAGCAAATGCTAAATACAGTTAGGTCCATATATATTTGGACACTGACAAATTTTGGTTTTTTTTACCTGTTTACTGAAACATATTCAAGTTATAGTTATATAATGGACATGGACATAAAGTCCAGACTTTCAGCTTTCATTTGAGGGTATCCACATTACAATTGGATGAAGGGTTTAGGAGTTTCAGCTCCTTAACATGTGCCACCCTGTTTTTAAAGGGACCAAAAGTAATTGGACAATTGACTCAAAGGCTAATTCATGGGCAGGTGTGAGCAATTCCTTTGTTATGTCATTCTCAATTAAGCAGGCAAAAGGCCTGGAGTTGATTTGAGGTGTGGTGCTTGCATTTGGAAGATTTTCCTGTGAAGAAAACATGCGGTCAAAGGAGTTCTCCATGCAGGTGAAACAAGCCATCCTTAAGCTGCGGAAACAGAAAAAAAACATCCGAGAAATTGCTACAATATTAGGAGTGGCAAAATCTACAGTTTGGCACATCCTGAGAAAGCAAGCAAGCACTGGTGAACTCATCAATGCAAAAAGACCTGGACACTCTCAGAAGACAACAGTAGTGGATGATCGCAGAATAATTTCCATGGTGAAGAGAAACCCCTTCACAACAGCCAACCAAGTGAACAACACTCTCCAGGAGGTAGGCGTATCAATATCCAAATCTACCATAAAGAGAAGACTGCATGAAAGTAAATACAGAGGGTTCACTGCACGGTGCAAGCCACTCATAAGCCTCAATAATAAAAAGACTAGATTGGACTTTGCTAAAAAATCATCTGTAAAACACGGCGGTGTGATGGCTTGGGCATGCATGGCTGCCAGTGGCACTGGGTCACTCGTGTTTATTGATGATGTGACACAAGACAGAAGCAGCCAGATGAATTCTGAGGTATTCAGAGACATACTGTGTGCTCAAATCCAGCCAAACTGATTGGTCGACATTTCATAATACAGATGGACAATGACCCAAAACAAAGCCAAAGCAACCCAGGAGTTTATTAAAGCAAAGAAGTGGAATATTCTTGAATGGCCAAGTCAGTCACCTGATCTCAACCCAATTGAGCATGCATTTCACTTGTTAAAGACTAAACTTCAGACAGAAAGGCCCACAAACAAACAGCAACTGAAAACCGCTGCAGTAAAGGCCTGGCAGAGCATTAAAAAGGAGGAAACACAGCGTCTGGTGATGTCCATGAGTTCAAGACTTCAGGCAGTCATTGCCAACAAAGGGTTTTCAACCAAGCATTAGAAATGAACATTTTATTTACAATTATTTAATTTGTCCAATTACTTTTGAGCCCCTGAAATGAAGGGATTGTGTTTAAAAAATGCTTTAGTTCCTCACATTTTTATGCAATCATTTTGTTCAACCCACTGAATTAAAGCTGAAAGTCTGAACTTCAACTGCATCTGAATTGTTTTGTTCACAATTCATTGTGGTAATGTACAGAACCAAAATTAGAAAAATGTTGCCTCTGTCCAAATATTTATGGACCTAACTGTATGTCTTACTGAGAATCAGGTCATGTGACTTTCAGAGAGATGACCTTACCTCAGTGTCTCCAGTTTACAGTGAGGATTCTCCAGTACAGCAGAGAGACGCTTCCCTCCTGAGTCTCTGAGTTTATTCTCAGACAGATCCAGTTCTCTCAGGTGTGAGGGGTTTGATCTCAGAGCTGAAGTCAGAGCAGCACAGCCTTCATCTGAGATTTCACAACGACTCAACCTGCAGAGAGACAATGACACACTCTTCACTCTCTCAGTTTATATAATTTGCATGGATTACTGCACTTTTATATCTGGAATATTGAGGTATTTCACTCACGTGACCAAGTCATGTGATGCTGCCATTTTGGACGGCACGGCTCGAATCAGTTTGAATGCGAGGAAGGCGACAAACGAAAAACATAAAAGAAAAAGGAGCGAGATGCAGAAAACACCTTCACTATCCAGCGACGTAGGGCATTTACAGGGCGGGCAGAGGGAGAGGTATTTGCAAAAATTGAGGTTAGCAGGCTTAGAGAACGACGTTTACCTGCTTCCACCAGGATTGTTCACTGACGTACGGAAGTACACGAAGCCCTCGTCTTTACCTGACTTCGGCCCACATGATCTGTATACCTATGTCGTTAAAAACCCATCGCCATACACAGGTATTGATCTGAAAGCGTATACGAGTTTGGATGCCTACAAATATTTTGTGTCAGGCTGGGTAACATGCCTACATCAGCGGGTCGTCCCTGGAGCCGGTGGTCGCCATCTGATTACAGCTAAGGTTTGTTCACATTTTCATTTACTTTCAGTCCTCAGGATAAACAAAATGTTATTAAATGGCATTGAAATAACTTCTTAGTCTGTTGAGACATGGCCCATTATAAATTTGCTGTTACCAGGCAATGACCAAGAACTGTATTATTAGGGTCGGTGTAGTTGTAGCAGTGTATTAGCAACTAGCTGTTAGCACTAGCTAATGTCAACAACATCGTAGCTAGTATGTTACTGTAGCAATATTTACGTTCAGTCATTTGGATGACTGTTAAAACCTTTCAGTCTCAAGTTTTTCCTTTACTGGATTTACTAGTTTACTGAGCTAGCGCGCTCGGCCGAGCCGGGAGCCATCGCGCGCTCGGTGGCCGAGCCGGGAGCCATCGCGCGCTCGGCGGCCGAGCCGGGAGCCATCGCGCGCTCGGCGGCTGAGCCGGGAGCCATCGCGCGCTCGGCGGCCGAGCCGGGAGCCATCGCGCGCTCTCCGGCCGAGCCGGGAGCCATCGCGCACTCTCCGGCCGAGCCGGGAGCCATCGCGCGCTCGGCGGCCGAGCCGGGAGCCATCACGCGCTCGCTCAGTAAACTAGTAAATCCAGTAAAGGAAAAACTTGAGACTGAAAGGTTTTAACAGTCATCCAAATGACTGAACGTAAATATTGCTACAGTAACATACTAGCTACTGTTGTTGACATTAGCTAGCTTGCCGTCCAAAATGGTGGACACCGGGGCGTCACGTGACCCTGTGACGTCAGGTGAAATACCTCAATACTGTGGAGTTTAAATTACTTATTGTTATTATGTTTACAGCATTTAGCCGACGCCCTTATCCAGAGCGACTTATAGAAGTGTGTGTGGGCGTCACTACATGCAAATCAGTTGTGCCAGGAACACATTTCACACATTACGGGTGATCAATTTAAGTACAAACTTATGGAGAAAATCAGCCTTTCTGTTAGAAATGTTTAGTTCATTTTGGTTTACACAAATATTTACACCCCTCCTAGAACTGCCACCTTATTGTGGTGGAGGGGTTTGTGTGCCTGAATGATCCTAGGAGCTATGTTGTCGGGGGCATTATGCCCCTGTCAGGGTTTCCCAAGGCAGACAGGTCCTAGGTGACAGGCCAGACCAAGAGCAGTTCACCAAAACCCTTATGGAGAAACCATCAAGGACCGTGACGTCACCCGGTATGGCGCAGCCGGGGCCCCACCCTGGAGCCAGGCTTGGGGTTGGGGCTCGTATGCAAGTGCTTGGTGGCCGGGCCTTTGCCCATGGGGCCCAGCTGGGCTCAGCCCGAAGAGGTGATGTGGGCCTGACCTCCTGTGGGTTCACCACCCACAGAGGTAGCAGTAGGGGACTGGTGCAGTGTGGATTGGGTGGCAGTCGAAGGCAGGGGCCTCAACGACCTGATCCCCGGACACAGCGGCTAGCTGTTGGGACATGGAATGTCACTTCACTGGGGGGGAAAGAGCCTGAGCTTGTGCGGGAGGTTGAGAGATACCGGCTAGAGATAGTCGGGCTCACCTCCACGCACAGCTTGGGCTCTGGAACCCAGCTCCTCGAGAGGGGTTGGACTCTCCACTTCTCTGGAGTCGCCCATGGTGAGCGGCGGCGGGCTGGTGTGGGCTTGCTTATAGCTCCCCAGCTCAGCCGCCATGTGTTGGAGTTTACCCCAGTGAACGAGAGGGTCGCCTCTCTGCGCCTTCGGATTGGGGAGAGGGCTCTTGCTGTTGTTTGTGCCTACGGGCCAAATAGCAGTATAGAGTATCCGGCCTTCTTGGAGTCCCTGGGAGAGGTACTGAAGGGTGCTCAGACTCGGGACTCCATTGTGTTACTGGGGGACTTCAATGCTCACATGGGCGACGACAGTGACACCTGGAGGGGCGTGGCTGGGAGGAACGGCCTCCCCGATCTGATCCCGAGTGGTGTTTTGTTATTGGACTTCTGTGCTAGTCACGGTTTGTCTTTAACGAACACCATGTTCGAGCATAGGGGTGTCCATAAGTGCACGTGGCACCAGGACACCTTAGGTCGGAGGTCGATGATAGACTTTGTTGTGGTTTCATCTGATCTCCGGCCCTATGTCTTGGACACTCGGGTGAAGAGAGGGGCTGAGCTGTCAACTGATCACCACCTGGTGGTGAGTTGGATCCGCTGGCGGAGGAGGAAGCTGGACAGACCTGGCAGGCCCAAACGTATGGTGAGGGTCTGTTGGGAAGGTCTGGCCGAGCACTCTGTTGGGGAGGTCTTTAACTCCCACCTCTGGGAGAGCTTTTCCCAGCTTCCGAGGGAGGCGGGGGACATTGAGTCTGAGTGGACCATGTTCTCTACCTCCATTGTGGACGCAGCTGTTCGGAGCTGTGGCTGCAAGGTCTCTGGTGCCTGTCGTGGCGGCAATCCCCAAACCCGGTGGTGGACACCGGAATTAAGGGATGCTGTCAAGCTGAAGAAGGAGTCCTATCGGGCCATGTTGAACTCTGGGACCCCTGAGGCAGCTGACGGGTATCGGCAGGCCAGGCGTGCTGCAGCTCGGGCAGTTGCTGAGGCAAAAACTCGGAACTGGGAGGAGTTCGGGGAGGCCATGGAGAAGGACTATCGGTCGGCCTCGAAGAAATTCTGGCAAACCATCCAGCGCCTCAGGAGGGGGAAGCAGTACTCTGCCAACACTGTTTACAGTGTGGGTGGGGAGCTGTTGCCCTCGACTGGGGACATTGTCGGGCGGTGGAAGGAATACTTTGAGGATCTCCTCAATCCCACCGTCATGTCTTCCACTGAGGAGACTGAGGCTGATGACTCAGAGGTGGACTCGTCCATTACCCAAGCCGAAGTCACTGAGGTGGTTTGCAAGCTCCTCGGTGGCAAGGCACCGGGGGTGGATGAGATCCGCCCTGAGTATCTCAAGTCTCTGGATGTTGTGGGGCTGTCTTGGTTGACATGTCTCTGCAACATCGCGTGGCGGTCGGGGACAGTGCCTCTGGAGTGGCAGACTGGGGTGGTGGTCCCTCTTTTTAAGAAAGGGGACCGAAGAGTGTGCTCCAATTATAGGGGAATCACACTTCTCAGCCTCCCAGGGAAAGTTTACTCTAGGGTACTGGAGAGGAGAATTCGACCAATAGTTGAACCTTGGATCCAGGAGGAACAATGCGGTTTTCGTCCTGGTCGCGGAACACTGGACCAGCTTTATACCCTTCATAGGGTGCTCGAGGGTTCATGGGAGTTTGCCCAACCAGTCCACATGTGCTTTGTGGATCTGGAGAAGGCATTCAACCGTGTCCCCCGTGGTATTCTGTGAGGGGTGCTTCGGGAGTATGGGGTTCGGGGCTCTTTGCTAAGGGCTGTCCGGTCCCTGTACGAACGGAGCAGGAGTCTGGTTCGCATTGCCGGCAGTAAGTCAGACCTGTTCCCAGTGCATGTTGGACTCCGGCAGGGCTGCCCTTTGTCACCTGTTCTGTTCATAATTTTTATGGACAGAATTTCTAGGCGCAGCCAGGGGCCGGAAGGAATCCTGTTTGGGAACCACAGGATTTCATCTCTGCTTTTTGCGGATGATGTTGTCCTGTTGGCTTCTTCAAGCCAGGACCTCCAGCATGCACTTGGGCGGTTTGCAGTCGAGTGTGAAGCGGCTGGGATGAGAATCAGCACCTCCAAGTCCGAGGCCATGGTTCTCGACCGGAAAAGGGTGGCTTGCCCTCTCCAGGTTGGTGGAGAAGTCCTGCCTCAAGTGGAAGAGTTTAAGTATCTCGGGATCTTGTTCACGAGTGAGGGAAGGATGGAGCATGAGATCGACAGGCGGATCGGTGCAGCCTCCGCAGTGATGCGGTCGCTTTACCGGTCCGTCGTGGTGAAGAAGGAGCTGAGCCAAAAGGTGAAGCTCTCAATTTACCAGTCGATCTATGTTCCGACTCTCACCTATGGTCATGAGCTTTGGGTAATGACCGAAAGAACAAGATCGCGGATACAAGCGGCCGAAATGAGTTTCCTTCGCAGGGTGGCTGGGCGCTCCCTTAGAGATAGGGTGAGAAGCACAGTCACTCGGGAGGAGCTCGGAGTAGAGCCGCTGCTCCTCCACATTGAGAGGAACCAGCTGAGGTGGCTCGGGCATCTTTTTCGGATGCCTCCTGGACGCCTCCCTGGGGAGGTGTTCCAGGCATGTCCCCCCGGGAGGAGGCCCCGGGGAAGACCCAGGACACGCTGGAGGGACTATGTCTCTCGGCTGGCCTGGGAACGCCTCGGTGTTCTTCCCGAGGAGCTGACCGAGGTGTCTGGGGAGAGGGAAGTTTGGGCTTCCATGCTTAGACTGCTGCCTCCGCGACCCGGTCCCGGATAAAGCGGAAGAAGACAAGACGAGACAAATATTTACACACAATTTTACAAAAAGATTGATAAATGAGACCCTGTGTGTGTGTGTGTGTGTGTGTGTGTGTGTGTGTGTGCGCACGATCAAATTTAAAAGACCAATCAGGGCTGAGTTTACAAAAATCATTGCGAAGTTGAGATCATTGTAACTGGGAGAGAGGGAGAGTTCAAAGTGATGCTCGCTCTACCATTAAACGATGATGTTTGTGTTTTTGGGAAACTCGGCCCTGATCTGTTTATACTACTACAAACACTGAATACAGAAATACTGTGATCAGATCAGGAAAAACCATCAATGTGGAATGAAATGTAATGATTTTCCTCCTCAGGATATTTGATGCTGAACCTAAAACCTCTGCTTCAGTCTCACTATTAGAGAATGTGTCTTACTGAGGATCAGGTCATGTGACTCTCAGAGAGATGATCTTATCCCAGTGTCTCCAGTTGGCCAATGTTACACTGAGACCATCGCGAGTCTTTGGGTGAGATCCAACATGGCGGCACGCTGAATACCGTTTGTAAGCACAGGACTACAGGAATAATCTTTTTCTTCTGTTTAAACTTGTTATTACCTCTCAATATGAACCGGACAATCTGTTTACCTTTTCCGACAGCCACTTCTTCACTATGACATCTGAACCCAGCAAGAAATGCCCAACACGCAACTGGTCAACTGAGACATACGAGGCTCCAGAGACTCCCCCCGCTATTGTTACCGCTAAGGTCATATCCATCGACGTCAGTTTACTGGAATCCATAAACAACAAACTTGATATACTTGAACATCTTCATGAGGACATCAAGGAATTAAAAGCCAGTCTCGCATTCTCTCAATCACAGATCGCCACACTCGTATTAGAAAACAGTGAACTAAAAGGAAATGTCACAAAATTATCCAACCAGGTAACTCATCTCACTAGCGAAAATAGAATCATGAAAGAAAAAATACTAGACCTCCAATGTCGCAGCATGCGCGATAACCTCATTTTTTCAGGAATCCCACTATCAACAGCTACACCTGATGATCCGGAGAAAGCTGTTAAAGAATTCATGCAGCCATCCCTGAAAATCCCATCAGAGGCAGTCAACAGGATTACCTTTAATCGAGTCCACCTTCTCACTTCCAAAGACAATAAAAACCACCTCCGATAATAGCCAAATTTGAACACTACAAGCACAAAGAACTCATTAAAAGCAAAGGAAAAGAACTGAAAGGCACATCATATGGCTTAAACGACCAATTCCCATGAGAAATCCAGGAAAGAAGAAGAACCCTCTTGCCTATAATGAAACAACTCAGGCAAGAAGGTAAACGAGCCACACTGTCTGTCGATAAGCTTTATGTCAGTGGAACACTCTACCGCGACCGCAATATCACCATCTGGTTATAGCAGCTCATACCCCACGCCAATATTTATCTTGATTGTAATTTTGTCACCCTCCCCTCCCCCTAACTTACTGTACTGGCTCTGATGCATCGAACTCTGTCTCCACACCTTTTTCTCTTTCGACGTCTCTCTCTCTCTCTCTCTCTCTTTTCCTCCTGTTCACGCCATCTCATTTTTTCTCTCAATGTTCAGTGTATTTCAATGTGTTGTGTCTATATACAACCCCGATTCCAAAAAAGTTGGGACAAAGTACAAATTGTAAATAAAAACGGAATGCAATAATTTACAAATCTCAAAAACTGATATTGTATTCACAATAGAACATAGACAACATATCAAATGTAGAAAGTGAGACATTTTGAAATTTCATGCCAAATATTGGCTCATTTGAAATTTCATGACAGCAACACATCTCAAAAAAGTTGGGACAGGGGCAATAAGAGGCTGGAAAAGTTAAAGGTACAAAAAAGGAACAGCTGGAGGACCAAAGTGCAACTCATTAGGTCAATTGGCAATAGGTCATTGACATGACTGGGTATAAAAAGAGCATCTTGGAGTGGCAGCGGCTCTCAGAAGTAAAGATGGGAAGAGGATCACCAATCCCCCTAATTCTGCACCAACAAATAGTGGAGCAATATCAGAAAGGAGTTCGACAGTGTAAAATTGCAAAGAGTTTGAACAAATCATCATCTACGGTAACATAATATCATCAAAAGATTCAGAGAATCTGGAAGAATCTCTGTGCGTAAGGGTCAAGGCCGGAAAACCATACTGGGTGCCCGTGATCTCCGGGCCCTTAGATGGCACTGCATCACATACAGGCATGCTTCTGTATTGGAAATCACAAAATGGGCTCAGGAATATTTCCAGAGAACATTATCTGTGAACACAATTCACCGTGCCATCCGCCGTTGCCAGCTAAAACTCTATAGTTCAAAGAAGAAGCCGTATCTAAACATGATCCAGAAGCGCAGACATCTTCTCTGGACCAAGGCTCATTTAAAATGGACTGTGGCAAAGTGGAAAACTGTTCTGTGGTCAGACGAATCAAAATTTGAAGTCCTTCATGGAAATCAGGGACGCCGTGTCATTCGGACTAAAGAGGAGAAGGATGACCCAAGTTGTTATCAGCGCTCAGTTCAGAAGCCTGCATCTCTGATGGTATGGGCTTGCATTAGTGTGTGTGGCATGGGCAGCTTACACATCTGGAAAGACACCATCAATGCTGACAGATATATCCACATTCTAGAGCAACATATGCTCCCATCCAGACGACGTCTCTTTCAGGGAAGACCTTGGATTTTCCAACATGACAATCCCAAACCATATACTGCATCAATTACAGCATCATGGCTGTGTAGAAAAAGGTTCCGGGTACTGAACTGGCCAGCCTGCAGTCCAGCTTTTTCACCCACAGAAAACATTTGGCGCATCATAAAATAGAAGATACGACAAAAAAGTCCTAAGACAGTTGAGCAACTAGAATCTTACATTAGACAAGAATGGGTTAACATTCTGTGGTAGCGGGGGCGTGGTCAAACATCGGTCTGTGAATGGAGGGCGGAGTCAGGGAAGGTAAGTGGCGGAATCACTGCACCTGATGGGAATTAACCTGTGTTTGTGTGTCTTCCCCAGTGACCGCGCCCTGTAAGAGGAGAGGGAGAGTGGAGGAGAGGGAGCTTCTCACCAACCTGGATACTGATAATGCGTGCATGTGTGTGTGAAATAGTAAGCTGAAAAGCTGTAATAAAGGAGTCTGTTGAGAGCTCAGTTCTGGCCTGCCGTGCTTCTGTGCTCCACCCACTTAGACACTTGTTACAGTTGTGCTGAAACCCAGGACGGAGCGCAGGAGAGAACAGCCCCATGGAGTCCTACCCCTTCAAGGACCTGATTCATGCCCTCGCCAGGGCCCAACAGAGCCAGCACCTGGCGCTGGTCGCCCTCCGGAAAGAACAGGAGCAAAGGTTCGAGGCCCTGGTGCTGGCACAGCAGGAAGATCGCCAGGCGTTCCGGCACCTACTCGCGTCGGCGGGGTCCACCACCTCCACGGGCCCTTCCCACCTCACCCAAATGAAGATGGGCCCGCACGACGTCCCCGAGGCCTTCCTCGCTCTCTTTGAGCAGGCAGCAGAGGCGTGGGGTTGGCCGGTGGAACAGCGCGCAGCGCGCCTACTCCCCCTACTCACGGGCGAGGCGCAGCTGGCCGCGCTACAGCTCCCCGCCGACAGCTGGCTGGTCTACGCAGACCTCCGCAGGGCCATCCTCCAGCGTGTGGGTCGCACTCCGGAGCAGCAGTGGCAGCGCTTCTGCGCGCTGCGCCTGGAGGAGGTCGGCCGGTCATTCACGTTTGGCCAGCAACTCCAGGATGCCTGCTGCCGGTGGCTGAGGGCTGACAACCGCGATGCTGAGGAGATCATCGATCTGGTGGCGCTGGAGCAGTTCGTCGCTCGACTTCCAGAAGGAACCGTGGAGTGGGCCCAGTGCCATCGCCCAGCGTCGCTGGATCAGCCCATTGAGCTGGCGGAGGACCATATGGCGGCCATTCCAATGGCAGGACAGCGTGTCTCCCCTTCTCCCCTCCCCTCTCTCTCCCCTTCTGTTCCTCTCCCTCACCCCATTCCCCCACCGCGGAGGCGGGGGCTGGCTCCACCCCAGCCAGCCCGCCGCACCCGCGGTGTCCTACCATTTCCTACTTCCGTGTCTGTGTCTTCCCTCCTCAGGTGAGTGATATCCGGAACACCGGTGCAGAGAGAGAGCCTGGGCCGGTGTGCTGGCGCTGTGGGGAGCCGGGGCACCTCCAGCATCAGTGCTTGGCGATGTAGGTGGGCGCGGTGGTCCGGATCCCTGACGCGCGAGGAGCTGCCCTCGATTGGGCCAGAGCGTATCGCATACCGGTGAGTATCCAAGGGGATATGTATCAGGCTTTGGTGGACTCTGGCTGTAATCAGACCTCAATCCACCAAAGCCTGGTGCAAAACGAGGCATTGGGGAGAGCACAATTGGTGAAGGTGTTGTGTGTGCACGGGGATGTTCACAACTACCCTTTAGTGTCGGTCCACATTCTGTTTTAAGGGGAGAAATTTAGAGTTCAGGCAGCGGTTAATCCTCACCTTACCCACTCTATAAGTTTGGGGACTGATTGGCCGGGATTTCGGGATTTAATGGCGCACTTAGTGAAGACTGGGTCTTGCCGTAGTTCAGCGGGGGGAGGTCCCGGAGTGGCATTGGCGGGAGCAGCTGTCACAGAGCCATCTATGTCATCACCGCGTCAGAGTGAGGAGCAGCAGGCTCCTCCTCCCTCTCTCGGGGAAGCCCTCGTGGATTTCCCGTTAGAGCAGTTGCGAGACGAGTCTCTGTGGCATGCATTTGACCAAGTGAGAGTAATCGATGGTCAAACACTCCAGCCAAACACCACCCCATCCTTCCCCTATTTTTCCATTATTAAGGATAGGTTATACCGAGTGACGCAGGACACTCAAACTAAGGAACAAATAACCCAACTTTTGATCCCAAAGAGCTGCCGGGAATTGGTATTCCAGGCGGCTCACTTTAATCCCATGGCTGGACACTTAGGGCAGGAGAAAACACTAGCCAGAATAATGGCCCGGTTCTATTGGCCAGGGATTCACGGCGATGTCCGTAGGTGGTGTACGGCATGCCGCGAATGCCAGTTAGTAAATCCAGCAGCCATCCCAAAAGCGCCTTTGCGCCCTCTACCATTAATTGAGACCCCATTCAAAAGAATTGGGATGGATCTCGTCGGGCCATTAGATCGGTCAACACGAGGGTACCACTTTATTTTAGTTCTGGTGGACTATGCAACACGATATCCGGAAGCAGTGCCGCTTCACAATATCTCCGCAAGTAGTATTGAGGAAGCACTCTTCCACGTCATCTCCCGAGTCGGAATCCCCAAAGAGATTCTGACTGATCAGGGCACTACGTTCATGTCACGCACACTGTGCAAACTGTATGGGTTATTGGGAATCAAGCCGATCCGCACCAGCGTTTATCACTCACAAATGGACGGCTTAGTTGAACGGTTTAATCGCACCCTCAAAAACATAATTAAAAAATTTGTAAGCGAGGACGCACATAACTGGGATAAATGGCTCGAACCCCTGCTTTTCGCAGTGCAAGAGGTCCCACAAGCCTCCACGGGGTTCTCCCCATACGAATTATTATATGGGCATAAACCGTGTGGCATCCTAGATGTGCTGCGGGAAAATTGGGAGGAGGGACCTTCCCTGTGCAAAAATGAAATTCAATATGTTATTGACCTGCATGCAAAACTCCACACACTCACACACCTAACCCAGGAGAATTTGCGGCAGGCTCAAGAATGTCAAGTCCACCTGTACAACAGGGGCCCGCGCCTTAGGGAATTCACACCGGGAGACAAAGTACTCGTGTTATTGCCCACGTCGAGCTCTAAATTAATCGCCAGGTGGCAAGGACCCTTTGAGGTCACATGGTGAGTCGGGGACGTCGACTATGAGGTGAGGCAAATGGACAGGGGTGGAGCATTACAGGTGTACCACCTCAATCTGTTAAAACGTTGGAGCTAGGAGGTCCCCGTGGCGCTGGTGTCAGTGGTTCCAGAGAAGGTGGAGCTGGGGCCGGAGGTTCAAAAGGGAAAATCGGCATCACCCACCGCTCCGGTCCCCTGTGGAGCCCACCTCTCCCTGACCCAGCTCACGGAGGTTGCCCGGTTGCAAACAGAATTTTCTGACGTGTTCTCACCCCTGCCCGGCTGCACCCACCTCATAGAACACCACATTGAGATGCCCCCGGGGGTGGTAGTGCGCAGCTGCCCTTACAGACTGCCCGAACACAAGAAAAAGCATCCTTCCCCTATTTTTCTATTATGAAGGATAAGTTATACCGAGTGACGCAGGACACTCAGACTAAAGAGCAAGTCACACAGATTTTGGTTCCAAAGAGCCGCCGGGAATTGCTATTCCAGGCGGCTCACTTTAATCCCATGGCTGGACACTTAGGGCAGGATAAAACACTAACCCGACTAACGGCCCAGTTCTATTGGCCAGGAATTCGCGACGATGTCCGTAGGTGGTGTACGGTGTGCCACGAATGCCAGCTAGTAAATCCAGCGGCCATTCCAAAAGCGCCTTTGTGGCCTCTCCCATTAATCGAGACCCCGTTCGAAAGAATTGGGATGGATCTCGTCGGGCCATTGGATCGGTCAACACGAGGGTACCACTTTATTTTAGTTCTGGTGGACTATGCAACGCGATACCCGGAAGCAGTGCCTCTTCGCAATATCTCAGCATGTAGTATTGCGGAAGCGCTCTTCCGCGTCATCTCCCGAGTTGGAATCCCGAAAGAGATTCTGACTGACCAAGGCACGTCGTTTATGTCACGTACACTGAACGAACTGTATGGGTTATTAGGTATTAAGCCGATCCGCACCAGCGTGTATCACCCACAAATGGATGGTTTAGTTGAACGGTTCAATCGCACCCTCAAAAATATAATTAAAAAATTTGTAAGTGAGGACACGTAATTGGGATAAATGGCTCGAACCCTTGTTATTTGCAGTGCGAGAGGTCCCCAAGCCTCCACGGGGTTCTACCCATTCGAATTGTTATATGGGCGTAAGCTGCGTGGCGTTCTAGATGTGCTGCTAGAAAATTGGGAGGAGGGACCTTCACCAAGTAAAAATGAAATTCAATACGTTATTGACCTGCGCGCAAAACTCCACACACTCACACACCTAACCCCGGAGAATTTGCGGCAGGCCCAAGAACGGCAAACCTGCCTGTGCGACAGGGGTACGCGCCTTCGGGAGTTTGCACCAGGAGATAAAGTGCTCGTACTGTTGCCCACATCAAACTCCAAACTGATCGCCAAGTGGCAAGGACCCTTTGAGGTCACACGGCGAGTCGGGGACGTCAACTACGAGGTGAGGCGAATGGACAGGGGTGGGATGCTACAGATTTACCACCTCAATCTGCTCAAACTCTGGAACAAGGAGGTCCCTGTGGCGTTGGTGTCGGTGGTTCCGTAGAAGGTGGAGCTGGGGCTGGAGGTTCAAAAGGGAGCATTGGCATCGCGTACCTCTCCGGTCCCCTGTGGAGACCACCTCTCCCCGACCAAACTCGCGGAGGTTGCCCAGTTGCAGACCGAGTTTTCGGACGTGTTCTCGCCCCTGCCCGGCTGCACCAACCTCAGAGAGCACCACATTGAGACGCCCCCAGGGGTGGTAGTGTATAGCTGCCCTTACAGGCTACCGGAACACAAGAAAAAAGTGGTTCGGGAAGAACTCGAGGCCATGCTCGAAATGGGCATTGTTGAGGAGTCCCACAGTGACTGGAGCAGCCCGGTGGTCTTGGTACCCAAGGCCGACGGGTCAGTCCGGTTCTGTGTAGACTATAGAAAAGTCAACGTGGTGTCTAAATTCGACGCATACCCAATGCCTCGTATTGATGAGTTGCTCGATCGACTAGGCATGGCTCGCTTTTACTCGACACTGGATTTGACAAAGGGTTATTGGCAGATCCCCTTGACTCCATTATCCCAAGAAAAAACGGCCTTTTCCACACCGTTCGGCTTACACCAGTTTGTCACACTTCCTTTTGGGCTGTTTGGGGCGCCCGCTACGTTCCAGCGGCTGATGGATAGGGTCCTCCGCCCCCACGCCACCTATGCGGCTGCGTACCTCGACGACATCATTATTTATAGTAATGACTGGCCGCGGCACCTGAGGGCTGTCCTTAGGTCGCTGAGGCGGGCGGGTCTCACAGCCAACCAGAAGAAGTGTGCGATTGGGCGGGTGGAAGTACGGTATCTGGGCTTCCACTTGGGCAATGGGCAGGTGCGTGCCCAAATTAACAAGACAGCAGCAATTGCGGCCTGCCCGAGGCCCAAGACCAAAAAGGGGGTGAGACAGTTCCTGGGGCTGGCTGGCTACTATCGTAGGTTTATACCTAATTATTCGGACGTCACCAGCCCGCTGACTGATCTCACTAAAAAGGGGGCACCAGATCCAGTCCAGTGGACGGAGCAAAGCCAGCGGGCTTTCTCTGACGTGAAGGCTGCACTGTGTGGGGGGCCCACTGTTACACTCCCCTGACTTTTCACTCCCCTTTATGTTACAGATGGATGCGTCGGACAGAGGGCTGGGGGCCGTTTTGTCCCAGGAGGTGGAGGGGGAGGACCGTCCAGTGCTGTACATCAGCAGAAAGCTGTCGGTTCGTGAGGGGCGCTACAGTACCATTGAAAAAGAGTGCCTTGCAATCAAGTGGGCAGTCCTCGCCCTCCGCTACTACCTGCTGGAACGTCCTTTCACCCTCTGTTCGGACCACGTGCCCCTCCAGTGGCTCCACCGCATGAAGGATGCCAACGCGTGGATAACCCGTTGGTATCTGGCACTCCTACCCTTTAACTTCAAGGTGATACACAGGCTGGGGGCGCAGATGGTCATGGCGGACTTCTTCTCCTGTCGGGGGGGGAGTCGGCTGCAGGCTGGACGGCCGCCCGGCCTGAGTCGGGCGGTGGGGGTATGTGGCAGCGGGGGCGTGGTCAAGTGTCGGTCTGTGACCGGAGGGCGGAGTCAGGGAAGGTGAGTGGCAGAATCACTACACCTGAGGTTGATTAATGTGTGTTTGTGTGTCTTCCCCAGGGACCGCACCCTATTTAAGGAGAGAGCAAGAGCAGAGGGGAGCTCTCTCCCCAACCATACGACTTGTGTGTGTGCATGCGTGGCTGGGAGAGTTGATTTAGAACTGAAAAGTGCTAAATAAATTAGTTTGGAACTTGAATTCTGGCCTGCCGTCTTTCTGTGCTCCTCCCACTCTTACGAACTGCCACAGGATTATATATCATTGGACAATATATCCACTCCAAACTTAAACAATACTCAGGATGCACCCTCTCTTTGGACACCCTTCATCACCTTCTTACAGTTATTACCTGACCCTCTGCACCTGAGATCCACTGCACGCCTCGCTTCTTTTAATGCTAACACAATTTAGAGGAGGCATATATCTATGAGTACGCAGGGTTGTTGCAGTGTGCAGGGGGAAATCTGGGCAGAGATTCGCCCTGCGCGCACACTTCTTTTAATGCAATACATTAGAGAAAGCCCACAATCTAGCCATTTACATTCTTACATAGGACAAATATGGCATGTTGCGTAATGGTCTGGAGTCGAGGTGTGGTGGGTCGTGGGGGGGTGCTGGGCGCCCTGGGCCGTGTGCTGGTTAGCATGCAGGGCCTTCCCTCTGCCGTCTCATTGTGGTATATCTTGTGAGGGGGCGGGACGACACCGTGGTCATACTTGGGTTCCCAGGCAATCTGGTTAATCAGTCAGTTAATCAAATTAATCCTATTCTTATCCCTATTCTTATTTCTCTTATTATTATCCGACAAAGATAATAATACTCATTTCCTTTGAAACCCCCCCTTCTCTGCGATATAGCCTCCATCTCCCCGGTCCAACAGTAAGTCAGTACTACTCGTTATATACACTCTCTCTCTCTCTCTCTCACACACACACACACACACACACACACACACACACACACACACACACACATTATTCCTCACTATTAATTTTGGTTTTTCACTTAAATTTTAAATTTGGTGTTATATTTGAATTCTAATTTTTGTATAATTGTATTATAATGGTTTTGTATAATTGTATTGTATATGAATATATAAAAAAATAAATGAATAAAATAAAAAACAATGATGTTTGTGTTTTTGGGAAACTCGGCCCTGATCTGTTTATACTACTACAAACACTGAATACAGAAATACTGTGATCAGATCAGGAAAAAACATCGATGTGGAATGAAATGTAATGATTTTCCTCCTCAGGATATTTGATGCTGAACCTAAAACCTCTGCTTCAGTCTCACTATTAGAGAATGTGTCTTACTGAGGATCAGGTCATGTGACTCTCAGAGAGATGATCTTACCTCAGTGTCTCCAGTTTACAGTGAGGATTCTCCAGTACAGCAGAGAGATGCTTCACTCCTGAGTCTCCGAGTTTATTCACAGACAGATCCAGTTTTCTCAGGTGTGAGGGGTTTGATCTCAGAGCTGAAGTCAGAGCAGCACAGCCTTCATCTGAGATTTCACAATCACTCAACCTGCAGAGAGACAATGACACACTCTTCACTCTCTCAGTTTATATCATTTGCATGGATTACTGCACTTTTATATCTGGAATATACTGTGGAGTTTAAATTGCTTATTGTTATTATGTTTACAGCATTTAGTCGACGCCCTTATCCAGAGCGACTTACAGAAGTGTGTGTGGGCGTCACTACATGCAAATCAGTTTTGCCAGGAACACACTTCACACATTACGGGTGATCAATTTAAGCACAAACTTATAAAGAAAATCAGCCTTTCTGTCAGAAATATTTAGTTCATTTTGGTTTACACAAATATTTACACACAATTTTACGAAAAGATTGATAAATGAGACCCTGTGTGTGTGTGTGTGTGTGTGTGTGTGTGTGTGTGTGTGTGTGTGTGTGTGTGTGTGTGTGTGTGTGTAAAATCAAATTTAAAAGATGAATCAGGGTTGAGTTTACAAAAATCACTGCGAAGTTGAGATCATTGTAACTGGGAGAGAGAGAGTTCAAAGTGATGCTCGCTCTACCATTAAACAATGATGTTTGTGTTTTTGGGAAACTCGGCCCTGATCTGTTTATACTACTACAAACACTGAATACAGAAATACTGTGATCAGATCAGGAAAAAACATCAATGTGGAATGAAATGTAATGATTTTCCTCCTCAGGATATTTGATGCTGAACCTAAAACCTCTGCTTCAGTCTCACTATTAGAGAATGTGTCTTACTGAGGATCAGGTCATGTGACTCTCAGAGAGATGATCTTACCCCAGTGTCTCCAGTTTACAGTGAGGATTCTCCAGTACAGCAGAGAGACGCTTCACTCCTGAGTCTCTGAGTTTATTCTCAGACAGATTCAGTTGTCTCAGGTGTGAGGGGTTTGATCTCAGAGCTGAAGTCAGAGCAGCACAGCCTTCATCTGAGATTTCACAATTACGCAACCTGCAGAGAGACAATGACACACTCTTCACTCTCTCAGTTCAGGACACACAGATCAGTTCAGCAGGAACTTTTTCATCAAAGAGACACTGCAGTCTTTAATCACAATGAAATACAGAAACTTAGTCATGAATTATACAAGAGCAATAACCAAAAAAATACAAACAATTTCTATTTAGTGTGTGTGTGTGTGTGTGTGTGTTTGCCAGCCCCATGAGAATGATTCCTCTTGACTGTAAAAACTCAGCAGTGAAACATGTCGTGTCTTTTCACATGCAAGTTTTTATGTTTCTTAATAACCAAGATGAAACCCTCGATATAAGTTTTAAATGTAAACATGGTGATAGCAGCTACACTGTGTTCACCAGGACTGAAAGCCTGAGATGTTTCCAGTGTGGGGACATCGGGGATAAAAAGTTGAGTTGGTGACACAGAGCTGTGCAGTCGGGGAGCTCAGGGGGCGACACGGCCGAGATACAGCACCAGCAGGGTGGAGACAGTCAGCAGGAGAGCAGAAGAGGTCAGTGCTGAGCCCAGCAGTAATGCTAACGATGCTAACACTGCAAACAATCTTGACACTAATTTTAATGCGTGTACAGATGCTAATTCTAACACTGGTGATGGCAATAGCATTGCTGCTAAACGTGAGGTGACTCCAGATATTAGCAGTAGCGCTAGTGGTGATACCGGCCTTAATGCCGACACTGAGACTGTCACTAATCCCTCAAAGCTGCAGCAGGAGAACACACAAGACTCCAACTAAAGAAAAATGGAGTCAAGAAACTTGGCAAAGGTGGAGAAAACTCAGTTAAAGTAGAAACAAATATGGAAAGAGTAAGAAGTTGAGAAAATGCCAATCATCCCAAAAGCCCCAGTGAATCAGTAAAGAGTGTAATGTGAGACAGTGAAAGAGCAGAGTGCAGTCGAGGTGCTACAGGAGAACAGCTCACACACATGGAGGAGGGTGAGATCTCCTCAGATGAGGTGAGTTACTCTGACTGCTCAGGTGTGTCAGAAACACAGCCAGATGACATGAACTCCATCACTCAGATCAACCACTTTCTAGAACAGACTAAAAGAAAAAGGACTATTTCACTTTTGAGTTCCTTCCCTTATAAGTCCAAGTTCATGAAATCAGCACAACACGTCACCAAGAAAGAGAACCTGAAGGTGCTGTCACCGTGAAGAACATTTCAACTCAGGAAATGGACATCAGCGGTGTTCTGTTATTTACAGGTATATTTGCAGTGGAGTAATATCTGGAGGCTTGACACAGGACAAATGACAGACACTTCTTGTTGGTTTACTCCGTACTTTATTAAACTCCCCCGTGCAACACAATACAACTCCACAAGGTTCCTACCCAGGTATTTTACCTAATGCTACATCCCCCTTTCCAAATAAAGAACCTTCCCTGAGAAGATGCATGAGTAGGCCTTAGTAAACAGTACGAAAACTGTAAATAGAGAAATATTCACTTTCTTTCACAGATGTAATACGTATATAGGACAGTGTTTTAACTCATGTATTAACAGGATCAATATTAATAAGAACACGTATGGCTTATCCTGCCTTTTATTATTATCTTTATCTGTGAAACACTTTTGCTACACAAACAACAAAACATTTTTCAGCATGTGCCGATGTCAACATTTTAACTCCCTCCAGCATAAGTGCTTGGCAAACAATGAAACATTTTTCAGTGTAACTTCAGTAAACACATCTAGCATTGCAAAACAACAAAATAACAAAATAGTCCTTTTAACGAGTCTTTTCATCAATCACCTGTTCTTCTCCTCCTGTCTCTGAGGGATGGGGTGGACTACCAAAACCCTCTTACTGAGTGTAGGGATTTTTCTGCCCCATAGCTCACTCAGCTGCTAAATCTATGAACAAGCAAAGTCTTTCAGGTACACTGGAGGTGCCCTGATTCTGGTAGGAAAGCGTCTCTAACACATTGGAGCCTGCTGACTGCCGTTTTGCTGGACCTCAGGTGTGACAGAAGTAGTCACTGCATCAGGAGCAGTATTTTCAGGTTTTGCCTCAGGTAAGTTAGTAGGTGTTTCAGGCGCTCCAGGGGTTGGTGAGAGATGGTATCTGTTTCTACGCAAGGTGCCCCTAGTCGTCTCACTGATGTAGGACCTTGGCGTGTCTGCTGTAGATAAAACTTTGCTCACAATGAAATACAGAAACCTCGTCATGAATTATCAAATCAAATCAAAGTCCTTCCCACGCCATGTGACACATAGGGCGGCACCGATCTCCATTTCCGTAGCCCTCGGCCTCTCGCCTATTACATAGCTCGGGTTACAGTGGGCGGCTCGTCCTCTGGGAACCGCGAGAGTTTTACTCCCCACTCATATCTGTATTGCAGCGTGCCTTGCCAGACGGCAGTAGGTACCATTTTTAGGATGGTCTATGGTATGACCCGACTGTGAATAGAACTCGTGATCTCCCAATTGAAAGGCGGACAGGCTAACCACTAGGCCAACTCGCGGTTAGTCATGAATTATACAAGAGTAATAACTAAATAATAAATTCTATTTAGTGTGTGTTTGAGCTCCATGAGAATGATTCCTGTTGACTGTAAAAACTCGGCAGTGAAACGTCGTGTCTTTTCACTTGCAGGTTTTTATGTTTCTTAATAACCAAGATGAAACCCTCGATATAAGTTTTAAATGTAAACATGGTGATAGCAGCTACACTGTGTTCACCAGGACTGAAAGCCTCAGATGTTTCCAGTGTGGGGACATCGGGGATAAAAAGTTGAGTTGGTGACACAGAGCTGTGCAGTCGGGGAGCTCAGGGGGCGACACGGCCGAGATACAGCACCAGCAGGGTGGAGACAGTCAGCAGGAGAGCAGAAGAGGTCAGTGCTGAGCCCAGCAGTAATGCTAACGATGCTAACACTGCAAACAATCCTGACACTAATGTTAATGCTTGTACAGTTGCTAATTCTAACACTGGTGCTGGCGATAGCATCGCTGCTAAACCTGAGGTGACTCCGGATGTTAGCAGTAGCGCTAGTGGTGATACCGGCCTTAATGCTGACACTGAGACTGTCACTAATCCCACAAAGCTGCAGCAGGAGAACACACAAGACTCCAACTAAAGAAAAATGGAGTCAAGAAACTTGGCAAAGGTGGAGAAAACTTAGGGGGTCATTTCACCGAGAAATCTTCCCGGAAGACCGAGCTGCGATCTCAGAGCGTGGCTTGGTCGCTGCAGGTCGTACGCAGTCGACAGTTGACCGAGAGTTGGTCACGCCTTGGTCTTCCGTGGTTACACGTGGTCAAGGAATGGTCTCCCCGACAAAGAGATCATAGCTCGGTTTTTTGACATGTCAAAAAACTGAGCCTTGACCTAAAAGTCGCACAGAGAGTGTCGAAAGAGTGAACAAGGTCGAGGAAAGGATGCATTGGTCAAGAGACAATCGAGGCTAGAACGGGGATGAGCGATGCTCAGTCTTCTCAAGCAAGAACTGATTGTGCGCATGGTTGTGCTGCTTGGCCCATCCTCGACACTCACTCGATCCATGCGATCTAGCTTCACTCTTTTGCGATCAAGCCTCGCTCCGCGCAACCTGTCCCAGACCTTCCCTAGACCCGTACGCTCCCTATTCTTCCCATGGGCACGATTGGATTCTAAAGAGGATTAAGGTGCGACCTACTTCAACCAATAAAGATAGACCATCGCTTAAGTTGCGACCTATCTTCGCCTAATCCGATTAAGCTACGCCTACTGAACGTCATATAAATAGGGCGCAATAGCATGATGCAGAGCGATTGGGTCCATGTTGTCCCTTCGGAGGCTGGTCAAAAACTGATGGTCGGCCACCAATCGCTGGGCCTTTTTATACGGTCACAGTGGGTCGCATGCAAATCCGGGCAACCGTGACAAATTTGCGCGTAGCTCAGGCATGAATCTGTCTAGAAAAGATCGAGAATTGAGCATACAGAGCGAGGCTAGAATGTTTATATCTCAGGCTAAATCGTATTGATCGAGGGTAGGTTGCAACTCGTATGTAGCTAGATCGGCCAAGATTGAGCCTTGATCGGCCGAGGTCGCGCACTTGCGAGGATAGATCGCCGAGAGATCAACGCTGTGTCGCAGATTGGTCGAACAGAACGAGCCTTTGTCGTGTTAAGATCGCATCAGATCGAGTGGATAGACGCAAGTAGAGCGTATGTAAAGCGTCTACAGAGCGTATAGGACGCAGGTAGAGTGTACACATCGAAGGTCGAACGAGATAACATTGAACATAGAGCATACACAGAAAACAATGGGTTTACGGCGCACGGATTTTGCCCACGACTAGTGGAAAGCATAGCTGCGATCATAGTCACGCGTGGTCGCGTGCGATTTTTCCAGATCGTACTCGGTGAAATGAGGGGCTTAGTTAAAGAAGAAAAAATATGGAAAGAGTCAGAAGTTGAGAAAATGCCAATCATCCCAAAAGCCCCAGTGAATCAGTAAAGAGTGTAATGTGAGACAGTGAAAGAGCAGAGTGCAGTCGAGGTGCTACAGGAGAACAACTCACACACATGGAGGAGGGTGAGATCTCCTCAGATGAGGTGAGTTACTCTGACTGCTCAGGTGTGTCAGAAACACAGCCAGATGACATGAACTCCATCACTCAGATCAACCGCTTTCTAGAACAGACTAAAGGAAAAATAACTATTTCACTGTCGAGTTCCTTCCCTGATAAGTCCAAGTTCATGAAATCAGTACAACACATCACCAAGAAAGAGAACCTGAAGGTGCTGTCACCGTGAAGAACATTTCAACTCAGGAAATGGACATCAGTGGTGTTCTGTTATTTATATTTGCAATGGAGTAATATCTGGAGGCTTGACACAGGACATATGACAGACACTTCTTGTTGGTTTACTCCGTACTTTATTGAACTTCCCTGTGCAACACAATACAACTCCACAAGGTTCCTACCCAGGTATTTTCCCTAATACTACATCTCCCTTTCCAAATAAAGAACCTTCCCTGGGAAGACGCATGAGTAGGCCTTAGTAAACAGTATGAAAACTGTAAATAGAGAAATATTCACTTTCCTTCACAGATGTAATGTATAGGACAGTGTTTTAATTCATGTATGTGGCAGCGGGGGCGTGGTCAAGCGCCGGTCTGTGACAGGAGGGCGGAGTCAGGGAAGGTAAGTGGCAGAATCACTACACCTGAGAGCAATTAACCTGTGTTTGTGTGTCTTCCCAGTGACCGCGCCCTATATCAGGAGGGAGAGCGAGAGCGGAAGGAGCTCTCTCCACAACCAGATGACTGGAATGTGTGTGCGTGTGTGGCTGAGAGTAGAAAACATTTGCACTGAAAAGTGAAAATAAAACAGTCTGTCAAACCTTATCTCTGTCCTGCCGTCCTCTGTGCTCCACCCACCAATACAAAAACGTTACAATGTATTAACAGGATCAATATTAATAAGAACACGTATGGCTTATCCTGCCTTTTATCATAATCTTTATCTGTGAAACACTTTTGCTCTGCAAACAACAAAACATTTTTCAGCATGTGCCGATGAAAACATTTTAACTCCCTCCAGCATAAGTGCTTGGTAAACAATGAAACATTTTTCAGTGTAACTTCAGTAAATACATCTAGCATTGCAAAACAACAAAATAACAAAATAGTCCTTTTAAAGAGTCTTTTCATCAATCACTTGTTCTTCTCCTCCTGTCTCTGAGGGATGGGGTGGACTACCAAAACCCTCCAACTGAGTGTAGGGATTTTTCTGCCCCATAGCTCACTCAGCTGTGAAATCTATGAACAAGCAAAGCCTTTCAGGTACACTGGAGGTGCCCTGATTCTGGTAGAAAAGCGTCTCTAACACATTGGAGCCTGCTGACTGCCGTTTTGCTGGACCTCAGGTGTGACAGAAGTAGCCACTGCATCAGGAGCAGTATTTTCAGGTTTTGCCTCAGGTAAGTTAGTAGGTGTTTCAGGCACTCCAGGGGTTGGTGAGAGGTGGTATCTGTTTTTACGCAAGGTGCCCCTAGTTGTCTCAATGATGTAGGACCTTGGCGTGTCTGCTGTAGACAAAACTTTGCCTCTTTTGAGTACATCTTTGACCCACACTTGATCTCCAGGTTGCAGGTGTGGCAAGTCATGCGCTCATTGTCTGCGGTCATAGTTTTGTTGCTGTTTTTGTCTGTATCTCTGTTCTGTTGTTTTCAGTTTTTCCATGTCTGCACATCTCAGTTTGACCTGGGATGGAATGACAGAAACAGTTGTTCTTATTCTCCTCCCCATGAGGAGTTCTGTGGGACTGTATCCATTCGCCAGAGGTGCAGCGTGGTAGACCATGATGGCTAGGTACAGTAAGGATCACTGGATTTCTTAAGAAGACTTTCAATTGTCCTTACAGCACACTCAGCCTCCCCATTGCTCTGTGGGAAATGGAGACTGGATGTCACATGTTTGAAGCTCCAATCCTGTGCAAACTTTCTGAAGGGCTCAGATGCAAACTGTGGCCTACTGTCCGAGCGCACTACTTCTGGTATCCCGTGACATGCAAAGATAGACTTGAAGTGCTCGATCACTGCTTCTGACATCATGGATGTTAGTCTGGCCACTTCAAAGTATCTTGAGCAATAGTCCACAATGACCAAGTAATGCTTGCTTCCTGTCTGAAACAGATCTGCTCCTACAGTGGACCATGGCCTTGATGGGAACTCTGTAGGTAGTATCATTTCTCTGAGATTTGTTCTCTCGTGGGCACACGTGTCACAGTTCTCTATCATTTTTGTCAGCTCTCTGCTGAGGCCCGGCCACCACACCAACTGCTTAGCTCTCTCCCTGCATTTGATTATTCCCAGGTGGCCCTCATGCAGCTTGGACAGTACGTCTGCTCTGAGTGATGTTGGGATTACTCTCCTGCTGCCATAGAGTAGCAGACCATTGTTGACCATGAGCTCACATGAGAATGGCAGACAGGTTTGGAACACTTTTTCAGTAGAGAACTTACTGTATCTGCCATCCCTCCACACAGAATTTCTTCAGTTGCTGGAGAATGGCGTCACTGTCCTGATGTGTCTGTATTTCTCTGAGTCTCTTTTCTGTAGCTGGCAGGCTTGCAATGACAGGATCAACATACAGGTTGATTTCCTCCTCTTGCAGACCCTCTGCTATGTTGCTGACAGGAGCTCTGGATAGCATATCTGCAGTTGCAATGTTTTTGCCAGCCATATGTGAGATGGTATAGGAGAACCTCATTAAACTCATGCGCAGATGCTGTATGCGTGGTGGGAGTTCATCTAAGCTCTTGGAGCCCAGCAGGGGAACCAGAGGCTTGTGTTCAGTTTTAATATGGAAGCTTTTCCCAATGAGGAACTCAGCAAACCTCTCACAGGCCCATGTTGAGGCGAGTGCCTCCACCTCGATCTGGGCATATCGCTGTTCAGTACTGCTGAGGGATCTCGAAGCATATGCCACTGGTTTCCATCCTGTGTCTGCCTACTGCTGGAGAAGTATGGCGCCCAACCCAAATGAGGACAAATCAGCAGAGACCATTGTCTCAACATTCAGGTCATACAGTGGCAGCCCTGGAGGTGACGTCGGTTCTGCTTTGATGCTATCAAAAGCCTGCTGCTGCTGTGGCCCCTAGGTCCACATGCTGGAGTTTTTCAGTTGGTCTCCAAGAGGATGCATTTTCTCTGCCCAGTGAGGCAGGAACTTCCCAAGATGGTTTGTCATCCCCAGAAAACATCTCACCTTGTTGATGTTGTTTGGCTCTTTTATGGCTTTGACAGTATTCAACTTATCTGCGCTGACCCCTGATGCCTCAATGACCTGCCCCAGGAATTTTATCCTACTTTTTGAGAACTCACACTTGTCATTGAGTGTAACTCCCACCTCCTGTAGGCATGACTGTGCCCTCAGCAGTCTCTCATCGTGCTCACTCTGTGTGGCTCCCCAGATGAGCACATCATCCATCTGACACAGAACACCATCCAGGCCCTCCAGAATGCGTGATGTGTTTCTGAAAGTGTTCTGGTGCTGATGAGATTCCGAAGCACCAATGGTTGTAACAGTACTGCCCAGATGGGGTCATGAAGGCGGTTAGCAGGGAAGACTCCTTGGACAGTGGAATCTGCCAAAATCCAGCACTGACATCCAACTTTGAAAACACTTTGGCTCCAGCAAATTGTTCGAAGGTGTGTTCGACTGAGGAGAGTGGGTGTTTCTCTCTCATCACTGATTTATTCAGCTCAATGAGGTCAGTGCATATTCTCGCCCTGCCCGAGCCTGTACACTTAGGCACCACCACCATGGGTGCACACCACTCCATCGGCTCCTCCACCTTAGAGATGACTCCTTGCTGCTCCAGATGATTTAGCTCCTCTTTAGCCATTGGGCCTAGTAGTGACACACACCTTTCACAACATACCGTAGATGTCCTCTGTGGTGCTCTTACTATTCTTACTGAGAATGGCTGGGAACATGCCTTTTACCTTGAGATGTGTGCCTCCTGGCCCCTGCAGAATTTTCATAGGCTTCACCAGCCTGTTGAATTGGCCCTGGATGTACTTCTATGAAAAGTGTTCACGGAAATGAGACTGAAATGACCTCTATTTAAATGTGAAAAACAAAAGCCTCTAATTTTAAACAGAATTTTGAAATAAACACGCTATGAATGAACATTTGGTCTTCAAAAAACTTTTTCCCCAAAGATGAACTTGGAAGGGGGGGGGGGGGGGGTCGTCTTACATTCAGGGTCGTCTTATATTCAGGCCAATACGGTATTTTTCTTTTTTTTCTTATCCATGTTTTCTTGTCTCTTTCGAATTCGTACATAGACCATAAGACACCACCTAGCGAAAGACTTGGATCAGGTTTTACTCGCTTGGGATGCTACAAACGGGGCGGCGGAAATACACGAACAGGTCCGACGTATATTCAATATGGCGGCGGTCAAAACAAATTCATCTGATGCTGAAATCTGTTGAATATCCAGATAATTATGTTGGAAGTTGCATATTTGTGCAAGATTTTCGATATTGAGACCATGAAGTCAAGTAATAGCAGTCCCCCCCCAGGATTTCGCGGGCCTTTTTTGTGATTGTTGCAGGCTAAAATGTCTGATGTTGCGAGGTTTTCCAAAAAATTCCGATGAAAGTTGCAGTGTTTTTTAGGTTTTTGTTGTGATTACATTGCGGGAGGAAGTGAAAGTTGTGAGAAATTGTTGCGATTTTCTCTTTTTGTGATTAAAATTGAGTGATATGTTAAATATTACGTTATTACTGAAAAACTATTGATTAAAAAAAAGACACTGAGAAATGGTCCTATAAACAACTTTACCAATATAAAAGATTACCAGGACTACAAAAATTCAGAAAAATAGGCTTTACTTATCCAAATGCACCTATTGGTTCAGAAGTTAAAGTGTATAGAACCTTAAGTTCCCTTAAAATATAATATAAATGCCTCAGCTTTCATGCAAGAAAAAAAAATATTAATACTAGTACTGTGTGCAGGCAGTCTCTCCTGAAGACTAAATTAAACAATAATTATAAACTAATAAAATAAATGGCTCAGGCTTCATAGAAGGAAAAAAAAAAACAATTTGAACAGAATCTCACAGTACTTGTATAGTAAACACCTTTGGAGGTAAGGTGTACTGCAGGTCTGCTGAGTTGTTCCTGAGCGCTTGGCTTACCCGATCAGAAAAGCTGTGCATTTTTATCGGGTAGGTTCACTGTGTAAAGCATTCCACATTGTATTTCAATTTCTTTATGGTAAAACATGATTTAAGTTTGTAAACACGACATATTACATGCACGATGGTATGTTACATGCATTGTGAGGGTTTGAGTGAAATTTGTGTCACAGACAGAAAGTTTATTAATGTTTTTAATCCTGACATGAGTTTATGCAGACTGAGATTAACGTGGCTAGTTCTAAACTCCGCTAGCAAGTTCACATGCATTCCGTGGATCGTTTAGTTTGGTTTGCATGGAAGATACCGTTTACTTTAGCATGTATTGAATGCATAGATAGTCTGACATACTTTGTATGTGTGCATTGCTTTTGTTTATCTGTCTGTATGCGATAAGATCGCGAATGTTCACGGAATGTTCTCGAACAGTAATTAGCAGGCACGCCACGCGTGTGAACATTCCATTCTGTCTAGACTGCTAGCGCTGCATGAACAATGTATGCATGTATGTTATTAGCCCATGTAACGCCGTGCAACTCTTGTATTTTATTTGCGCAGATGCTGCAAGTTACAGTATATGTCCACTGGAGCCTGACGGCTTATTTGTGTTTTATGTTTCTGAAGGTATGCTGCTCCACCCCATATGTAAGTGTACAGTGTGTTAATGTGTAAATGTAAGGTTTGAAGATGCATTCCTTATGGGAAAGTGAAATGAACATAATTTTGTTATATGAGGCACAGAAGGAAAAGCTGTGCATTTCTATCGGATGCTGCAAGTTATATGTACACCGGAGCCTGACGGCTTATTTGTGTTTTATGTTTCTGAAGGAAAATAAATGTTCAAAACGTCCAAGTCCATCTCATGTCCCCTGACTGCCTGACCGCCATTACAGAAGCTCAAACCTGACGCTGTTCCAACAAAATTTGAGCACAAAAGCAAGCAGTCAAAGAAGAAACGGACCAGCAATGCTCAAGCAAAAAGGAGAAGATTGGAGATAAATATTTTTACCTTTGCTTGCAATTTTTCAAGTAAAGAATCCTGCAGGATCCTGTACAATGTAGTGTATTGTTGGAATGATCTGGGATCATCATAGATCGATTAGTTCACCCTAGGGGGCGCATCAGTATTTGATATGTGGGGTCTGATCTATTCAGTGTAATATGTGTGCGGCAGAATAAAGGTCACATACAAAGTGTTCACCCGTAAATATGCCTCACGTTTAATTTTATAGTAACAAGTACACAACATGGTGTCAGAAGAGGTTTTTTCTTCATCCACATGTGACACGAGACACCATTAGTTTTTCGTCGTAACTCCACTGTGGTGAGAAGAAAATTAGTTTTAAGTTTACATCGAGTGACCGAACGTTAGTGTTAGCATGGACCAGTTCAAGCCACCTGCACCGCTAGTGCTCACAGGCAACCTTAGCGAGAATTGGCACCAATGGGAGCAACGTTTCAAGCTGTACATGACGGTTATGAGTGCAGACGAAAAGGATGAACTGGTGAAGATTGCAATCATGCTACACACGGTCGGTGAGGATGCATTAGAGATACAACACCCTCGATGTTGAAACGGAAGAAGAGGACGGCGAACCTACACTTAAAGATATCCTGGATGCTTTCAGAAAGTAGTGCATACCAAAGAAGAACATCGTGTTCGAGCGCCATCAGTTTTGGTCACTACCCATGCCAAAAGGAGTCAACGTTGACCAGTTTGTGACGGAACTTCACCAGAAGTGCAAAAACTGTGATTTTGAAATGACTAAGAATGACATGATCAGAGATAAGCTTGTGTTTACTGTGCCTGATGTTCATGTGAAAGAGCGGCTATTAAGAGAAACGGACTTGACTTTAGATAAGGCAGTCGATATCTGCAGAGCAGCAGAAGCCGCTAAATCACAGATGCGTGCCATGCGATCAGCTCAGCCAGAGGCGTCCGTGGAGGCTCTTCACAAGGTGACAGCTAGCTCGGAGAAGGGGAGAGCGGGCATGAAAAGAAAGACAAGACCACCAGATAAAACAAAGGCACAAGCAGCTCAGCCAGAGGCGTCCGTGGAGGCTCTTCACAAGGTGACAGCTAGCTCGGAGAAGGGGAGAGCGGGCATGAAAAGAAAGACAAGACCACCAGATAAAACAAAGGCACAAGCAGCAAACGTAATCACATGCAGAAAGTGCGGCGGGGCGCATAAACCTCATCAATGTCCAGCTTTTGGCGTCATATGCCACAACTGTAACAAGAGGAACCACTACGCGAAGATGTGCACGTCAACACAAGATAAAGGAGCCACTGCCCGAGGCGTGCATGATCTTGAGGTCGAATCTCTGTTCATAGGGACTATGTCCTGTGCTGGACCCAAAAGCACTCAGCAGGATAATGCATGGTACACAACAGCCAAAATACAAAACACAGAGGTCAGGTTTAAATTGGACACTGGGGCAGACGTGAATGTGCTCCCTCTGAGCATTTTGCAGAAGATTCCGGGTCCTCATCAGCTGCAGCCCACCTGCATAGCTCTCGTGGCTTATGGAGGAGCACGTCTGAAGCCAGAAGGCACCGCGAGTCTTACCTGTGATGTGGCCAGGACGAAGTTAGATCTTCAGTTCTTCATCACCAAGCACTCCTCCACGCCAATATTAGGCAGAGACGCATGTGAACAGCTGCAGCTGGTCAAAAGAATGGAGACCATTGCAGTCAAGGCACCAGCCACAAAAGAGGAGTTAGTGGACGCCTACCCCTCCGTCTTCAGTGGTCTGGGACAGTTTCCCGGGGTGCATCACATTCACACAGACCCAGAGGTGACCCCAGTAGTGCACGGCTGCAGGAAAATCCCCACTGCTGTCATGGACAGGCTGAAAACCACGCTGGAAGAACTCGTTGAGAGAGATGTCATCGCACCTGTGACAGAGCCCACAGAATGGGTAAATAGCCTGGTCATCACGGAGAAGAAAAACGGATCGCTCAGGGTGTGCTTGGACCCTCGTGACCTGAATGAGGCGATCAAGAGACAGCACTTCTCAATACCTACCCCGGAAGAAGTCCTCCACAGGCTGTCAGGGAAAACCATCTTCTCCATCTTAGATGAAAAGGATGGATATTGGCAAGTGAGACTGGACAAGCCCTCCTCGATGCTCTGCACATTCAGCACACCGTGGGGCAGGTTTCGCTTTAAGAGACTTCCTTTTGGCATTAAGTCCGCCAGCGAGGTTTTCCAACAAAAAAAACCGTGAGACATTCAGAAACATTGATGGAGTGCATATAATTGCAGACGACATGATCATCGCCGCTGCGTCTGAGGAGGAGCATGATGCCATTCTGCAGAAAGTCATGGACACTGCACAGAGAAACAACATCAAATTCAACAAAGAGAAAATTCAATACAAAGTGGATTCAGTCAGATACATGGGACATGTCGTCACCTCGAAGGGTGTGAAGCCGGATGAGTCCAAGGTGTTAGCCATCAGAAACATGCCGCAGCCTGAGGACAAGAAAGGACAACAGAAGCTACTGGGAATGACAAGATATCTCTGCCAATACATCCCAAATGAAGCCATGATCACAAGCCCACTCAGGCAGCTGCTACGAAACGATGCTGCCTGGCACTGGAACCACGAACACACTGCTGCACTAGACAAGCTCAAGACTGCCCTCATGCAGGCCCCAGTGCTCCAGTTCTACAACCAGAGCAAGCCACTCACCATACAGTGCGACGCATCAAAAGACGGACTCGGCGCCTGTCTGCTGCAGGAAGGTAGGCCACTGCCTTATGCTTCACGAGCACTCACAGAGTCTGAGAAGAATTATGCTCAGATAGAGAAAGAGCTGCTGGCAATAGTTTTCGCAACCAAGCGTTTTCACCAGTATGTCTATGGCAACACAGTGACTGTACAATCAGACCATAAACCACTAGAAGTCATCTTCAAAAAGCATCTGAGCAAGGCACCAGCACGACTTCAGCGCATGCTATTGCAGCTCCAACGGTATGACCTGAGGATAACATACACTGCAGGCAAGGACATGCACGTTGCTGATACCCTGTCCCGTGCTGTTGTCACTGAATGCAATGATGACGCGAAGGAGGATCTGTTCGAGGAGAGAGTAGTGCATACAATGGAAGCCACAGACACGCTCGATGCAGACACTCTCTCAAAGCTCAAGGTTGCCACAGCGACAGACAACGTACTGCAACAGGTGATGGAGCTACACAACAAAGGCTGGCCGAGACGACGGGGCAGTGTTTCCATCAATCTACACCAGTAGATTGATGCGAAAACTATGCGAAACTCCATCAGCATCAGGGATGGCATACTGATGACTGGTGACAGGATTGTGATCCCACAGAGTGTGAGGCAGCTGATGCTTGACAGACTGCACCTCGCACACCAGGGGATACAGCGGATGAAAGCACAGGCAAGAAAAGTGATGTACTGGCCAGGTATGACACATGACATTGAGCACATGGTGGAAAGCTGTGGCCCATGCCAACAACTCCAGCCACAGAATCACAAAGAACCTCTGATTCCACACGAGGTACCCGAGCTGCCATGGCTGAAGATTGGTGCTGACATCTTTGAGCTACACGGACAGTCATACCTCCTGATGGTGGATTACATACCAAAGTATCCAGAGGTGCTCCACTTACCTGACAAAACCGCCTACGCAGTCATATGCAAGATGAAGACCGTGTTCGCCAGACATGGAATCCCAAAAGAGCTGGTAAGCGATCATGTTCCTTTCGCCAGCTCTGAAATGAAACAGTTTGCATCGTCATGGGGCATAAAGCTTGTCCACTCCAGCCCTGGATATCCACAATCAAATGGCCTCGCAGAGAGAATGGTGAAGACAGTAAAGCACGCACTTAAAAAGGCAACACAGACTGGCACAGACCCGCACTTAGCTCTCCTGTCACTACGAAACACTCCAGTGACTGGCACAGAGTTTTCACCAGCACAAGTCCTGATGGGAAGAGTACTGCGAAGCACCTTGCCAAGCTCCACAGCTGTCCTGCAACCAGCTGTCCCACATGGATTTCACTCTAGGCTGAAACACCTACAAGCTAGGCAAGAGCACTACTACAACCACAACACAAAGACTCTGCCAGAGTTTGTTCCTGGTACCACAGTTCACATGGCAACACGTCGTGGCTGGGAACCAGCTACTATCCTAAGCAAAAGAGTGGAACCACGTGCATACAACGTACAGACTCCCAGTGGTGTCACGTTCCGGAGAAACCGACGTCATCTGAGGAGAATTCACCCCAGTCTACACAGAGAAGACGATGATGAACTGCTGGAGCAACCCATCACTTCACAGAGAGAGGACAGCGCATCACAGGCCTTGCAAGACCGAAGCACACCTGCCTGTGAACCAAAGAGTCCCGCTCCAGCTGCTCCCACCTACAGCACCAGAAGTGGGAGACTTGTGAAGATGCCTACAAAGTTCATGGACTATGAGTTAAAATAATACTTACCATAGGTCCAGCCTACAGATAAGTCAAGTTCTGACTTTGTTTACATCTATGTGTTCCAGCTTAATGAGTTAAGTTTTTACTTCTCTATTTTTATAATCAACAGAGTGATTGAAATGAAAAAAAGAAAAGAAAAAGAGACAGAAGAACAGAAAAAAAAGAAATTCATTTTTGAAGACTTCATTTATGTAATGTGATTCAAAGGTTGTATTTGAACAGTATAAGGATATTATTTAAAATGTCTTATCCAGATGTTATTTCTTGTTGTGTTATTAAAGTTAAAGATGACTCTCATGCTTAAAAGGGAGGATGTAGTGTATTGTTGGAATGATCTGGGATCATCATAGATCGATTAGTTCACCCTAGGGGGTGCATCAGGATTTGATATGTGGGGTCTGATCTATTCAGTGTAATATGTTCGCGGCAGAATAAAGGTCACATACAAAGTGTTCACCCGTAAATATGCCTCACGTTTAATTTTATAGTAACAAGTACACAACATACAATCATTGTGGAAATGAGACAAAAGGGATAGTTTATCATGGCTACCTGCCAGCATGCTAACATGCTATTGACTAACATGATAAATGTGTGTGTGTCCGAACGCAAGTGTATGAAGTGGCCACTAAGCTGAAGTTAATTTGTCACCGCTAAAATAATATCTGCGGGCATGCTAACATGCTAATGGTTCACATTCCATTTGCAAGCTAAATGCATGTGTGTGTTGATACAGACACACATGTTCCTAATAATATGGCCATTAAGTTGAAGTTGATTAGTCACAGCTAACATGCTAACTGCTAGCCTGCTGACATGACAATGGCTGCCGTGCTCAGTGTAAATGTCTGTGCATGTTTTACACAAGTGTTCCTAATAAAGTGGCCACTAAGTTGAAGTTGATTTGCAATGGCCGCCTGCTAGCATGCTAACATGCTATTGGCTAACATAATTAATGTTTGTGTGTATGTTTAGAGTAGGCTATAAATGGTATAATGCTTGTATTAATATTAGCAATAAATTATATTAGCAATATAAACGAATCCATGTTCTATTATAGGGATTGTGTGTGTGTGTGTGTGTGTGTGTGTGCGTGCCCCTGTGCGCATCAGTGGGGAACCCCATTAAATGTCCTGGTATATGTTATTATTGAATTGTTGAAAATTAGCCCTGTATGTTTCTCTCCAGCAAAAAAAAAAAAGAGTATATTTAAAAAGTGGTTAAATAAATGAACCTCCTAAACGTGTGCTCGGTTCGCAGGTAAACACAGAGCTGCTCCCGGTCTGTTTGGCTTAAATGACGTCACGACGACGGGCCCCTGGCGGTGAAAGCGCGCATAAGTGAGATGTAAAGAAACCTTCGGAAATTGGGCAAAACAGTATATTTTAAGCATTTTATTCAATTTTAGGGTGCGAATTAGACACCAGGAAGATTGAATTCACTTTTTGGGTCGTTCTTCTAGACAATAAAGTTGATATTCTACATTTCACCTCTGACCGTTGCCTATGACCTTTAAGCAGAAAAAAGTATGAAGAAAATCAGCCTTTCTGTTGGAAATGTTCAGTTCAATTTGGCTTTGACGAGTATTTACACACCACTTGACTAAAAGATTGATAAATGAAGCCATGTGTGTGTGTGTGTGTGTGTGTGTGTGTGTGTGTGTGTGTGTGTGTGAGAGAGAGAGGTCAAATTTACAAGAACAATCAGGGCTGAGTTTCTGAAAATCATTCCAAAAAGTTAAGATCATTTTAACTGGCAGAGAGAGAGAGTTCAAAGTGATGCTCGCTCTACCATTAACCCCTTTGGACATAATGTGTACACATGAAGTTCCATAGCATTTTTCCTTGTGTCTGAAGGGGTTATACAATGATGTTTGTGTTTTTGGGAAACACGGCCCTGATCTGTTTATACTACTACAAACACTGAATACAGAAATACTGTGATCAGATCAGGAAAAAACAGCAATGTGGAATGAAATGTAATGATTTTTCTCCTCAGGATATTTGATGCTGAATCTAAAACCTCTGCTTCAGTCTCACTATTAGAGAATGTGTCTTACTGAGGATCAGGTCATGTGACTCTCAGAGAGATGATCTTACCTCAGTGTCTCCAGTTTACAGTGAGGATTCTCCAGTACAGCAGAGAGACGCTTCACTCCTGAGTCTCTGAGTTTATTCCCAGTCAGATCCAGTTCTCTCAGGTGTGAGGAGTTTGATCTCAGAGCTGAAGTCAGAGCAGCACAGCCTTCATCTGAGATTTCACAATAACGCAACCTGCAGAGAGACAATGACACACTCTTCACTCTCTCAGTTCAGGACACACAGATCAGTTCAGCAGGAACTTTTTCATCAAAGAGACACAGCAGTCTTTAATCACAATGAAATACAGAAACTTAGTCATGACTTATACAAGAGCAATAACCAAAAAAACACAAACAATTTCTATTTATTGTGTGTGTGTGTGTGTGTGTGTGTGTGTGTGTGTGTGTGTGTGTGTGTGTGTGTGTGTGTGTGTGTGTGTGAGAGAGAGAGAGAGAGAGAGAGAGCATGCGAGTCTTCATAAGAAAATGGAACTTCATGATGAAAGACAATTCCACTAAAAAGGAGTAAATGTCCCCAGTCTCTCCATCCCTCACTTATTTAAGACTGCTTCCTGCATTCTTTATGACGGAGACTGTAATTATTGTACCGATCCGAATACGTGACTGATGTAAACACAGCAACAGTGCAGCAGCCATTTTGGATGTAAAACCAACAATGGCAAGTAGTGCGTGTCCGGTGTTTAATTTTCACGAATATTTGAAGAAAATTAGATGATAAAAGCAAATTGAAATACACCGTACATTAATAAATAAGTACATCAGTCAATAAATGTCCAAATGTCAGCCTTAGAAAAACAGACCCATATTCCATCACATCAGCGACGTCAAAAGCCCTAAACACAAAAAGTCTTGCAGAAATGGCCAACAGAACACTGGGGTCAAAAGCAAAAGTCCCCGAGGTCACAGATATTGACATTGTTGATTATTTGGTTCTGACAACATCTTACTACACTAACAGCCAGTTTAAAGCTTACAAAAGCTTTGACACTTACAAATATTTTGTTTCTGGCTGGGTTCATGATGTCAGATTGTGGAAAATTTATGACACAACAATCTCCCTTTCTGCTCAAAATTACGTTTAAAAATAAAATTTGCCAACACTGATTAATGAAGAATGCACTGCAAAATATCAATTAATTCAATACATTTTCTTTTACAATTGTTTTAATTTAATTTGTAATTTAATTTCTAAATGAATTAAAGTATTCAGATAACTAAAATGCACACTGATGGTTGCTGGTGGGTTTGTTGAAACTGCTGAGAGACATGCATGTCTTCTTATTTATTTACTACAGATAACTAACTCATTATTGAAAATGTGTTTATTTATTTGTCATTTTTTTTTATTTGAAGTGCAGGAACTAGATAACTAGATCTCGACCCTAGTTTTTACAATAAGACCGTTACTTTATATGATACAAACCCTTGTGTTCTTAAATAGATCTATAGCCCTTTAATTGTCAAGCCATCTGGATTTCTGTAGATTTTAAGTTTCAGGCCACATGTTAAAATATATTGCAAATTTTAGTTGCTTTTATAAATAAATTTACTTTCCATGCAGTCTGATTTACACTGTATCCCTATTATCGCCCAGTAATTGGATTTATCTAAGCACCTCTCGTAAATTTGCCATTGTGGAAAAATTATATATATGCACACAGTACTAATATTCGGGTTAAACGTAGAAAATATAGTCATACTTCCACAGTCTGAAGTTATCTCAGATCATTATCTCATCTCATTCAAACTATGTCTGAGTAATAATATATGCACCTCACCACGCTACTGTATTAAACGTACATTCACGTCAACTACTGCACTGAGCTTTATAAATGATCTCCCAGAGTTATCAACTTTGATTGGGTCACTGTCAGCCCCTGCAGAACTTGATCAGGCGACTGAATGCTTAGAGACAACATTCCGCCATACCTTGCTTAGATAATGTAGCTCCTCTTAAAAGGAAAATAGTCAGAGACAAAAAATTAGCACTCTGGTATAATGATGACACTCGCACGTTAAAACAGACCACTCGAAAATTGGAACGTAAATGGCATCAAACAAAGTTGGTAGTGTTCAAATTAGCATGGAAGGAGAACTTCCTGAAGTATAGAAAAGCTCTTAGTGCTGCGAGATCAACATATTTCTCCTCCCTAATAGAAGATAACAAAAATAATCCTAGATTTCTATTTAATACTGTCGCAAAATTAACCAGGAATAAGTCCACTATAGATACATGCACACCTGCAGTATGGAGTAGCAATGACTTCATGAATTTTTTTTAATGACAAAATTGAAAATATCCGACAAAAAATTCAAACTACTAATTTAAGGTCAGACAATGTAAGTGACCCTGTAGTTAACAATATAACTGTGTCAGATCATCAATTAGAATGCTTTACTCCCCTAAAAGAAACTGAATTACTTTCATTAATCTCGGCATCAAAAGCCTCAACTTGTGTACTAGATCCCTTACCTACACGTCTATTCAAACAGATAATACCTGAAGTAATTGAACCGCTTCTAAAAATAATAAATTCTTCTCTTACGATTGGCTATCTACCCAAATCCTTTAAACTAGCAGTTATCAAACCCCTGATTAAACAACCTGACCTTGATCCCTGTCAGCTGTCCAATTATCGGCCAATATCAAATCTCCCCTTTATCTCCAAGATCCTTGAAAAAACTGTGGCACAACAGTTATGCTCATATTTACATAGGAATAACATCCATGAAATGTATCAGTCAGGATTTAGACCTCATCATAGCACAGAGACAGCTTTGGTTAAAGTAGTAAATGACCTACTGTTGGCGTCTGATCAGGGCTGTGTCTTGCTGCTTGTGTTGCTTGACCTTAGTGCAGCATTTGATACAATTGATCATTCCATTCTTCTGGATAGACTAGAAAATGTTGTGGGAGTTAAGGGAACAGCCCTCTCCTGGCTCAGCTCTTATTTAACTGATCGCTATCAGTATGTTCATATAAATGGTGATATTTCTAGACCTAGTGAGGTAAAGTTTGGTGTTCCACAAGGTTCTGTCTTGGGTCCACTGCTTTTTCTTTATATATGTTACCTCTGGGTAATATTATTCATAAACATTGTATTAGTTTCCACTGTTATGCTGATGACACACAGTTGTATGATTCTGCAAAACCAGATGAGAGACACGAGCTTAATAGAATTGAGGAATGTGTAAAGGACATTAGACACTGGATACTTATTAACTTCCTTCTGCTTAACTCTGACAAGACTGAAGTACTTGTACTAGGACCACATGCAGCTAGAAATAAGTTTTCTGATTCCACAGTAACTCTGGATGGCCTTTCTGTTTCTTCACGTGCAGCAGTAAAAGACCTCGGAGTGATTATTGACCCCAGTCTTTCATTCGAAACTCACATTGATAACATTACCCGGATAGCTTTCTTTCATCTAAGAAATATTGCGAAGATAAGAAATTTAATGTCACTACATGACGCGGAAAAACTAGTTCATGCTTTTGTTCCCTCCAGGTTGGATTATTGTAATGCCTTACTGTCTGGATGTTTCAATAAGTGCATAAACAAGCTCCAGTTAGTTCAAACTGCAGCAGCAAGAGTCCTTACTAGAACTAGAAAATATGACCATATCACCCGTCTTATCCACACTGCATTGGCTCCCAATCAAATTTCATATTGATTATAAAATACTACTATTGACCTTTAAAGCACTGAATGGCCTCTCACTACAGTACCTGAGTGAACTTCTGCTCCTCTATGACCCGCCACACCTACTTAGATCAAAAGGTGCAGGCTATCTGCTGGTACCTCGTATAGTGAAGGCTACATCAGGGGGCGGAGCCTTTTCTTACAAAACTCCACAGTTATGGAACAGCCTTCCAAGTAGTGTTCGGGAATCAGACACAGTCTCAGTGTTTAAGTCTAGGCTGAAAACATATCTGTTTAGTCAAGCCTTTTGTTAATGGTGTTTATGAGGTAAAGGTGTAGATCTGGAGGGTCCTCAGACATAGAGTGTTTTGGTAAACTGGGATGTATGGATGCTGTCAGTCCCCACTTGCTTGCTCACTCGAGTTTGTTGACGGTGTAGTGGCTGCTGCTTTATGTCCCGGGGCTCCCTCATGCCTGTGTTACCTTCTGGCTCTCCCCTTTTAGTTATGCTGTCATAGTTAGTTGCCGGAGTCCCTGCTTGTACTCAGTGCAATATGTACACTGTTCCTACTTATTCAGGTGACATTGGGCATACCTAACAACCTGTGTTTTCTCTCTCTCTCTTCTCTCTCCCCCCCCCCAAAAAAAAAAAATCTGTCCCTCTGAGTTACGTGTTGTTCCTGGGATCGAGATGCTGGCCTCTCCTGCTCCTCAGACCTGCCTGGTCTATCCTGGTGCCCTGTGTCTGGTTGGAGTCTCATCGAATCGCTCCTGTGGAGGGCGGCCCCATGTGGACAGTTGGGAGTCGCGCCTGGAGGACGCTCTGGACTCTTGCAGTGGTGCTTTTGTGGCTGGGGACTGCAGTTGACTTGCTGACTTTAGGACTGCAGTTGACTTGCTGACTTTGGGACTGCGGTTGTCATGAACAGTTTTGCACTCAGGTTTCCATTGGTGGGGGCTTTATAGCATCAATGAAGCTGACTTTGTTAGGACTGTTGATGTTAGTCATGTTGTCTGTTGTTGCCCAGATGGGAATGGGTTCCCTTTTGAGTCTGGTTCCTCTCGAGGTTTCTTCCTCGTGTCGTCTGAGGGAGTTTTTCCTTGCCACCGTCGCCACAGGCATGCTCGTTGGGGATAGATTAGGGATAAAATTAGCTCATATTTTAAGTCGTTCAAATTCTGTAAAGCTGCTTTGCGACAGTGTTTATTGTTAAAAGCGCTATACAAATAAACTTGACTTGATATTGTGATCTGTAGTGCGAACAGGGAGCAAGTGGAAGAAAATTTAGAGACATGGAGATATGCATAAGAAAACAGGGAATGAAAGTCAGTCGGAGCAAGATGGAGTACATTCACATGAACGAGAGTGAGGACCGTGGAATGGTACAGCTACAAGGAATAGAGCTGGTCAAAGCAGATGAGTTCAAATATCTGGGGTCAACTGTACAAAGTAATGGTGAGTGCAGAAGAGAAGTGAAGCAGAGTGTGCAAGCAGGTTGAAATGGATGGAGGGGAGTGTCAGGAGTGATTTGAGACAGAAGGTTGCCAGCAAGAATGAAAGGGAACATGTACACAGTGTCATGGTGGTGTAGTGGTTAGTGCCGTCTCCTCACAGAAAGAAGGTTGTGGGTTCAAGCCAAGTGGCCTACAGGGGCCTTTCTGTGTGGAGTTTGAATGTTCTTCCTGTGTCTGTGTGGGTTTCCTCTGGGTGCTCTGGTTTCCCCCACAGTCCAAAGACATGCAGTGAGGTTAACTGGCTATTCCAAATTGCCCATAGGTAAATGTGTCAATATATTTTTGATACATTTAATCAAAATATATTGATATTCATTAAAAAAAATGACTCCTTCCATATGAATTTCGAGCCCCATGGTCTGAGTTTATTCCTGGTCAGATCCAGTTCTCTCAGATTGGAGAATTCAAAGTTGAGCACTGAGGCCAAAGCTGCACACCCTTTCTCATTCAGACCACGATTATTAAATTCTGGGAAATACACCACTTGTGTTTTTCATACAAGGTACATCCAAGACATGGGCAACCAAAAGTGTGACACAAATCTGTCACTCATGAGGAAATCCATCAATGTTTCTGCTTGTTTGCTTGTTCGTGTGTGTGTGTGTGTGTGTGTGTGTGTGTGTGTGAGAGAGAGAGAGAGAGAGAGAGAGAGAGAGAGAGAATTCTACAAACAATTCACAAAGCTGAAATTCTCATCCATCCTGAACAATGGTTGCCGTACAAAGGAGTAAATTTTCTGTCTTTCGAACCCTCACCTGTTTCAAAGCTTATTTTAGCTCCTTTGATTTATTCAATTATAAGCTGCATGAACCATATCATATTTTAAAAGGTGCTGAACAACTTCATCCGAATAATTTGTAATGCCATAACTATATAATCATAAAAGCTCTTTTCAGTCCCAAGACAAGCAAAGATCTGTAACATCAAATACACGTACAAAACACAACTAATTCTAATTCATTTATTTATCACATAGTGACAGGGGAAGAATACAGAGCAAAGCCCAATTGATTTTCAATCCCTTTAGCATAGGTGTTTTTTGTTTGTTTTTTTAAAAACTACACTGGATGCCCTTTCTGATGCAACCTTCCCTAATCTTTTCGGGCTTGGGACAAGCACTAAGTATGCACTGACTTGGTGCATACTTAGTGCTGGTCCCAGGGGGTGGGTCTTTTTACCAACCTGCGTGTCTTTCAATCATAGGGGAAACCAGAGCGCCCAGAGGAAACCCATGCAGACAGGGCAAGAACATGCAAATTCCACACAGAAAGGCTCCCACTGGCTGTGGGGCTTGAACCCAGAACCTTCTTGCTGTGAGGCAACAGTTCTAACCACTCCACCACTGCATTGCCCCTTACACCACTGTGCTACCCCAAACAAATATTGTGATCAGAAAATTACGACTCAAATGATACAGTGAAATGAAATTTTCACCCTCAGGACATTGATGATGAACCTACATCCTCGGCTTCAGTCTTAATAAAGAATGCCTTATTGAGGAGCAGAAAATTTTTAATTAATTAGATGCCATTTCCTGCATTCTGGTGTATTTTTAACAGGTTGTTAAACACCTAATTTTACCTACAAAAGTCACTTAATTCAATGACTATTTTAGAGACTCAACAATAAGTCCTCATTCAACTAGTCCATATATTAATCAGCCTGTTTTTAAACCCACTGCTCTGCCGAAGATAATGAGATGACTGTGACACACTTTATCACCAACAATGACTTTATGGGTGCATTTTATTTTGTGTTTCCTTTTTTATTTAGTTTTAGATGTAACACAACATGCCACTGTGCCAAGCAATAGTGACACTCAACTGTATGTTTAAAAATAAGAATATTCATAATTTCACACAATGAACAGGCATGACATGGCATCATGCAAACTTCATAACACAAAATCACACTGTGTCAAGCAACAGTGACACATAAAAAATAACTTCACACAATGAACAGGTTCAATTTTGTTCACCACCAACAGTGACTTTAGTGAGTGCATTTTACTTTTTTCTGATTTAGTAATATAATAAAAATGACATGGCATCATGCAGTCTTCATAACACAAAATCACACTCTGTCAAGCAACGACACATAAAAGAGAACTTCACACAATGAACAAGTGCAGTTTTGTCAACATACATGCAATGGTGGTACTACAGTAACATTTACAGATTAGTATAACAAATAGATTTATAGCTATCACTCCTTCTTACATTGGTGCCACCACAATTTCTACCACTTCATAACTTTTATCCCCCTTTCCTTCACAATCCACCTGGAATGACATCCATCTCTCTCCATTGCTTTCCTTTCTACTATTCCTTCCCCATACACTGATTTCCCATGTTACTTTCCAGAAAACTGGCAAAGACCCGACAAAACAAGGAATCAATAAATATCATCAGAGCAGACTTGACCTCATTCTTGGCATTACAATAAGGTAGGCCTACTGGGTTTGAATTAAATTATATACTTGCAAACCCTCCCGATTTCATCGGGAGGCTCCCGATTTTAGCCTCCGTCTCCCGCCTCCCAATTGGATTTGTTAAAAACTGGATAATCTCCCAGTTTTTGGGAAATCCCTACCGCCAAGTTAAAAATACTCCCGATTATGTCCAGTCAGAATTGTATGAGAAACACTGCTGATGTCAACTGATTTTTAACCAATCAACGAACAGAACAACAGTCACTTCCGTAATGTAGGATTCACCCAGGCTGTCCGACATTTTTTACAAGCAGTCATTCATCATGGCCACTAAACCCAATACCAAACAACAAAAACATGAATGCAAATACCAGGTTGCATGGGAGAATAAATTTTCCATGGATAAGCAAATGTTCGACCAGCCAGTTACACATTAAGGTAAAGATACCTTAAATCAGAATATAATGGACATTTGAGTGTGAAATTAAACTAGTCTTCCATAGCATTTCAGAAACAAACTGTACAACTTCTAAAGTGTTTAGTGAAATTTTGCAGGACAGAGAATGTGTTTGGTGAGTGTATTTGAATAGTGTGGGAGTGTCTTAGTGCTATTTTGAATTTATGTTTGAAAGTTTTAAGTGAAAGTTTACAAGTGAATTATCTGGAAAATGGTTGATTTTGAGAGAGTTTTGAGGTTTTAAGTGAAAGATTACGAGTGAGTGTATTTTGGTCGGACTAAAATTTTGCATTTGAATGAATTTTTTTATGGAGTATATTGTGATAGTATGGTAGTATTGATAGTGCCATTTTTACATTTTGTTTGGAAACTTTCAAAGTTTGCAAATGAGCAAATTCCTTTGCTGCATTCCGATAGGATTTTGATAGGATTTCTAGTGCTTTTTAAAAATTCTGCTGGAAAGTGTTTAGTGAGAGAGATGCATTTTAGTAATACTAAGACATGCAGTATTTATTTAATTGAGTTGTTACTATTTTTGGTCAAATCTTATTAAAATTTAATTTTATATATGATAGTTCTGTATTTTTATATGAGCTTACAGAAGGAAAATACATTTGATGCAATCCAATAATACTTTCATTCACTGTGACTATTTTAAGAAATGATGAACATTTTTCTAAAGCATCACTTGTGTTATTTTCTGTGGGTTTCTGTATGTATACAGTATTCAGGCATGAGATTTTTCAGCTCAAAATCTGATTTAAGACTTCCCTTTCATTGTTATTATATTCAAATTCAAGACAAGAGTATTATTTCAGATTTTTCACTCTGAGCTCTCTCATGCCTGATACATGAATCCCATAACCTATAGTAATTGATAGAACAATATCAACAATTCAAAAACTCTTTAATTGTATAAATTTCAAATGGTTTGCAATTAATTGGGATCCACTGTTTTTATCGTTTCAGCCCCGCATCAGACCCTCGGCCAACTGAAAACGTCGTTCACGCACTTTTCTCCCCCGTGAGAATTTTGAAAAGTTGGCTTATTTCATTGTTTAGTTGAACATTAATTTAACGTGGCCTAGGGTTAATTTTGAGGGCAGATAACAAAAGAATAAGGTTTTAGCAAAAGCTAGACATTGTGAGGTGGCGATGGGGCTGACGTCACCTCCTCCACTTTCCAGCAGCTGCACCAACATTTCTGTGCTCGCGCTGAGATTCACTCGCGTGCAGGGAGTTGTTGTAGGGAACTCCCGGAAAACCCGGAGTGGATTTTCAGTGCTCTGTGTTTTCTCTTATCGATCAAGTGGAATGGATTCTTTCACGAAGCAATAGAAACGGTGCTGGGTGAACTAATGTTTTATGTTAAATGTGTGTGTGTGTGTGTGTGGGGGGGGCGGGGGGGGGGTCCAAACGAAGAATTATGAAATGTGAAGGGGACACGCACCCTTCACATTCAATGGTGGCAACGCCCATGATCTTACCCCAGTGTCTCCAGTTTGCAGTGAGGATTCTCCAGTCCAGCAGAGAGACGCTTCACTCCTGAGTCTCTGAGTTTATTCCCAGACAGATCCAGTTCTCTCAGATTGGAGGATTCAGAGCTGAGCACTGAAGCCAAAGCTGCACACCCTTTCTCATTTAGACCGCAATTCTTCAACCTGAAGGAAAGAACACAATACATGATGAAATAACAGTGTACAATATTAAAGAAGTTCTCTTTAAAATGTGAAATGTACAATCATGGTATACAAGGGGTGTAACATGCTGTAACATTTATGATGTAACGTGTGTTTACTGAATGTAGATTAGACATTTATACAACAGCACTCTTGAGTCTGGATTCTGATTGGTCAGAAGGTGCTGATTAATTTTCGATAAGAGCAGCTCCGACAGTAGTGCAACTGAATATCACAGGTTTATATTAATGCACTGGAATACACTCAGTGTGTTTAAAAAAAAAAAAAAAAAAGCTAATTTACAAGGACTTTCATGGAAGAGCTACATAAGCTAACGCTAAAAACATAATAACAGGTTATTATAAAAGAACTCTATCATGGTGATCTGGTATAGGTTTCTGTATGATGGCACTGATGTCAGATTTATGGAAGGAGTCTTCAGTGTCAGCACTTTGTAATATTCATTGAGTTTTTCCTCCATGGGAGAGTCTTCGCAATGGAGAATGTTGCACCTTCTAGTTTCTTGTTAATGTAATTCGTGTTTTTTGTTTGTTTTTTTAAATAAAATTCATGTGAGCAACTTTGGAGGTGTAAAGGCCAAATATGAAAGCCATCTCTTAAATTCTGGTTTCAAGAGAATGAGATGTTGTATGGGAGTGATGGTCAGGGGTCCACAATCTTTTTGACATATTGTACATACAACTCTTATTTGAGTGCTTATCTTATGAGGTCTAAAAATCCAGCCACTGGTGGTGCAGAAGTGTACTCTTGGCACTGGTCCCCGGATAAATGGAGAGGGTTGTGTCAGGAAGGGCATCCGGTGTAAAAAACAGGGTTTTCATTCGTAACTGATTGCTGATTGAAATCATTGGTTGTAATGGCATCTGAATCAGTTGTTTTTCGGCCAAAAAAAAACATTCATCAGTATACACCAAATAAATCGTGAAGTATTCGCTTTATTATAATATTGTAACTATTTAACACACAGAAGACCATGAAACAAATGCATACGGGGTTACCTGAAGTGGCCAAAATAACTAACCAGCAGCTAAATAACTTTGCGGTGCACACGCAGGTTGTTGTAGCGTTATTGTGCAACGGTTACGCTTATCTATCGTCTTTTCTGACCATACACAGTTACAGTCATCATATAACAGCACACACACACAAGTTAAGTTCAGGTCTTTTATTTTACATATCTGTGATTATGTAGGCGAGAGCTGCATTTTCCCGCTGCTTCAGTGTTTGTTTACTGCAGGACTTCCAGGTGGGCCATGGGTCCAGTATGGTCCACGTGCATCCCCCCCACAACTCTACAAAACAAGATTTTTTTTAAGTATTGGGGTCCTCTGAACATGAAATCAACTGGTAACAGTAAATATATTGGTTCCCACTCTTCATTTTCCTCAAATATTGAATCGCACCCCCAAAACATTAAATTTTCGCCAATATTGTGCCATACTTTTTGTCCGCGTTATGACTTCCACTCTTGTGGCTCACCATGGTCTGATTACCATATGTAATATATCAAAAGAAAGGTAATTGTTTACTGGTTAAGATAATATATGTCAAGTTTAGATCTGATGGTGATAAGTATTTTAAAATTTAGACCTAACAGTTGTACCCCACTTGTCCCTGCACTATCCCGAACAATCAGTGAAAATTTTAAATCCACATAATACCAAGCCACAATGAACTTAATAAACAACATTAATATATTTAGGGACAATTTACATGAAAATACCTTTCATTTGATACCATACATAACTTCTTACCATAGCAAGTCTGCCAAATATGATACTCATGAAAAACGACTGTATTGCCAAAAGATGCTTTTATATTTTCACATTGGTCTACATTCATACTATATAATAGCAATATAAGCTCAATACCTGTTTATGCCATGGACCACTTTGGTGCATGTAAAAACCATTATTTTGAACTCAGCGTTCATTTAAACATTTTAGGGAATATGTAAACTAAACACCTGGTTAGGTCAACAGAAAAGTATTCACAAAACTATACATCATAACTTGGCACATCATTGAAACATTTTTGCAATTCAACACTGCTTTAGGTTATTAAACATTTTCAGGAAAAGATCATACTAATTTTGGAATAATACATGCCACAAAGTTCGAGAATAAACAGGTTAGTATTTAAAATTGTATGTCAGTTAAGTATTTCAATTAGTATCTTAACTATTTCAACTTAAATGATACAGTTAGTTGTCTTTAGGCTGGAAAGTAAAACTTAAATATGGAAAGTATACGACCTGGTGATTCTCTTGCACACGACAGGTAAATCTGCTTCATACTTGATATGCTTGTAGCCCTGTAAGTGAATCTGGATGAAGCAGTAGTACACAAAACAATGTCAATAAAATGAACACTTCATTGCTGCTTCACCTTCCATTGAAACTGTATTGTGTTTATATATTGAAAATTATTGTAATCACTGGGCGACACGGTGGTGTAGTGGTTAGCGCTGTCGCCTCACAGCAAGAAGGTCCGGGTTCGAGCCCCGTGGCTGGCGAGGGCCTTTCTGTGTGGAGTTTGCATGTTCTCCCCATGTCCGCGTGGGTTTCCTCCGGGTGCTCCGGTTTCCCCCACAGTCCAAAGACATGCAGGTTAGGTTAACTGGTGACTCTAAATTGACCGTAGGTGTGAATGTGAGTGTGAATGGTTGTCTGTGTCTATGTGTCGGCCCTGTGATGACCTGGCGACTTGTCCAGGGTGTACCCCGCCTTTCGCCCGTAGTCAGCTGGGATAGGCTCCAGCTTGCCTGCGACCCTGTAGAACAGGATAAAGCGGCTACAGATAATGAGATGAGATTGTAATCACTACAATCATATTACAAGATTGTCTGTCATATCTGGCAGACTTGGTATGGTAAGAAGTTATGTATGGTATCAAATGAAAGGTATATTCATGTAAATTGTCCCTAAATATATTAATGTTGTTTATTAAGTTCATTGTGGCTTGGTATTATGTGGAATTAAAATTTTCACTGATTGTTCGGGATAGCACAGGGACAAGTGGGGTACAACTGTTAGGTCTAAATTTTAAAATATTTAGCACCATCAGATCTAAACTTGACAGATATCATCTTAACCAGTAAACAATTACCTTTCTTTTGATATATTACATATGGTAATCGGACCATGGTGAGCCACAAGAGTGGAAGTCATAACGCGGACAAAAAGTATGGCACAATATTGGCGAAAATTTAACGTTTTGGGGGTGCGATTCAATATTTGAGGAAAATGAATAGTGAGAACCAATATATTTACTGTTACCAGTTGATTTAATGTTCAGAGGACCCCAATGCTTTAAAAAAAATCTTGTTTTGTAGAGTTGTGGGGGGGATGCACGTGGACCATACTGGACCCATGGCCTAAGGTTCTTGGGTCAAAGGACTTGAACTACGGAGGCCGGGGTGGCTTTGTAGTGCCAGTCTCATGAATGCGCACCAGCTCGTGCATGGATTGGAGTGGTTTCACCCAATTAACATTGGGTGTATTGTAAAAAATATATGTATTTATTGTAATTGGGTATTTTGTTTATGCATGGAAGTTCATTTATTTTTCACACACAGAAAAAAAATATTATTAATTCAGGGATGCACAACAGGCGCATCAGTCTCAACTGAAATGTCAAATGAATCTCACGTTGACAAAGCTGAAATGTACAGTAAGTGTGAATTTTTTGTAAAATGATTTTAACAATGATTGAGCATTTCCTATCCATTTATTGGCCAGTTTCACTGTCAAAAAAGCCCAAAGTCTGTCAGCTTCAGCGGGACGAACCGCCACCTTTTATTTTTGAAAAGTGGAGAACCCTGCCCAGTTTGCATTTTAAGTTATTGCTATTTTGCATGTTTGTGGTTATACATTAGATTTCTTTGTTCTGCAAGTGTCCGTGTTGTGTTCCAATTTCCCAAATCTTGATTGGGCTTTGTGGCATACAAAGTGTAATTGCCATGAGACCCAGGAATGACTGAATTTCGATTTCAGATGGACCATGGAGAGCTAACGATTGGCTGTTAGAAATTGTAAAATTTGTTTTTGTCCAGGGGGGCTTTGCCCCCCTGGTCCCCCCACCAGGGCATTGCCCTGAACCCACATTGGGGCCTAAGCAGCCCCCATGATCCCCAGCCTAATCTGCTACTTTTCACATTTCATCTGTTTTCCATACTAATGAAAACCCTGAAAACTGTGTCAAATCTCACATGCGGCTTGAAAAGAGAAATACCATACCAGATTGGTCGGGGCCCGGGTTAACAATGGCCACCTCCGGTACTGTTGGTCAACAGGGTGACGGTGGAAAGTGTGCTACTGTTGTGCCAAAATGGAGAAGGAAAAAGAGAGGGGGGAGGCGTGTTAGGAGAAAGCATGAAAGATGGAAGGGAAGGAGCTTAGGATTGAGGGTAGGAACATTGAATGTGGGAACATTTGACTGGCAGAGTGAGAGAGTTAGCAGGTATGATGGAAAGAAGGAAGTTGGACATTTTGTGTGTGCAGGAGACGAGGTGGAAGGGAAGCAAGGCCAAGAACATTGGAGGTGGATGCAAGTTTTATTATGGAGTCGATGGAAAGAGAAATGGTGTTGGTATTGTTCTGAGGGGAGAGTTGGTCAATAGTTTGATTGATGTGAAGAGGGTGTCAGAGAGAGTGATGGGCATGAAGTTGGAGATTCAAGGAGTGGTAATCAATGTTGTGTGTGCATACGCCCCACAGGTTGGATATGAGAATGAAGAGTTTTTCTGGGAAAAGATGGATGAAGTGGTAGAAAGTATACTGAGGGAGGAGCACATGCTGATAGGAGCAGATTTCAACAGACATGTTGGCGAGGGAAACAGAGGAGATGAGGATGTGATGGGCAGATATGGTGTAAGAGAGAGAAATGTGGAAGGGTAAATGGTGGTTGATTTTTTTTTCAAGAGGATCAATTTGACAATAGTCAATACATACTTCGAGAAGAAAGAGCAGCACAGGGTGACGTTTAAGAGTGGAGGAAGATCTACACAGGTTGACTACATACTCTGCAGAAGGAGTAACCTGAAGGAGATTGGAGACTGTAAATTGATGGCAGAGGAGAGTGTAGCTAGACAACATCGAGTGACCATGTGCAGGATGAGCTTGAAAGTGAAAAAGAGGAAGCGTGAAATAGTGGAACTGAAGATTAAGTGGTGGAAACTAAAAGAGGCTGAACATCAGAAGGAGTTTAGGGAAGAAATTAGATGAGCATTGAGCGGTAATGGAAGTCTGCCAGAAGATTGGGATACTGTTGCTATACTAGTAAGAGAGGCAGCAAGGAAGGTGCTAGGGTGGTCATCGGGAAGGAGGAAGAAAGACAAGGAGACATGGTGGTGGAACAAAGAAGTTCAGGAAATTATAAAAGAGAAAAGGCTAGCACAGAAGAATTGGGACGATCAGAGAGATGAGGAAAGCAGGCGGTTATACAGAGAGATGAGACAGAAGGCAAAAAGAGCAGTTGTGAAGGTGAAAGCAGATGCACACCAGGAGTTGTATGAAAGACTGGAGACCAAAGAAGGAGACAAAGACCTGTACAGACTAGCTAGGCAGAGAAACAGGGAAGTGAGGGATGTACAGCAAGTAAGAGTGATGAAAGATGTAAATGGAAATGTTCTGACAAACAAAGAGTGCATTAAGAAGGTGGGAAGAGTACTTTGAGGATTTATTAAATGAGGAGAATCCAAGAGAGAAATGGTCAGATTTGTTGGAGACAGCAAATCAGGAAGCAGAGTTGGTTAGTAAGGATGAGGTGAGGGCAGCCATGAAAAGAATGAAGACTGGGAAAGCAGTCGGGCCAGATGGTATCCCAATTGAGGCTTGGAGATGTTTGGGTGAGACAGTTGTGGCGTTCCTAATGAGATTGTTTAATAAGATCCTAGAAAATGAGGAAATGGCAAATGAATGGAGAAAGAGTGTGCTCGTCCCAATATACAAGAATAAGGGAGATGTACAGAGCTGCAGTAATTACAGAGGGATAAAATTGATGAGCCACACCATGAAGCTATGGGAAAGGGTATTGGTGGTGAGATTGAGAAGAGAGGTAGCAATCTGTGAACAGCAGTACGGGTTTATGCCAAGGAAGAGCACATCAGATGCAATTTTTGCTTTAAGAATGTTAATGGAGAAGAACAGGGAAGGCCAGAGAAAGCTACATTGTGTGTTTGTAGACCTGGAGAAGACATACGATAGAGTGCTGAGAGAGGAGTTATGCTATTGTATGAGAAAGTGTGGAGTGAATGAGAAGTATATTAGAGTGGTGCAAGACATGTATGAGAACAGTGAAACAGCAGTGAGGTGTGCAGTTGGAATTACTGAATGGTTCAAAGTGAAGGTGGGACTCCATCAAGGATCTGCTTTGAGTGCTTTCTTGTTTGTCATAGTGATGGATAGCTTGATGGATGAAGTGAGGCAAGAGTCACCATGGAACATGATGTTTGTGGATGATGTGATGTGTGGTGAAAGTAGAAAGGAGGTTGAGCTGGGTTTGGAGAGATGGAGGTATGCATTGGAACAAAGAGGAATGAAGGTGAGCAGTAGTAAAACAGAATACATGTGCATCAGTGAGAATGGGGATGAGAGTGTAGTGAAGATGCAAGGAGTAGACGGAAAGAAAGTTGGTGAATTCAAGTATCTGGGGTCAACTGTGCAGGAAAATGGGGGCTGCAATAGTGAGGTGAGAAAGAGAGTGCAGGCAGGGTGGAGCAGTTGGAGAAGTATTTCGGGAGTCATTTGTGAGAGGAAAGTCCCAGCAAAAGTGAAAGGTAAGATGCATGACAGTCGTGAGGTCAGATGTGATCTATGGGTTGGAGACACTACCCTTAACGAAGAGACAGGAGGCAAAGTTGGAGGTGGCGGAGTTGAGGATGTTAAGGTTTGTGATGGGAGTGACAAGGTTGGACAGGATAAGGAACGAGCAAATCAGAGGGACAGCACATGTGGAGAGCTTGGGAATTAAGCTAAGAGAGATGAGACTGAGATGGTACGGACACATCCTGAGAAGAGATGCAGAGCATGTTGGAAGGAGAATGTTGAGGATGGAGCTGCCAGGCACACGAAAACGAGGAAGGCCAAAGAGGAGATACATGGATGTGGTGAGAGAGGACATGAAAGTGGCAAGTGTGGTAGAGAAGGATGCGGAAGACAGGGAGCAAAGGAGACGAAAGATCCACTGTGGTGACCCCGAATCGGGAGCAGCCAAAAGAAGAAGAACAATCTTATGAAGTCTAACCATGTTCTTCCATCTTGAATATTGTAAGAGTTTTCCAATTCTAGTCAGCATTACTTACTGAGCTTTTCTGGATGCTGCAACCACAGGCAGGAGCTTCAGAAGAACCTCATTTGATTTACTCTGATCATTGGTATATTTCTGAAGAACAAACCCATCCTCTTCCTGCATAGAAGTTAGTAACACAAACACCACAGCTGACCACTGAGAAGAAGAAAGATTAAGTTGGTGTAAATTTCCAGATTGCAGGTAGTGTTGGATTTCCTCAACGAGAGAATGATCCTCCAGTTCATTCAGACAGTGGAACAGATTGATGGATTTCTCTGTTGAGGGATTTGCTCTGATCTTCTTCTTGATGTATTGAACTGTTTCCTGGTTACTGTGGGAACCTGTCTGTGTCACTATGGACTGTAAGAGGATCTGATTGGACTCCACTGAGAGACCCAGAAGAAAGCGAAGAAAAAGATCCAGATGTCCATTTTTACTCTGTAAAGCCTGGTCTACAGCACTCTTGTGGACATCTGTGATTGAAATTTTTTTGAACATTGTTGACATTTTAGAAAACCTACTCTGCTGAAGAACATTGCTCTTTTCATTCATAAACACCAGGTGCACATACAGAGCTGCGAGGTGTTCCTGAATGCTCAGATGAACAAAGCAGTACACTTTACTCTGGTGAAGCCCACACTCCTCTCTGAAGATCTGTGTACACACACCTGAATAAACTGATGCTTCTGTCACATCAATGCCACACTTCATCAGGTCTTCCTCATAGAAGATCAGGTTCCCTTTCATCAGCTGCTGAAAAGCCAGTTTACCCAGTTTCAGAACCATTTCTTCATCTGCCTCTCTGCTTTTTGTGTACTTTTTCTTTACAATGTTTGTCTGAATGATGAGGAAGTGTGTGTACATTTGAGTCAGAGTCTTGGGGATCTCTCCACTCTCTGCTTCACCCAATATTCTCTCTAGAACAGTGGCTGAAATCCAGCAGAAGACTGGAATGTGACACATGATGTAGAGGCTTCTTAATGACTTCAGGTGTGTGATGATTCTGTTGCTCAAGCTCTGATCACTGATCCTCTTCCTGAAATATTCCTCCTTCTGTGGGTCATTGAACCCTCGTACCTCTGTGGCTCTATTGACACACTCAGAGGGGATTTGATCAGCTGCTGCTGGTCGGGAGGTGATCCAGATGAGAGCAGAGGGAAGCAGATTCCCTTTGATCAGGTTTATCAGCAGCACATGCACTGATGATGATTCAGTTACATCACACAATCTCACTGTGTTCTGGAAATCCAGAGGAAAACGACACTCATCCAAACCATCAAAAATGAACAGAACTTTGTGCAGATTGGAAATGTTCATTTCTTTTATCTCCTTAAAAAAGAAATGAAGAAGCTTCATCAGACTCAGGTTTTTATCCTTCATCAAATTGAGCTCTCTGAAAGGAAGTGGAAATATGAGATGAACATCCTGGTTTGTTTTCCCTTCAGCCCAGTCTAGAATGAATTTCTGCACAGAGACGGTTTTTCCAATGCCAGCGACTCCCTTTGTCAGAACACTCCTGATGGGTTTGTCTTCTTCAGATAAGGGCTTAAAGAGGTCATTGCATTTGATGGGTGTTTCCTCTGTTGCTGCTCTCCTGGATGCTGCCTCGATCTGTCTCACCTCATGTTCATTATTGACTTTTCCACTGTCTCCTTCTGTGATGTAGAGCTCTGTGTAGATCTCATTGAGAAGTGTTGGGTTTCCCTGGTTTGTTATCACCTCATTTACATGCTGAAACTTCTTTATCAGATTTAATTTGCATCTCTCCTGAAGATGAGGTTCAGTAGTTAGAGACTTGAACCTGTAAAATGGAAACAGACCTGTGGTGAGATATCAAGCACAATCTCTGTGATTTCACTTAAATCCACTGAATATGTACTTGATAACCGAATCAAGCTGTAAAAATACTCAGTAGGAAGTGATGGGAGAGATGTTTATAATACAAGGAGAATAAAAAAAAAAACACTGTTCTGGTCTCACTTATGACCCTTCTCACTTCTTACCCGGTATCTGTGATTATGATCTTCTGTTCTGTTTTGCTTCTTGCTCGCTGTAGGATACTGTGAAAAGAAAATATTTTATTTACCCTCTGTGGTCAAAATTATGGACACACCTGACCATCCCACCTATACGAGTTTGTTCGACATCACATTCCAAAACCATGGACGTAAATACAGAGTTGATCCCCACCCTTGCAGATTTAACATCCTTCCCATTTTTGGGAAGATTTTCTACAAGATTTTGGAGTGTTTCTGTGGGAATTTGTGCGCATTCAGTCAGAAGAGCATTTGCGAGGTCAGGAACAGATTTTGGATGAGAAGGCCTGGCTCCCAATCAATGTTCCAGTTCATCCCAAATGTGTTGAATGGGGTTAAAGTCAGGGCTCTATACAGGACAGTGAAGTTCCTCCTCCACCAAATCATCAAATAATGTCTTTATGGACCATGCATAGTGCACAGGGGCACAGTCATGCTCAAACAGGAAAGGGATTTCCCCAAACTGTTGCCTCAAAGTTTACAAAGCATACAATTGTCTAAAATGTCTCCTCCACCCCACTTTACTGTTCTCACTATGCATTCTGGTAGGTCTCATTCTCCTGGTATCCACCAAACCTAGATTCATCCATCAGACAGCCAGGTAGTGAAGCATGATTCATCACTCCAGAGAGCACGTTTCTACTGCTCCTGAGTCCAGTGATGGTGGAAACCCATTTCATGAAGCTCCTGACACTCATTTCTTGTGCTGATGTTGCTTCCAGAAGCAGTTTGGAACTCTATTGCCAGTGATGCAATTGAGGAGAGGTGATTTTTTTTTTAAACATTCTGCATTCTTCAGCACTTGATGGCCATGTTCTGTGAGTTTGCTGGTCTACTGCATTGTGACTGAAATGTTGTTGCTTCTAGATGCTTCCATTTCACAATAATAGCACTTACAGTTGACCAGAACTGATCCAACAAGGCAGAAATTTCAGTAACTGACTTGTGGCAAAGGTGGCATCTCATAACAGTGCTGCATTTACTGAGTTCTTCAGTGTGATTTATTCTACTGTCAGTGTTGTCTGTGGAGATTACATGGCTATGAGCTTGATTTTATGTACCTGTTGGAAACTGACGTGGCTGAAACACCTGAACTCAATCATTAAGAGGGGTGTCCACATACTTTTAGCAATATAGTGTCATACACATCTAAGTCTTTATTACATCATTATCCACAAACGTAAAATTACAGTTTGAAAATGGTGACTCTGAAATCTGCTCCAAGATTTCCACATTTTCACAAATGTGACTAAACCTGATGGAGATGCCTCAATATACAGTATCTTTAAATAATCTGTGTGTTTATAGATTTGTTAGAATAAAATTGGCAAACAAACAGCTGTTATCTTAAGCTAATGTTTATTTCCAGTGTATCAGTGAGGATTCTCCCTTCCATTTAAATGTTAATTCCATAAACTCCTCACTCTCCATAATCACACAGCTGGGTTCTGATGAGTCTGATCCTTTTCTCTGGGTTTCACTACATAACAGAACACATCATATATTGTACTGAAATTGAAACCACAACAAATATATTTACTCATAAGGACACAAATTATTCAGTCTCAGATTGTAACAAATACAGGCACACACATTTCCACACATATACTTGAGCCATAAATTAAAACATTATGTGACTTTTTATGATGCATTTCTGCAGGAATAAGCTGCAGTGTAACACTCTGAATTAGATATAAGGAGATACCTGTATCCAGCTGTGGATTCTCCATCTTTAAAATTTAGTGGGAAATTCATAGAGTCATCACTCTTCATAGACACAGAGCTGGGCCCTGGTGAGTCTGATCTCTTCATCTGGGTTTCACTGCACAGCAAGACACACATTATAATTTGTTGTATTGCAATAAAAACCAGAATAAACACATTTTCTGATAAGAACACATCCATTATTCATCTCATCTCATCTCATTATCTCTAGCTGCTTTATCCTGTTCTACAGGGTCGCAGACAAGCTGGAGCCTATCCCAGCTGACTACGGGCGAAAGGTGGGGTACACCCTGGACAAGTTGCCAGGTCATCACAGGGCTGACACATAGACACAGACAACCATTCACACTCACATTCACACCTACGGTCAATTTAGAGTCACCAGTTAACCTAACCTGCATGTCTTTGGACTGTGGGGGAAACCGGAGCACCCGGAGGAAACCCCCGCGGACATGGGGAGAACATGCAAACTCCACACAGAAAGGCCCTCGCCGGCCACGGGGCTCGAACCCGGACCTTCTTGCTGTGAGGCGACAGCGCTAACCACTACACCACCATGCCGCCTCCATTATTCATATTAAGATGATTATAACTATAAACACACACACATTAGCCATAAAATATAATATCATCTGTCTATTTATTTTACATTTCTGAAGGAATAAGCTGCAGTGCAACACACTGAATTAGATATAAGGAGATACCTGTATCCTGCTGTGGATTCTCCATCTTTAAAATTTAGTGGGAAATTCATAGAGTCATCACTCTTCATAGACACACAGCTGGGCCCTGGTGAGTCTGATCTCTTCATCTTAGGCACACTGCTTACACACAGAACACCAGATGTGTAATTTTCAGTGCCCATTTGTGTTTTGCTAAATTTTGCAAAGTTATTCTTGTAAATGTGAAGAATTATTGAGGGTTTTTGTTTTGTTTTGTAATCTATGGGGAGGCATTATTTTTCCAGGTTGTCTGTGCGTCTCTCAGAGATTCTCATTAGTGTGAAATCTCAAGAACAAGGGGTTCACAGATCAGCAGATCAACTGATTAGATTTTGAAACTGATCCACACAGAGTCAAGGTTCAACCAGTCAAATTCAGGCCACAAAATTCAATACAAATAACTAACTCACTAACCCAGGCTACTCAGCGGTAGGCAAAGGGAATCGATCCTGGAGGGTGTTGTGCCATTTTTACATCTCCTGTATGTCCCTATATCACTATATCAACAGAACACTGCAAAGGCGATCATAGATTTGAATCAGATTAATAGATTTCCTTTATCTTTTAACTCTCATGTGTTCTTTACAGAAATCTGCAGTGGGAGTCTGAGTGAATTATAACATAGTATGCATTTGTGTGGGGCTTTTTTATTTTCTTTCTGTGTCAAATCAGGCTGAAAGACAAAATACACACTAAAAATAATTCCACAGTTTATTCTTTATAATGAGTACATTATCAGGACTCAACATGACGACTTTACCGAGTGGCTGAGAAATGCAATAAGGGGACAGACTCAGAAAATATTACTGAAACACTGAATATTACAAAACATTTTATAACACACACTCCTTAGCTTTACACAAAACAAGAAATGCTGGAAACAAAATTAAATCATTTTAAAATTCCTTACACCTATATGCAAAATGAGTACAAAAAAAAAAGCCGCCCCTCACTTTAGTATGGCCCGGACTGGTGGAGGATCTATAGACACATCACTGTACATGGATACGCAGCTGGGTCCTGCACATTTTGATCTCTTTTTCCAGGTTTCAATAGAAAAAAGTAATAATACACATTCTACTCTTAAAATATTACTTAAGGTTAATCATTTATGTTCAGCCTTGAGATCATTAACCAGTCCCCCCAGGATTCCGCTAGTCTGGTTAACACCAGACCATATCACAAGTGAAATATGGTTAGGGTTAGGGTCTTTTCAGATTGGAACGATTGTGCAAAGCAGCATGGGATTTCCCAGGCTAGGATTCCGCGGGCCTTTTTTGTGATTGTTGCAGGCTAAAATGTCTGATGTTGCGGGTTTTTTTAAAAAAAATCGCGATGAAAGTTGCGGTGTTTTTTAGGTTTTTGTTGCGATTACATTGTGGGAGGAAGTGAAAGTTGCAAGAAATTGTTGTGATTTTCTCTTTTTGTGATTAAAATTGAGTGATATGTTAAATATTAAGTTATTACTGAAAAACTATTGATAAAAAAAACAAAGACACTGAGAAATGGTCCTATAAACAACTTTACCAATATAAAAGATTACCAGGACTACAAAAATGCAGAAAAATAGGCTTTACTTATCCAAATGCACCTGTTGGTTCAAAAGTTAAAGTGCATAGAACCTCACAGCACAAAACATGAAGTTACCTTAAAATATAATATAAATGCCTCAGCTTTCATGTAAGAAAAAAAAAAACTATTAATACTAGTACTGTGTGCAGGCAGTCTCTCCTGAAGACTAAATTAAACAATAATTATAAACTAATAAAATAAATGGCTCAGGCTTCACAGAATCTCACAGTATGATGCTGAAGCTGCCTAAACAATGGAAAATAAAATACCATTTTGGCAAAAATGTTGGCATCCATTAATTTCTTGTATTAATTAAAAAATAATGTAAAGTGCACACAGTCCTTCACTGTAAACATAACACACTTTCAGTAACAGAATTTAAGCCTACATAAACACTGACTCGCACATGCAGTGTTGCCAGATACTGCTGACGTTTTCCAGCCCAAAATATGTTCAAAACCCTCCAAAATGCACTTAAAACCACCCAATTTGGCAACACTGCACACATGCTGCTTCTCTTGAACATATACACGGAAGTAAGGCGGAAGGTATTTTGTCAACGTCACCTCAAGACGACGCCAACGATTGGTCAAATTTGCGGGAAAGTTGCGGTGATTGGGCAGCACCGCCCTGAATTCGTGGGGATTGGCTAAATTTGTGTTGAAGTTGCAAATCGCAGCATCACGAAATCCTGGAGGTCAGTGTTGCCAGATGTACGATAATTGTCATATTTGTACGATATTTTGCCCTCTGTACAA